>NC_044031.1:498636590-498945572 GCF_901765095.1 Microcaecilia unicolor
AAGATAAATTACTAAAAATAGCTATGCAAGTTCATTTTTCAATTCTTTCAGTACTCTGGGGTGAACACCATCCGGTCCATGTGATTTGCTACTCTTCAATTTGTCAAATTGTGCCATTACATCATCCAGGTTCATAGAGATTTTCATTCAGTTTCTCCGACTCGTCACTTTGAATATCTTTTTGGCACTGGTATCTCACCAAAATCTTCCTTAGTGAAGACTGAAGCAAAGAATTAATTTAATCTCTCTGCTATGGCTTTGTCTTCCCTGAGTGCTCCTTTAACCTCTTGGTCATCTAATGGTCCAACTGATTCTTTTGCAAGCTTATTGCTTTTAATATACCTAATAAAGTTTTTACTATATGTTTTTGCCTCCAACATAATCTTTTTTTCAAAGTACAAGATATTTTTTGTTTTACCTTACTCTTATCTCCACATCCAACATTCTTCCACCCTTTTTCCCTCCAACCTCTTCTGCCGCTGGTTCCATGTCTCTCTCTCTCCCACGTGCCCCAACAACTCCTCCTCTCTCTGACCGCTCCCCCACATCCCTCCCCAATGTATCTTCCAGGTGTCGCCAGCAGCTGCAGCAATTCATATTTACTGCCTTCACCAGCCCCGCAGGCTTCCCTCTGCCATGTCCTGCCAGTGAGAAAACAGGCTAGAATGTGGAACAGGGAAGCGTGCCAGCTCACATCCATGCCTATTCATTTGTGCTTAAATATGAGCTAAAACTTCTAACATATAAAAGTTTCATGAGGCCCATATATTTTGAATGCGTTTAGCTTGAATGCATGATGAAGTGTCACATCATGAAATGTCTGCAGTGGTGAAGTGTCATGTGATAAAGTGAGAGATTAAGGTGATGAAAACGCTGTTCTTCTGCACTTAAATATAAGCCTAGTGAATAACTTTATGGGGTCCTTTTACCAAGCTGCGGCAAAAAGTGGCCTGCGGTAGTGTGGGTGTGTGTTTTTGGTGCACGCTTGGCCAGTTTTTATCACATCTGGAAAAAAAGGGCTTTTTTTTTTTTTTGAATGGGCTGGGAAAAGGGCCTGCGGTAAAACTGAAACCAGCAAGCACCTATTTACAGCCTGAGCCCTTAATGTCATTCATTGATCTAGTAAGGGCTCTTGTACTACACACATGGTGACTGATTGGCAGGTGCCCAACTGCCAATTAACACCGGATACGCCGCACAGGGTAGGAAATAAAACAAATAATTTGTCCCAGCAGTATGGGCACATGCCAAATCCGAAATTACCGCCAGGGGGTGTGCTAGTCTGGTGGTAATCTCATTTTGGTCGCATTGCACACGCGTAAAGCCTACTGTGCCTTTGTAAAAAGGGCCCCTATATATGAAAAATTTTAATAAGGCTCATATTTAGGCGCAGAAGAATAAACACAGTGCACCACTATTTTGCAGATGGAGGTGCCCGGAGACAGGAGCAAATGGGAACTACTCCTGCCTCATTCTAGGTACTGGGTCAGGAGGCAAGAAATAATTACCAGGTAGTTTTATGTAGGATGGGGGGAGGGAGAAGACCACTAGACTACCAGGGATTGTGTGAGTGTGGGGGGCAGGCCCCATTAGACCAACTAGGAAAGTTTTTTTTGCTTGTTTTTTTTAAATAGGGGGAAGGGGGCAGTCATGTGGGGGCAGGGAGGGTGCAATTAGACAACAGAGATATATTTAAGGGTGCCAGGTAGGGGTAAAGGGCTAATGCATGCTGCAACATGTGTTTTTTTGTAAATGTCAACTTTCCTGTCAGTGCCTGAGCCAAACACTGCTCAGGCACTGAAAGTTGACATTTAGCTCTGAGCCGCAGATTACTACCATAATTTTAATGTAGTAATTTGCATACTCAGTTTGAGCATGCTGTGGCTTGGAGGTCGACCACATTTTGTTTTGGTTACAGTGGCAAACCCAGATTTTCATAATCCTTCACTTGCTCATTTGGGGAGCCAATGGAATGTTCAACTGAACTGGACCTGTGGATTAAGCGGTACAAAAATTCAGAGATGATCAAGAACTTTAAGTTTTCCATGTGGACCAGCTAACAGTGATTAAAAAAAACATTTGGTCCAATTGGCGAGGATCAACAGTGATTGGGACATCTGCAGCATAACTGGATTTCCTTGATGAACTGATTATATAGACATCAGCTGCATTTGCTCATTTACTACATTTCAAAATAAAGTTAAGTGTTCTTCCAATATTGGGGAACTTTATAAGTTGATAAATATAAATTTTTTGACTAAATGGGGTTCGGGAATTTTGTAGTCATATTATTGTACACATGATTCATGAGGTCATTTTGTTTGAATGAATGGTTTGAGTGGATGATTTTACGTGATCTTATTGAACAGATTTTGATAATAAATTTAAAAAAGTTTTTCTATATATACTCTAGAGCATTTATTTTTGAAGTTAAAATGTAATGCCAAGAAGTACAGAGTGATGCACTTGGGGTGCAGAAACCCAAAGGAGACATACTGGATAGGAGGGGGAGAGATTGGTAAGCTCGTCTCAGGAGATGGACCTTGAGGTGATGGTGTCCGAGGATCTGAAGGTGAAAAAATAATGCAACAAGGCGGTGGCCATGGCCAGAAGGATGTTGGGCTGCAAAGAGAGGGGTATAATCAGAAGAAAGAAGGTGTTGATGCCCCTATACAAGTCGTTAGTAAGGCCCCACTTGGTTTATTGTGTTCAGTTTTGGAGGCCGTATCTAGCTAAGGATGTTAAAAGACTTGAAGCAGTGCAAAAAAAAAGCTACAAAAATGGTATGGGATTTGTGTTGCAAGATGTATGAGAGACTTACTGACCTGAACATGTATATCCTGGAGAAACAGGGGTGATATGATGCACATGTTCAAACATTTGAAAGGTATTAATCCACAAACAAACCTTTTCCAGAGACAGGAAAGCAGTAGAACTAGAGGACATGAATTGAGGTTGAAGGGGGGCAGACTCAGGAATAATATCAGGAAGTATTTTTTCACAGAGAGGGTGGTGAATGCTTGGAATGCTCTCCTGTGGTATGTGGTGGAGATGAAAACAGTAACAGAATTCAAAAATACATGGGATAAACAGAAAGGAATCCTGTTTAGAAGGAATGGATCCACAAAAGCTTAGCAGAGACTGGATGGCAACACTGGAAATTGGGAAGCAAAGCCAGTGCTGGGCAGACTTCTAAGGTCTGTGCCGTGAAAACGGCAAGGACAAATCAAGGAAAAGTATCACATACATTGAGTATATCCTGTGCGTTTTAAACCTGTAGAACTGCCTTTATTAATTCTTGAACTGCATTTCTCTAGTTTGGCCAGCAGGTGGTGCATGTTATGTTTTAAGCTGATACAAAGAACTGACTTTTCCCTTCTTTAGTCAGCACAGATTAGAAATGCCTGTAGTGATGTAACCAGATAATTTCAAATGTTGTTCTGGGCTCTGATTGGCCCAGGAGTTTATTTTCATTCGGAGTGAATTACCTTTTGCCCCAGTCTTAACCCGGGAGAAGACAGATCTCTTTGCTAAGGCCCTGTAAACAGTTACATTTGATAACTTGTGACCAGCTATATATCCTGATCTTCCCAGGTACTTTTTAGAAAGTAAACAAATGATTAGTCTTATAATTGATCCATATTTCAGTTCTGTTATTGTTTGCTGATTGCACTTATGTTACACTGTTCAGTTTTTAAGACAAACAATTTTCAGTTTATTGCCTCTTTATCTGATAAAGAATCCTGGTGGTTTGTGTGTTGGGTCTGGGAACTGTGGGACCACTGGAGTGTGGCCTCCAGTAACCTAGAAATCATAGACTCGCCCAGAGACAGCTGGGACCCAGTCAATGGGAGAAGGGTGCTAGTGTAGAGAACAAGAGGCAGCTGCAGGCGGACCTGAGCTGTGCTAGGGATAGATCCTCTACGTGGCCAGGGTAATCCCAGGCAGGTAGCTAAGTGTTTTGTGACAGGCAGACTGGTTGGACCATACATCTACTATGTTACTATGTTATTATGTAAACCCTGGACCTGCATGGGGATAGGGAGTGGAGTAGAGAGAGAGGGAGGGAGGAGGGAGAGAGGAGAAGAGATAATGGACTTGTGGGGAAATGGAGGAAAAACAAAGACCAGGACAAAAAAGGGGAGGAAGAGAGGATGAGAGCTGCTGGCCTGGGGTTGGGGTCAGGGACACGGAACAAGATGCATGACAGAGGGAGCACAGGGATAGGGAACACAGAAGGGAGATGCCGGATATGATCGATAAGGGAAGGTAGATGGTGGACATACAGAAGAAATGTCAAAAGAACAGGACAGAACACTCTGGAAAGAGTTAAGAAAAATCAGAAAGAAAGGGACAAAAGCAGATTCTACACAGCAGACTCTGGCTCAAAGATCAAGCACACAGAGCTAGGTTCGCATCTCGCATGCCTCTAGATGCTCTCTCTCCTCCTCACCTTGTAAGGTCCTCCACCCCCCCCCCCCCCCCAGCATACTCCATACCTCAATTTTGATCCTTTCTTCCCTTCTTCCTATCAGAGGGGGGTAAGAAGTGCTTCTGAATTACATCTGCCTTCTCCTCGGTTGGCTTCAATCTGAAGTCTGACCATACGGTACTGGTGCATCCTATGACACTTCATTGCCCCCTACGGTTCAGATTTCAGATTGAAGTTGAAAGAGGAAGCAGTAAATGCAGGTAAAAAAATAATGCTCCTCTGCCAGATGTGGGGAAGGGGAGTTGTCACGAAACACCTAGCCACCCACCTGGGACTACCCCGCGGCCACTTAGAGGGTCTATCCCCAGCACAACTCAGGTCTGCTTGCACCTGCCACTTGTGCTCTACTCTAGCACCCACTGATTGGTTCCCAACCACCTCTGGGCGAGATTCCTAGGTTACTGGGGCCTCACAGTTCCTAGAAAGCACCCACAGACTCAACACACTAACCACCAGGATTCTTAGTCAGTCCAGACAAGCAGATGCAATAAACTAAAAATGTTTATTGTCATGAAAAACTAGAACAATGAACAGTAAAGGTGCAATCAGCAAACAAATAACTAAAATAGGATTAATTAGCTTATAAAGCTATCTAAACATTTGTTTACTATCTAAATAGTACCTGGGGAGTTCAGGACATATAGCTGGTCACAGGTTATCAAATATAACTGTTTACAGGGCCTCAGCAAAGAGATCTTTCTCTTTTTTTTCCCTGGCTGGAGAAAAAAAAGCTAGTACATCCTAGATGAATTGAGCTCCTGGTCCAATCAGAGCCCAGAACAACAAGTTGTTAAAAGTATACTGCTTCTTACTTCCTATCTGTGTTAGACTAAAAAAGTCAGTCATTTCTCCATAACAGATTTAAAGCAAAGAAACACCACCTTCTGGCCAATAGGAGAGATACAGTTCAAGAAATAAGCAATATAGTTTACAGGCTTAAAACCAACTGTTTTGTCATGGGGGTAACTGAGGAATATGCTGGTCATGAACCTAGGTACACGTCTGCTGTGCCTAATGCAAAACACAGCTCTACAAGCACACCAGAATTTATTAACTATTGCTCCGCTTGTAAGTCAAAATACAACTTTTAACTGTCAGCAAGTAGAGGAGTGTGGTAGCCGTGTTAGTCCACTCTTAAGGTTATCAATAGAAATCAAACAAAATAAAACATGGAAAAGAAAATAAGATACCACCATTTTTATTGGACATAACTTAATACATTTCTTGATTAGCTTTCGAAGGTTGCCCTTCTTCCTCAGATCGGAAATAAGCAAATGTGCTAGCTGACAGTGTATATAAGTGAAAACATTCAAGCATTACTATGACAGTCTGACAGGGTGGGACAGGTAACTTTAAAACCATACAAGAACGCAAGACCTTTGAAGTCAGAATGATTGAATATTTTAACACCCAACAGAAAGGACTTAACAAGGATCTGGGGTTCCTAGCCCATTATAAACCATAAAGCTGTATGTCTCTGTTGATCACCCTCCCCTCACCTATCCACACCCACCCTGTTAGAATATCAATGATATGCTTTGATGTCCCCATGCATACTTCCTACCCACCCCCTCCTCCCACCCTGTCAGACTGTCGTAGTAATGCTTGAATGTTTTCACTTATATCCACTGTCAGCTAGCACATTGCTTATTTCCGATCTGAGGAAGAAGGGCAACCTTCGAAAGCTAATCAAGAAATGTATTAAGTTATGTCCAATAAAAAAAGGCATCATCTTATTTTCTTTTCCATGTTTTAATTTGTTTGATTTCTATTGATAACTGTCAGCAACAAATTCAAATTACTAAGGGGCACTTTTACAAAGTGGCGGTAAGCCCAATGCAGGCTTACCGCTTGTTAAAAAAGAAGTACCACCCCTAGTGTGCTGTCATATCCGGCGCCACAAAACTTTTTTTATTTTTGTAGTGTCAGTGTGTACCCGGCAGTAATCGGGCAGTGCTGTGCATTGCCCAGTTACCGCTGGGTTACTAAGGGAGCCCTTACTGCCAACAAGGCTTCCCCTCGAAATGGCCAAGCGGCAAGTACCCCCCCTCCCCACTCCGAAATGGCCAAGCGGCAAGTACTTCACTTGCTGCGTGACCATTTTCTGAAGAAAAGAAAGACCTACTTTTTACCCGCTGCAGTTAAAGGGGGCCCCAGCGCGTGGCAAAAAAAAAAAACCACCACCAGCGCAGGCTCCCTTTTACTGCAGTTTGGTAAAAGGGGCCCTAACTGAATTGTTTAATGTTTTTCTTAATTCTTTAAGAACTGAGCTTTCAACTCTGGGCTTTGTCAATTTCAGTTATGTAGATGACATTACAGTTTTGATTCCTTTTTATTAATGCAAGTATCATCTGAAGTCCATAAGTGTTTGGAGCTAATAAGCGCCTGGATGTGGAAGTATAAATTAAAATTGAATGCCGAGAAAACTAAATATTTGTTATTGGATTACAATCCAAATCCTCTGGCAGATCATATTTTAGTAGGGCAAACAGAATATCTGCTATTTCCTGTCATCGAAATATTAGGAGTTTATGTTGACCAATCTTTATCTTTGGATGCTTATATTAATGCGTTAAGAGTTCTTTTTTTCATGCTGAGGAATCTTAGAAGAATCAGAAAAATTTTGAACCTGTTCAATTTAGACTTTTGGTACAATCTTTATTATTATCCAAATTAGATTACAGTAATCTAATTTAGGAGCTTCTAAACAAACCTTTCGAGAGCTGCAGTCTGTTCAGAATACTGCAGTAAGGTTAATTTCCTCTTTACATAAATTTGATCGAATTTCAAAATATTATGAAGCGCTTCACTGGTGTCTATTGAGACCAGGGTGTAAATTTTCCTGTGTATTATATAATACTTTAAATGGAGAATGTCTGGGATACCTTTTGGCCCATTTGATTTTTACTATTCCTGGTAAATATAGAAGGTTAGTTAACTATCAACGATTTTCATTACGATCCCTAAGAGTGAAAAGATTTGATCTCTTTCAAAGACTATTGGCTTTCCAAGCTCCTAAAGTTTGGAAAAACATACTGACAGATTTGGATATAACAGATTATTTGCATTTTATAAAACTTAAGACTATACTTTTTAGAAAATGTATTTAATTTTATTGAGACTAATGATTCATATGTCATGTAATTCCTAAACACTATAAATTGGTTTTAGCAGTATTGAAGTGTGATGTAATAACAGTAATTTAGAAAACAAACACACACTTACCTGTTCTTATCAAATGATGTCCTAGCCAGACGTGATTGCAAAATGGCAGTTATCTAAATAAAAAAATAAGAATTTTTTTTAATTTAAATAAAATGATTCTTTTACAATGCAAAGGAGTATTACAATCTCCTGTAATACTCATAACTCTTGTATCAAATTAGGTGTTATTGTACCTTTTGTATTGTTTACATTGGTATATTGTTTTTATAGTACTGTTAAAATTCAGTAAAAGATTGAAAAAAAAATAATTTACTTAAAAACGATATCTGAAGTACTGAGTTATTCTTACCATGGCAGTTTGGTCACCCAATTTATGAAGGCCAGATGCCCTGTGGAGCTAGACAACAAAATAAATATACCTTAGAACAGTTCAATTAAAAAATAAGCACTTTTGATTAGATTTGAATTTTAGATTACTTTCTACCCCATAATTATCATTTTATACTACTTGAAAACAGATAGTCTACTATTCAATACAAATTATACATCCAATGGCAGCTGGTGAATGTGTAAGTTGCCTCTCCATGTGTTTTCAAAATAGATATAAACAACATTGGACCATTTAAATTGCTAACTAGCCTGATACTATTGTATAAAAGCTGATGGGACAAGGGCAGGCCAAAAAAAAAAAAAAATCCTAATAGCAACCTATATTCAGCCACTATCTAGAAATGTTATTCATTTAGTTTAGGCCTGCCAATACAGGCCTAAAACTAAAAAGGGACAGTGTCAGCACAGTGACCTTCTAGCTTAGCATTCAGTGCCACAACATATATGGGATAGTAGTACTGAATACACACATTTAATTGAACACGGTGGACCAGTGTTAACTTAAACTAGCCACCGTGCTGGGAGAAAACTGTCCCTGAAGTATTTTGGCAGTACTAGAAACACAAAGCCTTATCAAAAGGAGCTTAACATAGCTGCAAGAAATCTGAATCATTTCACTAAGCACCAAAAGATAAACCTTTTGGTTTCCATTACCTGGAAGAAACAGTTTGAATGTTTAGAAATTATACGGTGAAGTATAGTAGTATTTTTCTGGGGTTTAGTCAATAACCACTATTTTAAATTAGTTTATTTTCATCAGAAATGGTTCTGTGTTATCAGTTAAAACCTGAACCCCTAATTACAAATCAATAAGGGGAAGGGCTATCTTCTTTAAATTCATACCTCAGCAAATAAGCTAAAACTGAAGACCTGGTTCATCAAGGCATTGACTGTAGAGATCACCCAACTGTGGAAGCCATTTTTACCAAACATTATTTTATAGCACACTGGATATAAGTTAACATTTGCACAGTGGTGATAAGTACATATTCTGATATGATAAGGCCGTACCCAAAAGTCAACAACTTAACATGGGGTCCTTTTACTACGGTGCGCTGAAAAATGGCCTGCGGTAGTGTAGGCGTGGGTTTGGGCGCGCGCAGATCCATTTTTCAGCGCGCCTGTAAAAAAAGGCCTTTTTTAAATATTTTTGCCGGAAATGGACATGCAGCAAAATAAAAACTGGTGCATGTCCATTTTGGATCTGATACCTTACCACCAGCCACTGACTTAGCGGTAAGGTCTCACGCATTAAACGGGCGGTAATGACCTACGCACATAGAATGCCAAGAAAATAATTATTTTTCGGGCACGTGTCAAATACTCAAAATCCCTGTAAAGGATTGGATGATTCTCCAAAAAAGAGCTATGGGAATACAGCTGTATGCTTTGCATATTCACTCCCAACCATGACACTTATTTAGCTGTATTAAAGAAGGTGTCCAATTTAATACAAAAATGGCATCTTCTGGGAGAAACCACCCATTCTTTGTTTTGGAATGTACACAAAGATTAAACACAACACATCAATGCAAAAATAATGCACTATAAAACCAAAAAAGGAGAAATCTGTACCTGCAGTAAAGTCTGTACAACATCAGCCACCTTCCCAGCAACTTCCAATCGAAATAAATATTGCATTTCACCCTGAATAATAGTTTTTAACATTTAGAATTTCGACACTTGGAAAAATGTGTGTGTAGATTAGATACATACATAGAGAAGCAATTTCAGACTTAGGAATACAACTTGATCCTGCCTTTAAATGTGTTCTACATAGGAGTCAAGATTCAGCCAAGGTCAGTGAGCATTTTGCTGACCGCCACTGGTGTATTCCCGGATATTCACGCCGAGCCATGTTCGTCCTTTGGCAATGACTATCTGGTTTACATGGAGCCAGCTAAGTCGATATTGCGAACTTAACTGGCCATGGGTTGCCACATAAAGGGCCCTAGTTACTAAGCCGCGTTATAGGCACGTTAGCGTCTTTACACGTGTTAAACATGTAGGCACCTACAATATCCCTATAGGCACCCACATGGTTAACACATGCGTTAATTGCAGGCACATTAAAAATACTAACGCGCCTTAGTAAACAGGGTCCAAAGAAAACACTGATATCTGCTGTCACATTTGTGCAGTTACGCTGGCCGGTTAAGTGCTGAATACTGGCACTTCAACAGCCAAGTGCCAACTCCACCCTAAGAATGCCCCCAAAATAACCAGTTTTCACTTAGGCGCTAACCAGTCGTTTCAGCATCACTAACTGATTAAGTGCTGCTGAAAATTAGTGGATACCCCCGACCAAGCAATTAAATATTTGTCAGCTGCCGTTTCTGGCCAGTTAAATTGTTTTGAGTTGCAACCAGATAATATCCAGGTTACAAAATTATGATAATCTACCACATATTTCCCCCAGTATATTTCAAAACAATTCAGGATACCTTACACCTGAAAGACCAAAAATAAAAGCATACACTGATTACATGGTATTGTAATTCAGGCAGCTCAGTTTAGTCACATATTTCTGCTGCTCTAAACTTGCAGTCCATTTACGTTTTGTGATAATCTTGGTACAGATCACCACCATCATACATACTGAGCCACAATACAAATTAAGTCATTAGTCCTTAGGCACTAAGGTGGTTCTCTCATTTTGTGTCTAAAGGAAAAATGGTTTAATACAGAAGCCATCACACAGATATATGTTTTTAAAGGCTTGGCACACAGAGCAACTGCTTTTAAATAACTACACCCCCCTCACAGTATAACGACAAAGTTGGTAAAGGCTATGGATGTAAGTCCACTGTTTTATTTAAACAACTAAAATTTTAATGGTTAGTGTGATTAGATAAGGGTAGGAAAAGGGATGGAGGCAATGTTTTGCCACCACAGAGCCTGTAGATCAAGCGTTTTCAACCCAGTCCTCAGGGCATACCCAGCTAGTTGGGTTTTCAGGCTAGGATATCCTGAAAACCTCGACTGGTTGGGTGTGCCCTGAGGACTGGATTGAAAACCTCTGCTGTAGATGAAGGTTGCGCAATCTTGTCAGGCCAACTTGGACAGAGGCTTGAAACGTGCGAAGAGGAAGTGCTGCCATGCCTTGATCCTTTGTAGAAGAAAGGTGAAACCAAACTTAAGATTTCAGCACCCATAGGGAAAGTTGAGGAGCAGCAGCTGGAGGAATAGTCTCCCATACACCAAAACAGTAGCAGAGGGGGATGCTAGAGTACCACAGCATAATCTCTTTTAAAGTGACCCTAATGCAAGAAAGTACAGGCCCCTCTCTTGTTGCTTTCAAAATAGGACACCCTAGTCACTTGATATGTTGCCCATGTCTAAATTCAAGACTGCAAAAAGGGTGCAATTATGATTGTATGGTCAAAGGGAAACTAAAATGTAAGAATTTACTTAACATTTAATATTTTGGCATCCCTAATGAGTTTATAATGTATTACTGGCAGGGGCACCTAGGGGTTCTCTTGACACATATGTAGCCTCTCGGTCAAGCCCCAATGTGTATGGCGTTGAACCTTAGGTCTATACTCTCTCAAAGACCATATCAATAGTGTTGACTTTTTCAGTTGGTGAAATTGTTGTGCTTCTTTAAGGACAATGTGAATAGGAAGATGATATCAAAAGAATTTTCTTCCTCTAGCATTCCTAGTATAAGGCCAATCTGTTTACGGAGTCATTTTTATCTTCCATAAAAGATGTCACTGTAAGAAGAAACTATAAGAGGTTGTTCTATAAAACAGGCATTGGTGTTTGTGTGTCAGTTATGCACATAAATTATTAGAGTAATGGCATATATGCATGCATATGCACCTAAATGCTATTCTGTAAATATACACATATCTTACATAGTATGTATATTACAAGTAACATACACCTAGGCAGAGTCAAGGTGGAACACGAGCAGAACTCACATGCCCATAACTTACAGATATCTCCGGTTCTTAGGTGCACACAATTATATCAGCCACAGTGCTCATGTCAAATGCAAATACACATATATAACAGTGATTCTAGTGTATTAAATTTAAAACAAATCGGAGAAAAGTTTTCACCCAACGCATAATTAAACTCTGGAATTCGTTGCCAGAGAACGTAGCTTGGCAGAGTTTAAAAAGGGATTAGTTGGTTTCCTAAAGGACAAGTCCTTAAACCACTACTAAATGGAACAACATGTATAGAATGTTTGTATGTTCCGGAAGCTCGCCAGGTGCCCTTGGCCTGGATTGGCCGCTGTCGGGGACAGGATGCTGGGCTCGATGGACCCTTGGTCTTTTCCCAGTGTGGCATTACTTATGTAGTATTCTATAGAGGAAAATAGTTGCATACTTTATTTTATAGAACAGAGGCCCAGTATGACTTTTTAATGTGTTAAGATATTCCTTTACTTCCCCCACAAGTTTTGTAAACTTCTCTGCTTACAAACAAAAAGAACTCACTCGTTGGATTTTATAAGGTGCCACAAGGTTTTCTTCCTTAATGAAATTAACCTGAAAGTACAAAAGAAGGATAATTAAGGACTGATTTTTATTTGATGATTACTTGAGAGGGTAACAGGAAATCAAACAAATAAATAATGAATATGATCACATGGCAAAAGTTATTCTCTATTCACATTTTCTAGTTTTTAATGTAAGGGTGAAAAGCATTTAGAAAATGTGGGCATCAGCCAAAACTAGAGTACTGTGTGCAATTTTGGTTGAGGCATCTCAAGAAATATATAATGGAAATGAAAAATGTACAGAGAAGGGCAACCAAAATGGTTAAGGGGATGGATCTCCTCTCATATGAGGAAAGGCTAAAAAGGCTAGGGCCCTTCAGCTTGGAGAAGAGAGCTAAAAGGAGATATGATTCAGGTCTATAAAATCCAGAATGGATAAACTAATATCAATTGTTTATTATTTCAAAACTAGTAAAAAAGGCCCGTTTCTGACACAAATGAAACGGGCGCTAGCAAGGTTTTCCTCGGAGTGTGTATGTGAGAGTGACTATGTGTGAGAGAGAGAGAGAGAGAGAGAGAGAGAGAGTATGAGACCAAGCGAGTGTGTGAGTGACTGTGTGACACAGAGAGTGAATGTGAGACAGAGTGTGTGAGAGTCAGAAAGACATTGTATGTGAGAGAGAGAGTGTGTGTGTGACAGAGATACCTCCCTTCCTCTCTATCTCTGGTGTCAGGCCCCCCCGCCCCGTCTCTCTCTGTTGTCTGAGATTCCTGCCACTGCACCCAAGCAATTGGTGTGCTGGAGGAGGGGGAGAGAGTGTGTGTGTGTGTGTGTGTGTGTGGGGGGGGGGGGGGGGGGGGGTTCAGCAAGCGCTACCAGATGCGAGTGAGAGAGTGAGTGTGTGTGTGGGGGGGGGGGGGGGGGGGGGTTCAGGAAGCGCTGCCAGATGAGAGAGAGAGAGAGAGAGAGAGAGAGAGAGCGCGAGTGTGTGTGTGTGTGTGTATGGGGTTTCAGGAAGTGCTGCCAGATGAGAGAGAGAGAGAGTGTGTGTGTGTGTTGTGTGGGTATGTTGGGGGGGGGGGGTTCAGCTTGGAAGAAGAGGGGTGTGGGGATTCAGGAAGTGCTGCCAGATGAGTGAGTGAGAGTGTGTGTGTGTGTGGGGGGGGTTTATTAAGCATTGCCAGATTAGAGTGAGTGTGTGTGTTTGGGCGTGGATTCAGGAAGCACTGGCAGAAGAGTGAGAGTGTGTGTGGGGGGGGGGGGGGGGGAGGGTTCAGGAAGCGGGGCCAAATGAGAGTGAGTAAGTGTGTGTGTGTGTACGGGGTTTCAGGAAGCGCTGCCAGATGAGAGAGAGAGAGAGCAGGGGGGAGGGGGGTTCAGGAAGCGCTGCCAGATGAGAGAGAGAGAGAGAGAGAGAGAGAGAGAGTGGGGGGAGGGGGGTTCAGGAAGCGCTGCCAGATGAGAGTGAGAGAGAGAGAGTGTGTGTGTGTGTGTGTGTGTGTGTGTGTGTGTTGGAGGGGTGTGGGGGGTTTCAGCTTGGAAGAAGAGGGGTGTGTGGTGCTGCCAGATGAGTGAGTGTGTGTGTGTGTGTGTGTGGGGGGGGGGGGGGGGGGCGTTGAGGAAGTGTGGCCAAATGAGAGTGTGTGTGTGTGTGTGTGTGTGTGGTGGGGGGGGGGGGGGTTGCCAGATGAGTGAGTGTGTGTGGGGGGGCAGGGATTTCAGGAAGCGCTGCCAGATGAGAGAGTGTGTGTGTTGGGGGGGGGGGGGGGTTGAGGAAGTGTGGCCAAATGAGAGTGTGTGTGTGAGTGGGGGGGGGGGGGGGTTCCAGGAAGCGCTGGCAAATGAGAGACAGTGTGTGTGTGTGTGGTGGTTGCCAGGGATTTCAGGAAGCGCCGCCAGATGAGAGTGTGTGTGTGTGTTGGGGGGGGGGGGGGGGCCTTGAAGAAGTGTGACCAAATGAGAGTGAGTGAGTAAGTGTGTGTGTGGGGAGGGGGGAGGGGGGGGGGGTTCAGGAAGCGCTGCCAGATGAGTGAGTGAGTGTGTGTTTTGTGTAGTTCAGTTTTGTGGGGGTGGATCCTGCTTTGAAGAAGAATGAAGAAAGCGCCTCCTACGCGCGATGCACCCCCCGCCCGCGATCCCACCCACCGTCGCATAGTTTTGCTGGCGGGGGAACCAAAATCCCACCAGCTGAAGTCCTGTGTTGTCTGCTGAGTCTCACTCTAGCGATCTTCGGCATTGCTAGCCTGTGCAGGGTGGGGTTCTGTGCGTCTGACGTCCTGCATGTGCAGGACGTCAGACGCACAGAAGCCCTGCCTGCACAGGCTAGCAACGCCAAAGATCACGCCATAGTCAGCAGACAGGACTTGTGCTGGCGGGGTTTCGGTTCCTCCGCCGGCAAAGCAACGCGACGGTGGGTGGCGCACCTCCTGCATTCTGTGGGCGGGGCTTCTTTTGAACTGCAGCTTTGGGGGGCGGCACGGGGGGGGGGTGGGTGTTGGACCTCCAGCATTCTGTGGGCGGGGCTTCTACTCTGGAGCTTTGGTGGGTGGCTTGGGGGGGGGGGGGGGGGGTGTTGGACCTCGAACACTGGTCTCCAGAGTCATTTGGACTCCGGAGCTTTGGAGGTGGTTTCCCTCCAGATTTTTTCCGCGGGTGGGTCGGGAGGTTGGTAGCCTGCGTTTCCTAGGCAGGGGGAGGAGTAGGGAAACACGATCTGCGTGTTTCCCTACTCCTCCACCTGCTTGGTTGCGATCCCTTCCTTTAGTTTACTATACGTTTTCCGCCCTCGTCGTCATGATGTTTGACACGAGGGCGGGGCATGGGTCAGTGGAGTGGCTTCACCACCTTGAATCCACAAACCCTTCAGGGAGTGACTGAGTGACTTCAGAACGTTGAGGGTGAGTTTTATTATAGTAGATGTACAAAGACTAGGGACACTTTGGAACGTCTTGCTAAAGCATGTGGTAAAAGCAGTTAATGTAACTGAGTTTAAAAAAGGTTTGGACAAATTCCAGGAGGAAAAGTCCATAAACCATTATTAAGGTAGACCTGGAAAAGCCACTGCTTGGTCCTGAGGTTAAGTAGAATGGAATATACAGTCATAGTACTGAGACACTTCTCCTGGCCCTCTAATTCTATCCGTACCTTATTTGACCAGTACCACTCAATCATTGTTTCCCTGGATCTTTCTTTGGCCTTCACCTTGGTAGATCACTCTTTTTATTATCTTCATCCCATTGGTATCTCAGGCACCATCCTCTCATGGTTTTCTAGCTCTCTCTCTGGCCGCACTTAAATCGCTTTCAACCACTTTCCCCCTTTGACCTGCATTCTGGCATTCCACAGGGTTCAATTTTTGCTCCCTCACTAACATTTTTCTTTTCCCTCTTTTGACATTTCTACAAGATCTCGGAGGTATGTCGCTCTGTTATGCCGACCACATTCAGATACTTTTTCTGATCCATCCGCCTCCATTTCCTGTCTCAACGAGTGTGTTAGGCAAGTCTCCTCCTGGCATAGATATAATCTCCTTTTCCTTAATTTAATGAAATGTGAATCCATCCTTTTCTCCAGTCCCTGCAGTAATGCTCCCCCTGCAACCTCTTTTGACAACCACTCCCTATTATAAAAAATGTATCAAGATTTTAGGGGTGATCTTTGATTATAAATTGACATTCAACCCTCAGATTGACTCAGCCATTTACTCCTCTTTCTTTGCTTTACATTGCATATGTTCTGTTCATTCCTCTCTCTCAGCCTCACTCCTTTGTCCTCTTATCCTGGTTCCAGTTATGTCTCATCTTGACTACTGCAATTCCTTGTATGCTGGTATTCCTCTCTACTCTTTCAAGTGAATAAAACTTGTTCGGGCCACTATTGTTAAAATTCTATGCAATACACACCGTTCAACCAGGTCACTCCTCTCCTTTCTGACCACTGGCTTTCAGTC
Organism: Microcaecilia unicolor; assembly: GCF_901765095.1. NCBI lineage: Eukaryota > Metazoa > Chordata > Amphibia > Gymnophiona > Siphonopidae > Microcaecilia > Microcaecilia unicolor. The sequence goes on from NC_044031.1 coordinate 498,653,044, forward strand.
ACTGATTATGCAAAATTCAAACTATGGTTTACAAATCACAGTTACCCTCAGCTCCATCTTATATTAACAAACTAGTAAAAGAAGCCCGTTTCAGAGCAAATGAAACGGGCGCTAGCAAGGTTTTCGTCGCCAACACCCCCCCCTCCCTCCCTGGCCAACCCCTTTGTTGTTCTGCCATTGCTCCGCCCCCCGTCATGACCTTTGATGCGAGGGTGGGGCCCGCAGCGATTTCCCCCCGCCTCCCTGCCAACCCCTTCGTTGTTCTGCCATTGCTCCGCCCTCGAGGGCGGGGCCCACAGCGATTTCCCACCCCCCCCGCCTCCCTCCCTGCCAATGCTCCGCCCTCGAGGGCGAGGCCCGGAGCGATTTTGGTGGCTTCACCACCACGAACCTTCGAACCTTTTTGAAGGAAGTCAGAGCTTGGCTTTACTGACGTCCGTGTCCTCAGAACGTTGAGGGTAAGTTTTATTATAGTAGATTGCTCATTCCCTATGCTCCCCTCCATTCAGCAGACAACAATCTCCTATCACTACCTCCTCTGTCAGTATTTACACTGCACTTCCTTCCACGATACTGCATTCTGGTATTTAGTCCTGAAGTGTAGAATGACCTTCCTCTTCATATCAGAAATGCAGCTACCCTTTCTGCTTTTAAGAAACTGGTCAAAACCCACCTCTTTACCAAGGCCTTTGGTTCTCACTTTAACCGACGTCCCTTCCTTCCCTCTATTCTTTTTCCTCCTCTTTCTCCCTTTCCTCTCTTCTCTTTGTTATTATTCTAGTTTGTAAAACATATTGAAGCCTCTTCCATGCCATATCAAATGTGATAAATAAAAAATAAATCTTGCTACTTTGGGACTCTGCAAGTACTTGTAACCTGGACTGGTCACTTTTGGAAACAGGATACTGGGCTAGATGGACCCTTGGTACGACCCAGTAGAACAACTTTTACGTTCTTTCAGCAACCTAGGAATATTTTTGTTGCTGCTTTTTTTTCTTTGGGTTTTTTTTCTTTGCTTCTTTTATTCATTTCTGCATATACGCGAGAAGCTAAAACATATGTATAACATATTTCACATTAAATATAAGTATGGCTGCATTTCGATTAAAATGTTTAATTGCGACTAATTGTGAGATTAAAGGTGGGGCGGGCAGGGAAGGACTGGGAACACACATTTCATTTCTCCCCCCCCCCCCCCCCAAAAAAAAAAAAAAAAAAAAAAAGATTCAATGGAATCAGTTTTTCTAATCAACATTAACTTTTTTGATAGGACCTGGCACAGATTTAGTACCCAAAGAGGGATAGCCCATTTTCTGATGACATCTGTTTGAGGAGATTCCCACGGTATTTTAGTCACCTGATTGGATGGATTTGTAAGCAATGGGAGTGGCTTAGCTATGAGCGTCTGACGTCAAGCTTTATAAACCACAGCCATGTTGGCAATGTAGATTTACGAGAGAAATGCCAGCATTGAACGAGGAAAGTCTTGAAATGAAGAGAGAAGTCGAAGTTTGAGAATAGTGTGATGTAATAAGATTACTCTCTTACAGACGACAGTCGACGGGCACCACGGACCTTGAGGCAGATATCGAAACTCGGGTCGAAGTCAGGCCGTGGACAGTGAAAAACGACTGAAGAGCTGGAGACAAGTGAACCTTACAACACTAGCAAAAAGCATTATAAAGTGTGGTTTGGGGACCTTATACTTAAAATTAAGGAGGTTTTTTTTAGCCTATGATGAATGGATGGAACTCCCTTAGGTAGAATGACAGATCAAAGGAGTATCCTATCATTATTTGAGGCTTTTCCTCCCTTAAAAGAACAGTATATCATTGTTAAGATAATTGGATGGATAACTTGATTTGTTTCTGCCATTTTCAGGGCACAGACCGTAGAAGTCTGGCCAGCACTAGCCCTGCCTCCCACCACCGGCTCTGGGAAGGGTACAAGCAAAGATGGAACATATAGATAGGTGAGAGAATAAGAACAGTTGGAAAGTAAGGTGACTAATTTAAAGAAAGTTGCATATGAGGTCAGAGAGATGGTTTAATATCTCAGCTAGGGTAGGAGTGGATATTATTATATTATTGCTTTCTATGCTGTATTTTGTCAAGTTAATTGATGCTTACCTTGGTCAAAGGTTTTATGCTCTTAGTTTCAAACACACATATCTATTTAATGGATTGTCTAGATATCACCTTGGATTAATTTCAATGACACCACTCTTAATTTCCTTTATATAGTGACAATGCTAAATAAGATATGGTTACACTAATATCTGATGCTATGTCTGATTCAAAAATAATTAAAACCAGGTTTGTGTCTTGGAATGTAAATGGCCTTGGCCATCCAGTGAAGAGAAAGAAAATTACTCTGGCTTTCAGAAAGCTGCAGGCTACAGTGGTTTTCTTACAAGAAATTCATTTACAAGATTTCACTTATCTCTTAAAAAATCCCATGTGGAACACCGAATCATCTTATTCCCCAGCTTTAGTTAAATGTAGAGAAGTAGCATTATTATTTCACAGATATGTTAATGTTGAAATAAAACACACATTTGTGGATAGAGAGGGTAGCTGGATCCATTTAAATGTAAAACTCTTTAAATATGGAGTTATTATTGTTAAATATCTATGCTCGTAACACGGATGACCCTTTTTTTTTCCTCTATTTCTCAATGACTGGCCGAATATGACCCTTTACTGATTATATTAACAGAAGACTTCAATTTGCCCCTTGACATCTGGCTTGACAGAGTCCAAGAGAAGCATATCACTGTCCAAAAGCTTACACCAATACTACTGTCTCTTATAGATAACTTTCATTTAACCAATCCCTGGAGACAATTTCACCCTACCAATAGAGATGTCACCTTTTCTCCTCTCCTCGCCAAAGTCACTAGGATAGATTTTTAATTTCCAACAATTTGCTAGAACACGTAAGCAATGCTTCTATAGAGCCTATCGCCATCTCTGATCATGAAGCAATTACGATCAATGTGCAGCTTCACTCTCAACCACCTTTTAAGAAACCAGTCTGGCGTTTAAATACGCAGCTAATTTCTAATGATGGGTACACACATAGAATCCAAAAATTCATTAATAATTTCTTTGAATGATAATAAAGCAATTGTTTTATGGGAAGCTTTCAAAGCTGCGCCAAGAGGAGACTTTATATCTACAGCAACTCACCAGAAGAAAGAAAGATAAAAAGCCCTGCAGCTCACCAGAAGATATAAAAAGCCCTCTGAATTGAAACGAGATATAAAGAGATCAGAATAACAATTATTAACAACTAGTAAAAAAGCCCCGTTTCTGATGCAAATGAAACGGGGGCTAGCAATGTTTTCTTCTGTGTGCATGTGGGAGTGTGTGTGTCCCTGCCCTCTGGCCTCTCTCCCCTCCCCCCTCTGAGTCCTTCACTGTTACAGAGCCAGCGATTTGATTTCGTGCTCTGCTGTTTTCCTTCACTGACTGTTACAGAGAGGGCGGGGCAGACACTCATAGGGAAACCGGATATCTCGCCCCCTTCACACTTCCGGCTGGAGGCTTCATAGAACGTTGGTGCTGCTTTTTATATAGAGAGATAACCAGAATATACTTAAGCAAATATACCAGAAGAAATACGAATATAATAAACTATGGAGTTTAAAAGCTGGCAAAATGACATTTTTCTCCAAAAAGGATCTCATTATGCAGAACAGAATAAAGCCAAGCTGTATGTGGCTAATTATCTAAAACGGAAAAGGTTATAGAAACATGATAGCAGATAAGAGCCAAATGGTCCATCCAGTCTGCCCATCCACAGCCTCCTCCTTTCCCTAAGAGATCCCACGTGCTTGTCCCACGCTTTCTTAAATTAAGACACTCCTCGTCTCCACCACCTCCACTGGGAGGCGATTCCACGCGTCCACCACCCTTTCTGTGAAAAAGCATTTCCTTAGATTCCTAAGCCTATAACCTCTTAACTTCATCCTATGTCCCCTCATTCCAGAGTTTTCCTTCATTTGAGAGAGGCTCAACTCCTGTACATTAAATGCCTCTCCCGCCTTTCCTCTAAAGTATACATGTTGAGAGCTTTAAGTCTGTCCCCATACACTTTATGAAAGAGATCACTGACCAGTTTTGTAGCCGCCCTCTGGACTGACTCATAGGTGTGGTCTCCAGAACTGCACACAGTATTCTAAATGGGGCCTCGCCAGAGAATTATACAAGGGCACTATCACCATTTTGTTCCTGCTGGTCATTCCTCTTGTTATGCACCCACGCATCCTTCCGGATTTGACAACCACCTTTTCTACCTGTTTAGCCATCTTAAGAGCATCAGACACAATCTCACTCTTTTTTCGTACACTATGTACTAATTGCTGCACTAAACTAATATGGACATTCCTTCTAAGGGACAGGATATAGGTAGGTACCATACCTTGCTTTAACGTGGCAGATAACATGGTGTAATTCAATATACTTCCAGGAGGTATAGCTAATTGCACTCTGTTGGAATGTATTGTATTTTACATGCATTGGCTGTCAGAAATGTTTTTCTCTGTGATTACTCTGTGACCTCTGATGTGAATTGCTTAGAGACAGTGTTGCCAGGTGGGCGGTTTTCCCGCCCAATTGGGCGGTTTTAAAGCGGACTGTGCGGGAAATTTTTGAATGATGCGGGGTGCGGTTTATTGGGCGGTTTTCGCGGGCCGCGGTGCGCGATTGGGCGGTTTTCGTGCGCGCCGCTGATTGGCCAGTTTCACATGCGGTACCACGGTAACCGACTAAATGGACTAATAGAAGCCCCGCGGAGGCGGGTTGAGCAGCTGTACTAAATGCCGAGTTGAGGCGCCGCCCCCCCCCATCGCCGACTGGACTCGTGAGAGCAGACTTGTCAGTGACTTGTCCGCTCGCTGTCCGTCCCGTCCGTGATTTGTTGAGAGACTTGAGAGAAAGAAAAAAAACGCTGCAACCTGCCAGACAGTGCCTGCAGCACTGTACTACAACTACAATATCGCGTAAGAGAACTTTTTTTCAAGTTACTGAAATTTAAACCCCCGCCGCAGCCGCCCCCTGGACACCCCCTCCCCCCCCGACTCGAGTCGCCTCGGCGCCGCTGCCCTGCTGTCCTCCGAATGAGGAATAAGGATCTGATCCCCCAAATTCCCCCCGCCCTGCCCGCTCTCCCTCACACCAGCCTGGAGCCCTCCCTCCGGTCCGGATTCTTTCCGATGATCCCCCAAATTCCACCCTGGCGCCCTCCCCTCCATCATTCACACCAGCCTGGATCCCGGAGCCGTCCCGATCCGGACCCCCCGCCCTCACCCACCCGGAATCGTGAAGAGGACCTGAACTCCCCCCCAGCCAGCTCTCACCCCATTACTCTGAGTTGCGCTGGAACTCAGATCCCCCAGACGCCCACCCAGGGCCGCCGAGAGGGGGGGACAGGGGGGACAAAAGTCCCCGGGCCCGGGCCTCCAGGGGGGCCCGGCGTCAAGTCCGTGGATGCTCGCCCCTCCTCCGTCCGACTCCTAGGTCCCTCCCTCACTCCGTCCGACTCCCAGGGCCCGCCTCCATCCCTCCCTCCGAATTGCAAAAGCGATCTTCTTCTTACTTCTTCGGTGGGGGTTACGGCGAGAGCAGCACGCAGACGCAGTGAAAAGCGTGCAGGCTTCAGCCTTCCCTCGTTGTCTGTCTCTCAGTTCTGGTGGTCCCGCCTTTGAGGGCGGGACCAGAGCTGAGAGACAGACAACGAGGGAAGGCTGAAGCGGGAGTCTGCACGCTTTTCACTGCGTTCTCTTCTGCATGCTGCTCTCGCCAACCCCCGACGAAGTAAAAACAAGATCGCTTTTGCAATTCGGAGGGAGGGACTTAAGGAGAGGGGGGCCTTGGATCTCGGAGGGGGGGGGGGAGAGAGAGAAGAGATCGCTGGACAAGTGGGCATTGGAGAGAGAGAAGAGATCGCTGGACAAGAGGGCAGGGGGAGAGAGAAGAGATCGCTGGACAAGTGGGCAGGGGGGAGAGAAGAGATCGCTGGACAAGTGGGCAGGGGGGAGAGAGAAGAGATCGCTGGACAAGTGGGCAGGGGGGAGAGAGAAGAGATCGCTGGACAAGTGGGCATTGGAGAGAGAGAAGAGATCGCTGGACAAGAGGGCAGGGGGAGAGAGAAGAGATCGCTGGACAAGTGGGCATTGGAGAGAGAGAAGAGATTGCTGGACAAGTGGGCAGGGGGGAGAGAGAAGAGATTGCTGGACAAGTGGGCAGGGGGGAGAGAGAAGAGATTGCTGGACAAGTGGGCAGGGGGGAGAGAGAAGAGATTGCTGGACAAGTGGGCAGGGGGGAGAGAGAAGAGATTGCTGGACAAGTGGGCAGGGGGGAGAGAGAAGAGATCGCTGGACAAGTGGGCATTGGAGAGAGAGAAGAGATCGCTGGACAAGTGGGCATTGGAGAGAGAGAAGAGATCGCTGGACAAGTGGGCATTGGAGAGAGAGAAGAGATCGCTGGACAAGAGGGCAGGGGGAGAGAGAAGAGATTGCTGGACAAGTGGGCAGGGGGGAGAGAGAAGAGATTGCTGGACAAGTGGGCAGGGGGGAGAGAGAAGAGATTGCTGGACAAGTGGGCAGGGGGGAGAGAGAAGAGATTGCTGGACAAGTGGGCATTGGAGAGAGAGAAGAGATCGCTGGACAAGTGGGCATTGGAGAGAGAGAAGAGATCGCTGGACAAGTGGGCATTGGAGAGAGAGAAGAGATCGCTGGACAAGAGGGCATTGGAGAGAGAGAAGAGATCGCTGGACAAGGGGGCAGGGGAGAGAGAGAAGAGATCGCTGGACAAGTGGGCATTGGAGAGAGAGAAGAGATCGCTGGACAAGTGGGCATTGGAGAGAGAGAAGAGATCGCTGGACAAGTGGGCATTGGAGAGAGAGAAGAGATCGCTGGACAAGAGGCTAGGGGGGAGAGAGAAGAGATCGCTGGACAAGAGGCTAGGGGGGAGAGAGAAGAGATCGCTGGACAAGAGGCTAGGGGGGAGAGAGAAGAGATCGCTGGACAAGAGGGCATTGGGGAGAGAGAAGAGATTGCTGGACAAGAGGGCATTGGGGAGAGAGAAGAGATTGCTGGACAAGAGGGCAAGGGGGAGAGAGAAGAGATTGCTGGACAAGAGGGCAAGGGGGAGAGAGAAGAGATTGCTGGACAAGAGGGCAAGGGGGAGAGAGAAGAGATTGCTGGACAAGAGGGCAAGGGGGAGAGAGAAGAGATTGCTGGACAAGAGGGCAAGGGGGAGAGAGAAGAGATTGCTGGACAAGAGGGCAAGGGGGAGAGAGAAGAGATTGCTGGACAAGAGGGCAAGGGGGAGAGAGAAGAGATCACTGGACAGGAGGGCAGGGCAGAGGGGAGAGGAGAACTGCTGAACATGGATGGATGATTGGAGGGGGCAGGGGAGAGAGGAAATTTACTGGATATGGTTGGATGGAGGAGAGGCCAGGGGAGAATGAGGAGTTGCTGGACATGGATGGATGGAGGAGAGGGAAGTCAGGAAGGAGATGCACATGGATAGAGGGAAGGGAAGAGAGGAGAAATGCTGAACATGGATGGATGGAGTGGAGGGCATGGAAGGCAAGAAATATTGGACAAGGATGAAGGGAAGGAAAGACAAAGGAAGGAGATGCACACGGATGGAGGGAAAAGGAAGAGAGGAGAAATGCTGGATTTGGATGGAGGGGAGGGAAGACAGGAAGTACATGCACATGGATGGAGGGGAAGGGAGTGAGGAGAAATGCTCAATTTAAGGGCTGGGTCGGAACACTTTCAGGACAGATGCCGAAACTTGAGGAAGGATAGGGACAGGGCTACAGATGGTAGACAGGACGCATAAGGACACAGGAGGATGGTGAGAGAAAAAATATCAAATGGACACTGCATAAAACAGAAGATGGGACCAAAGCGAATAGAAAAACTATGATCAGACAACAAAGGTAGAAAAAAGTATTTTATTCAGAATTTATTAATTGGAATATGTCAGCTTTTGGAAATGTGTATCTGTGATATTTTTCATGCAAGTTTAAATTTTTCTAGTATTGCTGCATGCTGAGTCTGACTTCTTGAGGTAACTTTCTAGTTCAGTATTTTGCCTTCATATTTTTTTATTTCTAGTTCCTTGTGTCATATCTGTTGCCATGTGTTTTTCATGTGTGATCAAGGTACAGTATTCTGCTAGTGTGTAGTATTTGCAGCCCTTTTTGTTTTGTTTTTCATTAGGTTGTGTACTGGTGTTTTAGAGACCGGTGTAATTATAGTGCTGCCTTTCCACGCACAAGGTTGTAGTTCGTCCTGTCCTTGGAATTAGTGTTGTTATGCTGTTATGGTTTGGTAAGGTTATGAGTGGATTTTTGCAAAAGTTTGTGTATAGTGTTTTGCAGTGGAGAGATTGTGTTTTGGCTTTACTGAGGTGGCACCAAAACATCAGAAAAGGTGTAGAGCCTAAATCATGACACACTACCTCTTGAAGGATCTACATATAGTGCAAGGGCCCGGCAGTGGGGGGGGGGGGGGGGGGGGGGGGCCCAGGGGCGGCCCTGTCCCGGGCCCGGCCCAGTCTCTCGGCGGCCCTGCCCCCACCCACCACCACCTCCGAGTCCCCCCAGGCAGACCCCACCCCCTGAGTACTCCGAGATGCCATGTGGTGTGGTGTGGGCCCCCACCCTCTTTCCCCTCCCGTAGTGAGTCTCCGACCTCCTAGAGGGCTCTCCCTACTGTCCGTCCGTCTTCTACACTCTCTCTCTTCATACCTTCATCTTCAATTCTTGTCCCGAGACCGTCGTCTACTCTCCGACCGACTCAGACCAGCAGCAGCAGGAAGTTCAATATTCATTCACTCATTTATTTTCCGGATCCGACAGGGAGGGCGGGGTTATGTACGTGACGTCAGCAATTTGAAGCCACCACCAGTTCATCTACACTGTTGCTTTGTTCTGAGTGTGTAATGCTGCTACAGCAGTACACTCAAAACAAAGCAACAACTACTACTATTTAACAAGCAAGCAAAGCAAACCTTCCTGCTACTCCAGTCCCCACTGCATGCAAATCCTCCTGGACCCCGCACCCACTCCCCCCCTTTCCCTAGTCCTGACTCTCTGCTGGACGCCCCAGCCCCCCCCCCCTCTCTCCTGACCCCCTCCCATACTCTCTGGATCCACCCCCTCCTCTCCCTAGTCCCAACTCACTGCTGGACCCTCCCACCCTGACCCCCTCCCATACTCTCTGGACCCACCCCCTCCTCTCCCTAGTCCCGACTCACTGCTGGACCCTCCCACCCTCTCCCCCTGACCCCCTCCCATACTCTCTGGACCCACCCCCTCCTCTCCCTAGTCCTCCCAACTTGCTGCTGGACCCTCCCACCCTCCCCCCCCTCTGACCCCCTCCCATACTCTCCGAGTCGCCAAGGTGGCGGCTGGACCTCCTGGACCCCGCACCCATTTTTATTTCTTCCACAGCTTATATTTTCAAACATGCATTGCTGGCATATGCAGCATATGGATGTACACAGAGGAGTATTGGTATCATCGGTTACAGTACTACTAATTTGTTCTACACATTAAAGGGCAGACTTTTAAATGACCATCTGGGCATATGTGGTAATAATCTCATCTTTTGTTAAATGTTTTGACATATCCATGTACTTGCTGCCATGATATAATAACTGAATTCTGTTATTCTGTCTTACTGTATTTTCAAATGTAAGCCTCATTGAACCTGAGTTTGCTTGAGATAATGTGGGACAAAAAAAAATGTACAACAAATATACCTTTATCCTCCATCTTTTAAGACACTGCCTATCCAGCTGGATGGTGATGGCACAATGAAAGCAAGTTTGGCCCACTGAAGACTAACTCAAAATAAGTTATAACCTGTTTCTTAGCTGAAATTGCAGCCCTATGATGCCTCTGTGGTTATGTTCTACTAATAAGTAAAACCATTCACTGGCTGTCTTGAAATGATTATATAACCTTTAGATTAGATGCATGACTAGGGACATAAATCTGCATTTTTCATGAAACAAAATCTTTATATTTATTTTCACTTATTTATTTTAATTACATTTGTATCCCACATTTTCCCACCTATTTGTAGGCTCAATGTGGCTTACATAGTTCCGGGGTAGCGTTTGCAGACTCTGGTGTAAACAAATAAAGAGTGATGTTGTGGTACGGTAAGGGATCATGTCACGGGAGAGTTGTGTTATGTCCATACTGTACTTAGTTTCTTGTGTTGCATAGTTTGGGCATTTATGTTGGGTTGGCTAGGTATGCCTTTTTAAACAGGTTGGTTTTCAGTGTTTTCTGGAAGTTTAGGTGGCTATTCATAGTTTTCAAGGCTTTTGGTAATGTGTTCCACAGTTGTGTGCCCATGTATGAAAAAGTGGATGCGTTGGTTGTTTTGTATTTGAGTCCTTTGCAACTTGGGTAGTGCAGATTTATGTACGTCCGTGATGATTTGGCTGGTTTAATAGGGGGGACATCCTAGCCTAGCATGTGAATTTTCTTGTTTTCTCCTGATAAAAGGGACACTAAAACAGGCATGTTATGAGAATCATGTGCTCATGTATTGGCGTATAACAGTTATATCACATATTAAACATGAATGAAGTTGAAACCTGGGTGCATTTAAAACCTTTTTTCCTGTGCCTAGATCAAAATAAAAGATGGCATGTATGTGTGGGATCTTGCTCATTTTGTTTTGTGGATTGCAATTTGCAGTGCTGCTTGCAGTGGCGTTCCTAGGGTGGCTGACACCCGGGGCGGATCGCCGATGCGCCCTGTCTCCCCCCCCCCCCACCCCGGCGAAAGAACCCCCCCTCCCCCAGACGCACGCTGCTGGGGGGCGGGGGGTGCCGGTCAGCTTCGTTGGTTTCCATGCTCCCTCTGCCCCAGAACAGAAAGTAACCTGTTCCGGGGCAAAGGGAACATGGAAACCAATGAAGCTGACTGGCGCGTGGCACCCCCCCAGCAGTGTGCATCCAGGGCGGACTGCCCCCCCCCCCCCCCTTGGTACGCCACTGGCTGCTTGTATATTGTAAAAATGCACTTCCCTTTTTTTTATCTGTATTCTACAGGTTCAAATTGAATGAGGGAAGGGCTTCCAAATTCCTTCATATGTTTAGTGGAAAACAGCTGTTGGTTCAGGCCTCTCGCAATGTGAATATTACTTTATTGCTACCAAGTAATACACAGGGGGCATTTGCTTTGAACTTGTTTTTGTTCTTGCTGCTGGTTTGATTATATATATGATAATGCTGCAGGTTTGATTATGATGCAGATGTTGATTATATTCATATTGTGGTGATTATGCTGCTGGATATATACAGTGGGGGAAATAAGTATTTGATCCCTTGCTGATTTTGTAAGTTTGCCCACTGACAAAGACATGAGCAGCCCATAATTGAAGGGTAGGTTATTGGTAACAGTGAGAGATAGCACATCACAAATTAAATCCGGAAAATCACATTGTGGAAAGTATATGAATTTATTTGCATTCTGCAGAGGGAAATAAGTATTTGATCCCCCACCAACCAGTAAGAGATCTGGCCCCTACAGACCAGGTAGATGCTCCAAATCAACTCGTTACCTGCATGACAGACAGCTGTCGGCAATGGTCACCTGTATGAAAGACACCTGTCCACAGACTCAGTGAATCAGTGAGACTCTAACCTCTACAAAATGGCCAAGAGCAAGGAGCTGTCTAAGGATGTCAGGGACAAGATCATACACCTGCACAAGGCTGGAATGGGCTACAAAACCATCAGTAAGACGCTGGGCGAGAAGGAGACAACTGTTGGTGCCATAGTAAGAAAATGGAAGAAGTACAAAATGACTGTCAATCGACAAAGATCTGGGGCTCCACGCAAAATCTCACCTCGTGGGGTATCCTTGATCATGAGGAAGGTTAGAAATCAGCCTACAACTACAAGGGGGGAACTTGTCAATGATCTCAAGGCAGCTGGGACCACTGTCACCACGAAAACCATTGGTAACACATTACGACATAACGGATTGCAATCCTGCAGTGCTCGCAAGGTCCCCCTGCTCCGGAAGGCACATGTGACGGCCCGTCTGAAGTTTGCCAGTGAACACCTGGATGATGCCGAGAGTGATTGGGAGAAGGTGCTGTGGTCAGATGAGACAAAAATTGAGCTCTTTGGCATGAACTCAACTCGCCGTGTTTGGAGGAAGAGAAATGCTGCCTATGACCCAAAGAACACCGTCCCCACTGTCAAGCATGGAGGTGGAAATGTTATGTTTTGGGGGTGTTTCTCTGCTAAGGGCACAGGACTACTTCACCGCATCAATGGGAGAATGGATGGGGCCATGTACCGTACAATTCTGAGTGACAACCTCCTTCCCTCCGCCAGGGCCTTAAAAATGGGTCGTGGCTGGGTCTTCCAGCACGACAATGACCCAAAACATACAGCCAAGGCAACAAAGGAGTGGCTCAGGAAGAAGCACATTAGGGTCATGGAGTGGCCTAGCCAGTCACCAGACCTTAATCCCATTGAAAACTTATGGAGGGAGCTGAAGCTGCGAGTTGCCAAGCGACAGCCCAGAACTCTTAATGATTTAGAGATGATCTGCAAAGAGGAGTGGACCAAAATTCCTCCTGACATGTGTGCAAACCTCATCATCAACTACAGAAGACGTCTGACCGCTGTGCTTGCCAACAAGGGTTTTGCCACCAAGTATTAGGTCTTGTTTGCCAGAGGGATCAAATACTTATTTCCCTCTGCAGAATGCAAATAAATTCATATACTTTCCAAAATGTGATTTTCCGGATTTAATTTGTGATGTGCTATCTCTCACTGTTACCAATAACCTACCCTTCAATTATGGGCTGCTCATGTCTTTGTCAGTGGGCAAACTTACAAAATCAGCAAGGGATCAAATACTTATTTCCCCCACTGTATGTTGTTTGATGCTAATTATAATGATGCTGCTTAAGATTACGATTAGGGACAATTACAGTATTTCAACCTGCATCAGGAGCAAAGAGAGACAGCAGAGGTGCAAGATATTGGGCAGGGGGAGACCAAGAGGGGGAAATGCACATGTATAGAAGGGAGGGGGAGGGTAATGGTAATGGGCATGGATGGAAGAAGCGGAGGGAGAGGATGAAATGCTACATTGGAAAAGAAAAGGCAAGATGTACTGCACATGAAGTTTCATAATAGCAGGTTATTTAGGTGCTCTAGGGCCTGTCCTCATAAGGACTAGCTATTAAGAGAGCTTTTTGCTGACGTGTTATTTGTAAAGTGTGTTCCCTTTTTCTAAAATAAATATACTCAGGAGGATTACAGGGGTACACTGAGCTGGGCACACCCAACCAGTTGGGCTTTCAGAATATCCACAATGAAGATGCATTACATTAAGAGAGATTGTCATATACTGCCTTATTGCTATACTAGCCGTTGAGCCCGTAAAAATGGGCTGGTTTTGGGGGTTTTCCTTCCCCTCAACCCCCCCCCCCCCCCGCGAGGTGGCCACTGTTCCCCCCCCCCCTCGGAGTCGCCGCCGCCGCCACCACCCCTCCACCCGGCCCGGGCCCTCTCTTCGCTTCTGAACTTACACATCCATTTGCCGAACGCAGCAACGCACATCAGCTCAGCTGCCATGGACCCTTCCTTCTCTGCCTGTGGGCCCGCCCTCCTGTGACGTTACGTCAGCGAGGGCGGGACACAGGCAGAGAAGGAAGGGGCAGCTCAGCTGATGTGCGTTGCTGCGTTTGGCGAATGGATGTGTAAGTTCAGAAGGGAAGAGAGGGCCTGGGCCGGGTGGAGGAGTGGCGGTGGCGACTCCGAGTGGGGGGGGGGGGAGCGGTAGCAACCTCGGCGGCGGTATTGACGCGGGAGCGGGACAGAGAGGGAAGTCTCTACTGTGCATTTGCGAGTCAGTCAGTCACTCGCCTTTTTTATGTTTGATAGGCATGCATCTGCATAAGATTGCTAATGTAAAAGGGGAGGGGAAGGGGTTATGTATGGCACTTTATTGCATATATTTGTGGTTCACATGGTTAACAAATCTGTATTTCTTTACTACAGCTTGTTTTTTACTACTACTTATCATTTCTATAGCGCTATAAGTCATACGCAGCGCTGTACACCATATAGACAAAAAGACAGTCCTGATCGTTTGCTACTTCCCGACTGTTCCGATTCATAATATCATCATGGGAAAGTGGGCAACATATACAAAGAAGTACTGCAAGAGCTGGGAGAAAGAGGCACTCTTAAAAGACTGGATAAGGAGTGTGCCAGGAGATGACAAAAAAGCATATTGTCGTTTTTGCAAAGCTGAGATACGTCCACATCATGCTGACTTAGTTAACCATGCCAATACAGCCAAACATAAGAAGAATGCAGCGCCGTTTTCAAGTGTTAGGACTTTATTTGATATGGGCTGCCAGCCTACCACTATTGACAAATCGACCAAGATAGCGGAGCTGAAGTTGGCGGCACACGTTGCGTGCCATTCCAGTATTGCAACGATCGATCACCTAGGCCAGGTTGTCAAAGCCATTTCGGGCAAAGACATAGCTATACACCGCACAAAATGTTCTGCACTGATCAAGAATGTACTTGGCCCTGCCTTCCATCAAGAATTAATTTCGGACCTGGGCACAAATGACGCGTCTTATTCCTTGATCATCGATGAAAGCACAGATATTGGCCTAGAGAAGCAGCTGTGTGTGATGGTGCACTACTACAGTACTTCCTTGAAGTCTATTAGCACCGCATTTCTAGGAATATTAGCCCTTGAGACTGGTACTGCAGAAGGAATATTCAGTGCCATAACCAATTTTCTTACAGCAAATCATCTTCAAATAGACAAATGCATTGGCTTAGCAACTGATGGCTGTAGCACCATGTGTGGCAGAAATAATTCAGTAATAACAAGGTTCCGTGAAGTGTGCCCCAACATTGTACATATCAAGTGTATTTGCCATTCAATTCAGCTGAGTTCATCACATGCGCTGATGGTGCTGCCAAGGAACATTGAATTCATGGTTGCTGAGACCTATAACTGGTTCTGCCATAGTACTGTTCGCCAGCAGAAATACAAACAGATATATCAATGCATTAATGTTGGTGAAGAACCACTAAAGATCCTGAGGTTGTCAGACACTCGCTGGCTGTCCATAGCTGCTTGTGTTCAGCGTGTGCTTGACCAATATGATGAACTGAAGCTTCACTTCCAGGTAGCGAAGGATGAGACACGCAGCTACACCGCTGACCAGCTGTACCAGATGTACAACACACCACAAAACAAGCTGTACTTGATATTTTTGAGGCCCATACTGCAGGAACTCAACCGAGTGAACAAGCTGTTTCAGTCTGATAAAGCCAGCCCTGTCCGTTTGCTTGACGACCTGATGACATTGTATCACACCATGCTGCTGCAACTTGTGCGACCGATCACATTAACATCGTGGGGCGCAACTATCACGTATGATTTGGAAGACAGGTCTAAGCATCTACCGCTGGCAGCGATGAACTTTGGTATCGAATTCCAGTTGGCGCTGCATGACTCTGGACTTGAACCCGCATCTGCAGAACACATTAAAGAACGCTGTAGAGATTACCTATTTGAACTGCTGAGGGAAATGCGTAAGAGGCTACCGTCAAATGTCCAGCTGCTACAGTCTCTGTCAGATCTTTCTCCATCTGTTGTCCTTGGAGCCCTGAAACCACAGCTGTCGAAGTTGTCATTTCTACCTCTGTATAACGGTAGTGTTGGAGATCTGGAGCAACAGTGGCTGCGGATCAGCACAGTGTTATGGCCAACCTACAGGGACAATGAGATCGAGCAGTTTTGGGTGACTGTAGCAAATCACACAGATGCTACAGGAGATCATGACTTCCTCCTGCTAGGGAATTTTGCCCTATCTATGTTGGCTTTGCCTTTCAGCAATGCAGCTGTGGAAAGAACCTTTTCTCAGATGAATCTGATCAAGACAAAACTAAGAAACAGGATGCGACAAGGCACTCTGGAAGCCTTGTTGCGTATTCGTAGCTACATGGGGCGTAAAGGCATATGCTGCCATGAGTTTGTTCCTACAGATCAGATGCTGAGTTTATTCAAGTCTGATATTTATGAGAGTACAAGCCAGACCCAGGAGGAGGAGGAGGAGGATGACGTGATGTTGATACCCGACGATGACGATTGTGCACCTTCCTGCAGTGGAGTTTCCAGGCCGTAAGAGCCCGGTGAGTCCTCTTCTTGGAGGGGGTGGGTGTCAGATAGTAACCTGAGCATTGGGTGAGAGAGTCATGCTTTATTCCCTCTTGTTTCCTTTTCAGTCCGAGTTCCTGTGCCTGGCTGCGTCAAAGAGAGCCAGGGGGTTTCTGTGCCTGGCTACGTCGAACGAGTCAGAAGGGGTTCTTGCGCCTTTAGAAATGTTAAGTAGTAGTAGTGTTCCTGTGACACCTGGCTGATTCATCGCCTGGTGAGTTCTTACTTTTCTTCTTCAATCTCCTAAGTGGGGCGATGGAGGTCTCTGTGTAAGCAAAGGCGGTCACTCACTCATCCTTGATTCTTTCCCTCTTTTGCAGCCTCTACAGCTTTCCTGCTCCAGAGTCCAGAGTGGGAGAGCCCCAAGTGTGCCTGCAGCGGAGTTTCCAGTGTTCCTGCAGTATACGGTCCCAAGGCCCTAAGAGCCCGGTGAGTCCTCTTCTAGGAGGGGGTGGGTGTCACACAGTAACCTGAGCATTGGGTGAGAGAGTCATGCTTTATTCCCTCTTGTTTCCTTTTCAGTCCGAGTTCCTGTGCCTGGCTGCGTCAAAGAGAGCCAGGGGGTTTCTGTGCCTGGCTACGTCGAACGAGTCAGAGAGGTTCCTTTGCCTGTCCGTGTGAAACGAGTCAGGGGGGGTTCCTATGCCTGGCTGCGTCCATCGAGTCAGAAGGGGTTCTTTCGCCTTTAGAAATGTTAAGTAGTAGTAGTGTTCCTGTGACACCTGGCTGATTCATCGCCTGGTGAGTTCTTACTTTTCTTCTTCAATCTCCTAAGTGGGGCGATGGAGGTCTCTGTGTAAGCAAAGGCGGTCACTCACTCATCCTTGATTCTTTCCCTCTTTTGCAGCCTCTACAGCTTTCCTGCTCCAGAGTCCAGAGTGGGAGAGCCCCAAGTGTGCCTGCAGCGGAGTTTCCAGTGTTCCTGCAGTATACGGTCCCAAGGCCCTAAGAGCCCGGTGAGTCCTCTTCTAGGAGGGGGTGGGTGTCACACAGTAACCTGAGCATTGGGTGAGAGAGTCATGCTTTATTCCCTCTTGTTTCCTTTTCAGTCCGAGTTCCTGTGCCTGGCTGCGTCAAAGAGAGCCAGGGGGTTTCTGTGCCTGGCTACGTCGAACGAGTCAGAGAGGGTTCCTTTGCCTGTCCGTGTGAAACGAGTCAGGGGGGGTTCCTATGCCTGGCTGCGTCCATCGAGTCAGAAGGGGTTCTTTCGCCTTTAGAAATGTTAAGTAGTAGTAGTGTTCCTGTGACACCTGGCTGATTCATCGCCTGGTGAGTTCTTACTTTTCTTCTTCAATCTCCTAAGTGGGGCGATGGAGGTCTCTGTGTAAGCAAAGGCGGTCACTCACTCATCCTTGATTCTTTCCCTCTTTTGCAGCCTCTACAGCTTTCCTGCTCCAGAGTCCAGAGTGGGAGAGCCCCAAGTGTGCCTGCAGCGGAGTTTCCAGTGTTCCTGCAGTATACGGTCCCAAGGCCCTAAGAGCCCGGTGAGTCCTCTTCTAGGAGGGGGTGGGTGTCACACAGTAACCTGAGCATTGGGTGAGAGAGTCATGCTTTATTCCCTCTTGTTTCCTTTTCAGTCCGAGTTCCTGTGCCTGGCTGCGTCAAAGAGAGCCAGGGGGTTTCTGTGCCTGGCTACGTCGAACGAGTCAGAGAGGGTTCCTTTGCCTGTCCGTGTGAAACGAGTCAGGGGGGGTTCCTATGCCTGGCTGCGTCCATCGAGTCAGAAGGGGTTCTTTCGCCTTTAGAAATGTTAAGTAGTAGTAGTGTTCCTGTGACACCTGGCTGATTCATCGCCTGGTGAGTTCTTACTTTTCTTCTTCAATCTCCTAAGTGGGGCGATGGAGGTCTCTGTGTAAGCAAAGGCGGTCACTCACTCATCCTTGATTCTTTCCCTCTTTTGCAGCCTCTACAGCTTTCCTGCTCCAGAGTCCAGAGTGGGAGAGCCCCAAGTGTGCCTGCAGCGGAGTTTCCAGTGTTCCTGCAGTATACGGTCCCAAGGCCCTAAGAGCCCGGTGAGTCCTCTTCTAGGAGGGGGTGGGTGTCACACAGTAACCTGAGCATTGGGTGAGAGAGTCATGCTTTATTCCCTCTTGTTTCCTTTTCAGTCCGAGTTCCTGTGCCTGGCTGCGTCAAAGAGAGCCAGGGGGTTTCTGTGCCTGGCTACGTTGAACGAGTCAGAGAGGGTTCCTTTGCCTGTCCGTGTGAAACGAGTCAGGGGGGGTTCCTATGCCTGGCTGCGTCCATCGAGTCAGAAGGGGTTCTTTCGCCTTTAGAAATGTTAAGTAGTAGTAGTGTTCCTGTGACACCTGGCTGATTCATCGCCTGGTGAGTTCTTACTTTTCTTCTTCAATCTCCTAAGTGGGGCGATGGAGGTCTCTGTGTAAGCAAAGGCGGTCACTCACTCATCCTTGATTCTTTCCCTCTTTTGCAGCCTCTACAGCTTTCCTGCTCCAGAGTCCAGAGTGGGAGAGCCCCAAGTGTGCCTGCAGCGGAGTTTCCAGTGTTCCTGCAGTATACGGTCCCAAGGCCCTAAGAGCCCGGTGAGTCCTCTTCTAGGAGGGGGTGGGTGTCACACAGTAACCTGAGCATTGGGTGAGACAGTAATCCTTTATTCCCCCCTGTTTCCTTTTCAGTCCGAGTTCCTGTGCCTGGCTGCCTCTGTCTGCGTTGGTGTTCAGTGTTCCTGTGCCTGCCTCGGGAGCTAGGACTGGAGAGTTCAGCATTCCTGTCTGTGCCAGTTTCATTTTCATCTGTTTCATTCAGTGTACTTCTAACTGTTCCATCCTAATCTGTTTCTTTTTCTTTTTCTCTTTCAGTTTGTGTTCCTGTGCCTGTTCCTGCCTTGGTGATGGACGATGGTGATGTTCCTGTCCCTGTCCCTGGGCCTGCCTTGGTGTTCCTGTTCCTGTTCCTATTCCTGGGCAGGAGCAGTAACACTGGGGCAGTTCCAGGAACAGGAACACTGGGGCAGGCCTCAGTGTGTACCTGGTTTCCTGGGCCTGCCTCAGTGTTCTGTTCCTGGCCTGGGCCTACCTCAGTCACCATTGCTGCTTCTGTTTTCAGGTGCTCTGATTCTGTTTTTTTTCAGGTGCTCTGTTGCTGCTTCAGTCGCCATCCTGTTCCTGTTGCCTCAGCATTTCCTGTCAGGATCTTGATACTTAAGCTAAGTGCTTGCTTAAATTAATTTTAAAATCTACTCAAATAGAAACGTAATTTGCAATATATCGAATTTCTCATTAATATTCATAATTTCCTCATTAATATTCATAATTTCCTATGAATATTCATAATTTTTTATGAATATTCATAATTCCGCATGAATATTAACGTTGGGCTCCTTTTGGCCACTAATTGGGCTGGAAATTTTTTTGCCATCTGGCAACCCTGCTTAGAGAGGTCACACCCATGCAACTTCCTGTGGGGTTAGGCACAGCACATGGAGCTCATGGTCTCTCCTAACCTGAGAGGATCTATGGTGTGAGCATCCATTACCATCTAAGCACATGGAAAGAGCTGATAATCCAAATGTATAGTATTATGTATATATAAGCCTGTCTGAATATAATCTAACTACAAACTGTGAGTAAACAGATGTTTTGTTACTTCAACTTTAAAGTGACTCAGCAGTGAATTATTCTGGGGTGTATGAGAGAGAGATGAAGAAAAGAAATTAACATTTCTAAAGCTGAAGCTGTGTGTATAAAATCTGCTAATTATTTACTACAAATAATCCAACAAAAGGGTTATGGGCCCAGGGCCAGGAATTGAAAAGGAAGAGAAATATTACCAGGCAGTAAAAAAGCCACATTTTTCTCTTAAGTTTTAAAAGAAAGATTCAGTCTGTCTCTCTCTCCCCCCACACACCAAACAGAAGGCTAAGAAAATGGCTGAGGGAGGAAATTCACCATTTTTCTACTCTCTCAAGGTGCCTAAATTAACTGAATTTAATTATCAGCAGTGGGAACTAAGATTCAGATGTCTCCTTCAAGCAAAGAAATTAAATATATGCTTAGACCAAAACAGAACAGCTGAAAATATGGCTGAATGGGACAATGCAAACTATTATGTGAAGTGCATGTTTTTGGAAGCTCTCTCAGAGAAACAAGCCATATTAGTGGAGGGAAAAGATACAGCAAAGGACATTTTATATAAACTGAGAACTATGTATGCAACTACATATGCAAAACAGCAACCAATTTGGTTGGCAGAGTTGAATGAAACCAAATTAAGGGATAAAAGTAAATGTAATGATCACATTATGCATCTTATGTCTTCATTTCAAAAGTTAGAACTTTCTGGAATTCCCATGTGTGATGCATTGAAAAGAGCATTTCTTTTTACCTCACTATCAAAGAAGTTTGATGTTTTTAGGTCTGTAAATGAAGCCATTGAAGGGCAATCTTTTGAACAGGCAGCATCAAAACTGAGGCAGGAATGCATAATTAATGATTCTGAGGAGATGTGTTCTCAAAGCAAGTCAGAGAGAAATGAAACAAATTTCTTGGCAAAGAACAGAGGAAGGCGGAGCTATGGGAAAACTCCACCCAAGGGCAAGCTGATTTGCTACTCATGTGGAAAGGAGGGACATGTATCTAAATGGTGTAAGGAAACACAAAACACTCCCTCTAGCTCACCTAAGCCAATGGAACAAAAGAATTCTCCAACCAGGAAATGTATGAAGGACAATAATAAACATAAGAGCTTTCTAATGGTAGAAAAATCTTTGACTATGGTAAATAATAATTCAAATGAAAGTACTTGGATTTTGGATTCGGGGAGCACATGCCATTTAACCAATTGTAAGGATTTCTTTCAGGAAATGTGTCCAGAAGAAGGTATTCTTCAAACTGCAAACGCAGGGACTACTCAGATCCAAGCAAAAGGCATTGGATTCTTAAAATGCAAAGTGTCTAATGAAGTTAAAGAAATTCCTGTAAGTGATGTCTTGTATATTCCCCAAGCAGTTTGCAATATGCTTAGTGTATCTACATTAGATAAGAAGGGATTTGTGATTCATTTTGAAAACAGTAAGTGCACAATCTCTAAAAATGATGAAGTGTATGCTGAAGCTTTTATGCATAATGATATTTATAAACTGAGCATTTCAGGTGAAGCCTCACATATGGCGCAAGTAAGGAAGAATGATGGTAAATGTAGTCTGGAAATCTGGCACCGCCGCCTGGGACATCGTGATTTTAAGGTGATCCAGGATCTTTACAGTAAGCAACTTGCCACTGGCATTCAGATGTGCAGATACTGGTAAAATGGAGAAATGCATAGACTGTGTTACACAAAAAGGTGTGAGACCCTCATTTCCTGCATACACAGGAAATAGGAGTAATAAAGTGCTGGACTTAATACACAGTGACTTATGTGGACCGTTTAATATCCCATCATTGGGAAATAACAGATTTGTGCTAATATTCTTGGATGATTTCTCTAGATATTGTGTGGCCTATTTGCTGAAAGAAAAAAGTCAAGTCACAGACATGCTGAAGAAATACGTAGCCATGGTGAGCAATAAATTTGAAAGAAAACCAAAGGTTCTTCAGACCGACAATGGTGGTGAGTTCACTTCACAAAGCATGCGCACATTTCTAGAACAAGAAGGCATTCAGCATATCACAACAGTAGCTTATACACCAGAGCAAAATTCTGTTGCAGAGAGAAAATTTAGGTCACTTGTGGAAATGACCAGATGTATGCTGTCAGATAGCAATCTCCCTAAAAGACTATGGGGGGAAGCCATTCTCACAGCAGTGTACCTACAAAACAGAATGCCAACTAAAGGCGCTGAGCGCACACCACATGAGACATGGCATGGTAGGAAGCCAAACCTGTCACACATAAGAACATTTGGAAGTACAGCATATGCTCATGTACCAAAGCAAAGAAGGCATAAGCTGGATTCCACAACAGAAAGGGGCATTTTAGTTGGCTATGCTCCAGGACACAAAGGATATAGAATTTTGAACCTGAAAACTGGCATTGTTGGCATAAGACATGTTACATATTTTGATGAAAACAAAAGGGTTCATAAAGGCTGGATTATCCCAGATGAGCCTTATCATCCAGAATATGAAACTAGAACCATAATAGACATGCCAGTGTATATAAATGCCATACCAAGGCGGATGTCTGAAAGCAACTCATCTGTATCTAACGAGGAACAGGCAGAGGAAGCAGACATAGAAAGGATCATCGCAGGAGACAGTACAGTTGGAGAAGGGGAATCAATTGGAGAAGGACTCTCAGATTTAGAGGATGCGGAAAGGTCGGACCAACCTGTTGTCAGACGCTCATCCAGGGAAAACAAAGGTGTTCCAACCCCAAGACTGTCTTACCTAACAAAGTCAGCAGAAGCTCAAGAGCCCTTAACATGGGATGAGATTGAGAAAATGCCTGCAGAAGAAGCTGCTGAATGGCATAAAGCAGCACAAGAAGAAATTGATGCATTGGATAAAAATACTTGGATTCTTACAAAATTACCTCCTGGCAAGAAAGCTATAGGATGCAAATGGGTATTCAAGTTAAAAAGGAATGCACAAGGAAAAGTGGAAAGGTATAAAGCCAGATTAGTCGCAAAGGGATATCTTCAAAAATATGGAGAAGATTTTGATGAAGTGTTTGCACCTGTAGTGAAACACACGACAATTAGAACACTTCTGAGCATTGCAGTCTCAAAAGGCATGCAAGTCAACCACATTGATGTGAAAACAGCATTTCTTCATGGAGATATAACTGAAGACTTGTACATGGAACAGCCAACAGGTTTCATAAATACAAAACAAAGACAGCTAGTGTGTAAATTAAACAAAGGTCTTTATGGATTAAAGCAAAGTGCAAAATGTTGGAATGACAAATTGCATGAAATATTGACAAATTTAGGATTTAAGCAAGGTGAAGCAGATAAATGCTTGTACACTAGGTGCAGAAATGGACAATATGCATACATTTTAGCTTTTGTTGATGATCTGCTCATTGCAAGCGAAAGTGAGCAAGAGTACAAGGACATTGTAAAATATTTAAACCTGAATGTTGAGATAAAAGAACTTGGTAATGTGTCATACTATCTTGGTATAGAAATTGAGAAACAAAATGATGGTTCTTATCTTCTAAGCCAGAAGCAGAAAATAAATGAGCTTATTGAAAGTTTAGGTATGCAAGATGCCCAAGTTGTAAGCACTCCCATGATCACTGATTTTCTGAAGGATGAAACAGTAAGAGAACCTTTACCAGATAACATCCAATATAGATCAGCCATAGGTAAGCTTTTATATCTGACTACCACATACAGGGCTGATATAGCAAATGCAGTAGGAATTTTGAGCAGAAGGGTCAGTTCACCTACCAAATCAGATTGGACTGCAGTTAAAAGGATGGTAAGGTATTTAAAAGGTACCATTGATTGTAAATTAAAGATTTCAGCCAATAGTAATCCAAAACTAATATGTTACTGTGATTCAGATTGGGCAGGGGATCATTCTGACTATAAATCCACAAGTGGATATGTGTTTATGTATGGAAATGTACAAATTTCTTGGGCCAGTCATAAACAAAGTATTGTGAGTCTGTCTTCTACAGAAGCTGAATATGTGGCTGTATCAGAAGCATGCAGAGAACTGATGTGGATTGAAAAACTTTTGCTGGATTTTGGAATAGCTGAAAAGAGACCAATCCAGATAATGGAAGATAATCAGAGCTGCATCCGACTGTCACAGAATGACAAGGTTCAGTCACGCACCAAGCACATCGCAACGAAATACCACAACGTGCGAGAGTTGGCGAAAGAAGGGGTCATCAGTCTACACTATTGTCACACCAGTGAGATGACAGCTGACATCATGACCAAACCGTTACCCAGAGAACGTTTTGAGAATCTGCGTATAAAGCTTAGACTTCGTGTGAATTAATAATTGCATGACAGTTATGCATGAGAAGGGGTTTGTTGGAATGTATTGTATTTTACATGCATTGCCTGTCAGAAATGTTTTTCTCTGTGATTACTCTGTGACCTCTGATGTGAATTGCTTAGAGAGGTCACACCCATGCAACTTCCTGTGGGGTTAGGCACAGAACATGGAGCTCATGGTCTCTCCTAACCTGAGACTCTAGGATCTATGGTGTGAGCATCCATTACCATCTAAGCACATGGAAAGAGCTGATAATCCAAATGTATAGTATTATGTATATATAAGCCTGTCTGAATATAATCTAACTACAAACTGTGAGTAAACAGATGTTTTGTTACTTCAACTTTAAAGTGACTCAGCAGTGAATTATTCTGGGGTGTATGAGAGAGAGATGAAGAAAAGAAATTAACATTTCTAAAGCTGAAGCTGTGTGTATAAAATCTGCTAATTATTTACTACAAATAATCCAACACACTCTGTGTTTGGTTGGGCTGTTAATGTGTGCTAATGATCACTGTTTTGCAATAACTGCATGCTGCTTTCCCCAATGTGCTGGGAATGCTGGCAGCAGCCAACAGATTTTGCAACTAATGCATCTCTTAATTTTGGATATTTACGAACGTTTGGTGCAAAACTATAGCATGGATCATATGATGTTTTACCACAATGGTCCTTAAACATTTTGACCACGGGGAGCATTGGGCCTTTAAAATAAGCCCGATGATCAATTTCCCCACGCTGCTCTGAACAGCGCTGTAAAATTAGCACAAGAAAATACCACCCCTAAGATCAACGCTAATGGCATGCATATTTATGTGCGCTATTAGTGCTGATCATCGGGGTAATTCTGCAGGAGGATTGTTCTTGGGCATGTGCCCGACATAATCCTCCTGCAGTAGTTGTCAGGTCCAGGCTGTCAATAAAAGAGTTTGGACCTGTCAAACAAATAGATAAACACAAGGGGCTGAAGGTCCACCCCACACAATTAAGCCCCCCCCCCCAACCCTCCCAAAATAACTTGTGGTCCAGTGGGACCCCCGATAGCTGCCCTCCAATCTGGTACCCCCCACAAATAAAGCCACCCCACAACTCCCCCCCCCCAAATATACCTAATGGTCTAGTGGGACCCTCGATAGCCACATCCCCACCTGATAGTCTAGTGCCCCCCCCCCCAAACCCCCCGTACAAGCAGGAGGGGGTAGCAGTCCCTTTTTACTGCAAGCACCACATTCAAAATGGTGGCGCCCTACCTGACTGATGCATCCTGGCTTCAGCACCATATTAGGAAAAAACTCCTACCCAGTGCAACCCATGATGCACCAGGCTGGGCAGACAGCCGCAATTTTGAGGGTGGCGCTTGCAGAAAGAGGGAGTGCTACTTCCTCCTCCTGCTTCAAGGTACGGAGGAGGGGGTTTGAGTGGTACACTAGACTACAAGGTGAAGGGAGAAGCTATTGGGAGTACCACTGAATCACCAGGTATTTTGGGGAGGTTGAGAGGGGCTTTAGTTTGTGGGATCTGGCAGCAGGAGGGTGGGGGAGCAATGGCCGGATCACCTTTGTGGGGTAGTTTGGCCTGGAAATCCCAAGGCTCTGGACTTTAGGAAGCTATTCAAACCTTTTTTTTAAACCCCGTTAAGCTAATTGCTTTTACTACATTCTCTGGCATTGAATTCCAGAGTTTAATTACACGTTGAGTGAAGAAATATTTTCTCTGATTTGTTTTAAAATTTACTACTTTGTAGCTTCATTGTGTGCCCCTTAGTCCTAGTACTTAAAGAGTAAACAAGTGATTCATGTCTACTCGTTCCACTCCACTCATTATTTTACAGTCCTCTATCATATCTCCCCCTCAGCTGTCTTTTCTCCAAGCTGAAGAGCCCTAGCCGCTTTAGCCTTTCCTCATAGGGAAGTCGTCCCATCCCCTTTATCATTTTCTCTGTACCTTTTCTAATTCCACTATATATCTTTTCAGATGCAGTGACCAAAATTGAACACAATATTTGAGATGCCGTCACACCATGGAGCAATACAGAGGCATATGGTCCTCATTTTTGATTTCCATTCTTTTCCTAATACCTAACATTCTATTTGCTTTCTTAGCCACCACAGCACACTGAGTAGTGTTTCAACATATCAACGACGCCTAAATCCCTTTCTTGATTGGCGACTCCTAATGTAGAACTGTGAATTACATAGCTATAATTCGGGTTCCTCTTTCCCACATGCATCACTTTGCACTTGCACAACGTCATCTGCCATTTAGACACCCAGAGGCATATTTTCAAAGCACTTTGGGAGGCTAAGTTCCATAGGTTTCTATGGAACTTTGGGAGGCTAAGTGCTTTGAAAATGAGCCTCCCAGTCTCCCAATCTAGTAAGATCCTCTTGTAATTTTTCGCAGTCCTCTTGCGATTTAACGACTTTGAATAACTTTGTGTCGTCAGCAAATTTAACTACCTCATTAGTTACTCCAATCTCTAGATCATTTATAAATATGTGAAAAAGCAGAAGTCCCAGCACAGACCCCTGGGGAACCCCACTATCTATCCTTATCCATTGAAAATACTGACCATTTTAACTGTACTCTGTTTTCTATCTTTTAACCAGTTTTTAATCCACAATAGGACACTACCTCCTATCCCATGACTCTCCAATTTCCTCTGGAGTCTTTCATGAGGTACTTTATTTAGATTTTGCTCACACCTTTATCAGAAGTAGCTCAAGGTGAGTTACATTCAGGTACACTGGATATTTCTCTGTCCCACGAAGCCTCACAATCTTAATATTTGTACCTGAGGTAATGGAGGGTTAAGTGACTTGCCCAAGATCACAAGGAGCAGCAGTGGGATTTGAACCAGCCACCTCTGAATGTCAAGACTGGTGCTCTAACCATGAGGCCACTCCTCCACTCCATTTGTCAAACACCTTTCAAAAATCCAGATACACAATATGGACCGGCCCACCTTTATCCACATGTTTGTTCACCCCTTCAAAGAAATGTAAGATTGGTGAGGCAAGATTTCCCTTCACTAAATCCATGTTGGCTTTGTCTCATTAATCCATGCTTTTGAATATGCTCGGTAATTTTGTTCTTTATAATATAGTCTCTACAATTTTGACTACAATGAGACTTTCCCCGAGAAACCTATTTAGAAGATATTGGTTACTCTTGCCTTAAATTCTACTACTTTTTGTATTGTACACGTGGTATTACTAGTAGATCAGCGTCGCAGCAGTTTGACAGCATTTCTAGGATAAGCAGCAAAAAATGTATTGTACTGTTTTGGGATCTTGCCAGGTACTTGTGACCTAGATTGGCCACTGTTGGAAATAGGATAATGGGCTTGATGGACCTTCAGTCTGTCCCAGTATGGAAATACTTATGTACTTATGACAGAAAATACTGCTAGAACCAAACCTGAAGGATTTTAAATATACTGCAGGCTTTAGGGAAAAAAAAAAAAAAAAAAAGAACATACATACTCAAACAACTGTAAGTAGTTAATATAATACTAGGAAAAAAGGCCCGTTTCTGAACGCAATGAAACTGGCGCTAGCAAGGTTCTGTAATGGTAATTTTGTTTTTAAGGGAACTGTTAGGAGAGTGTGTGTGAGTGTGTGATTGAGACAGAGCCAGAGTGTGTGTCTGTCTGAGTGAGTGTAGTGTGTCCTGTCCCCTGGCGTCCCCTCCTGTCCACATCGAGCAATCTGTTCTCTCCCCCTGGTCTCCCCTCCTCTCCATATGTCTCAGTATGTTTCCTTTCACCCATATAGAGTGTCCCCCTCTCTGTCTCTCTGCCCTCTGAGTTGTAGGCCCTCCTCCCTGTCCCCTGTGAGTTGTAGGCATCCCATCCCTCCCTCAGTCTCCCTATGTGGCCTTTGATTTCCAGTGCCCCTCCCTCCCTCTGTGTCCTCTGATTTCCAGGAACCCTCCCTCCGAGAACAGCACCCCCTCCCCCCCCCAGGTTGGTGGTCGCTCACTCCCCCCCACCCCGAGGTCACCACTCACTGCAGTCCCTCAATGTTTGCAGAACCCTGGCAACTGCAACCCCTCCCACCCAAACACACACAAACACAGGGTCGCAGGGCACTCGCTCCCCCCCCCCCCTCAGGGCCGTCACTCACTTGCCCCCCCCCCCCCCCAAGGTCGACGGAGGCAGTGCTTTAAAGTAATACGAGCTGAGAGGAAGTTAAGCACAGTACAGCAGCCTCGCGTTCAGCTTTCCCCTTCTCTCTCTGCGAAACAGAAAATGAGGGCAGGACGCAGAGAGAGAAGGGGAAAAATGAACGCGAGGCTGCTGTACTGTGCTTATCTTCCTCTCAGCTGGCATTACTTTAAAGCGCTGCCTTCGTCGACCTCGGGGAGTGAGTGGC
Organism: Microcaecilia unicolor; assembly: GCF_901765095.1. NCBI lineage: Eukaryota > Metazoa > Chordata > Amphibia > Gymnophiona > Siphonopidae > Microcaecilia > Microcaecilia unicolor. Next base: position 498,681,593 of record NC_044031.1, read on the forward strand.
GGCCTCGGGGGGGGGGGGGGGGGGTGCGAGTGAGCGACGGCCCTGGGGGGGGGGGGTGCGGGAGCGAGTGCGCTTTGACCCTGGTTTGTGTGTTTGGGTGGGTGGGAGGGGTTGCAGTTGCCAGAGTTCTGTGAACTCTGAGGGAGTGTGGTGAATGGCGATGTTGGTTCGCCTCCGCGCCTGTGCCTTGTCCGTTTCGCCCTCCGACGTTGAGGCTGTCTGCCTCTCTCCCACGTTGTTCCTGGTTCGCTCCGTGTCGGGACAATCTTTTGTTTTTTTCTTGCTCCGCCTCCGCGCCTGTGCCTTGTCTGTTTCGGCCCTCGAGTGTCATTGCTCCGCCCTCGACGTCATCATGTTGTGACGTGAGGGCGGGGCTGACACTCGGGCACACCGGATATCTAGACCGCCTCAAACGTCTGGCTGGAGGCTTCATTAAAACGTTGGAGGTGCCTTTTATATATAGAGATGAGGACACCTCATCAGACAAGCTTTAAAATCTTACAGATTGTAGCCTAGTTCTACCTGTTTGAAGCAATTTTTAATATAACAATGAAAAATTCTTTCAGACTTATTTCTTACCTGTTTGAATACAACTAGAAAGCCACCGGACCTATTCCTAAGATGAAAAACATATTTAAGTTATTCATTTGTGCACAATTTAAATAATTAAAAAAAACACCACAAAGTATCCACAATGCATAAAAATGTCCATACTGTACACAGGGGTTATCTTCCGTCTCTTCTATTTTTACACAGTCTCTGAATGCGATCTGTAACAGATTAGAAACACAAAAAGACCCTGTCACATTCATGATGCATAGAGCTCATGGAGTACTGAAATACGGTGCTCTGTTAATAAAAACTGAATTGAAAGCTGATTTCCTGCATCATCAGTTCAGGTTGTTGACTCGTCAGCTAAAAGCGAAGCTCCATTAGGGATCAGTTTGCAGAACCAAAGAACATTGAATACAACTAAAGGAAGGAATTCTGGATTTTAGATCACACTTTTTTTCCCACTTGTAGCCCAAAGCAAGTTACGTTCAGGTACAACAGACATTTTCCTGTCCATGGAGCGCTTACAATCTGGACGTGTACCTGGGACAGTAGAGGGTTAAGTTACTTGCCCAAGATCACAAGAAACTACAGTGGGAAACTTCCCTGGTTCTCAACCCCCTGCTCTAATCATTAGGCTTCTCTTCCACATCCAGGTATAGATACACACTTTCTAAATTTCCAGTCAGCCATAGTGCACTGAAATGTTGCTTTAGAAGTACTACAGCTTAGTTAGCCCAGTGTTGGTTAAGTTATCATTTTCCTTACAGTTTTAGCCCTGAAGACATTGAAAAGAAAAATTGTGTAAATTAAAATATTTTGCCTTAACTGTACAGATTTTCATTGGGTATCATGGTCCTCTTATCTATTCTTCCTCAGAATGCCCAATAACTCCCAAACTGTATAACTGATACATGATTGCTGCAGCTCTGAACTCCACTATCATTGCTATTTCTACTAAACCTATAAGCTCCTGTATGATTTTAATCTCTATTATTTTCAACAGTGCAATCTATTCCATAAACCGAATGTAAGCCACATTGAACTGAAGTTTCTTTGGAAAATAATTAAAATAGTACACCAGGGGGAGGGGCAGTTGAGAGACCGGGAGAGATGCCACATTGGTGGTGGTGGTGGTGGGGGGGGGGGGGGGGGGGAGACAGAAATGCCAGGAAACTTCCACTGGGAGAGCTTAGGAGTCCCCACCAGACACAGCAAGAATAAGCCCAAAGTAAGTAGGCCTGTGCCCACCTGTGGCTATGCCATTGATATGAATGAATAATATTAGAAAGAAAAAAGAAAAAAAAAGCTGCATGCCACACACAGACAAGGAGCTGCGTTCCACAGGCAGACACAGGATTGTGCCCCACACTGAGACCTGCAGAGAAAGAACTACACTCAACATGTGACAATGGAGCTGCGTTCAACATGCAGAGATGAAAGGTTACAGAATAAGCAGCGCAGGAACTTCACTCAACATACCATGATAGTCCCTCTGGGCCAGGGGAGGACAGCTCTAAAACTACAAGAAGAGAAAGCCCCGTGCCCCAAGAGACACTCTTGGCCCCCAAGTGGTCTCTGAGCCACAATGACCGCCCTCCTAGACAACCGATATGGAGCAGCAGTCAATGTAGAGAAAGAACTCCCGCCAAGAGGAAGGTTAAGAACCACAGATCTGGAATCCTCAGACCATAAAGAGCAAAATACAGTCGTAAGGCAGTGAGGAAGAAACAACTCTCGCCAGGCCAGGAACAAAGAGAAAGCTGGCCACTAACAGCAAACCAAGGAAAAACCAGCTAAGGGAGAGTCAAACTCCAAACCTAGAACAGAGCCACTTCCCTGCAGAAAAGTAGAGAAAAGCGCAGCGCTAAGAGGAGATAATCCAGATGCACAGCAATAGATCTGAACATTCCAGGCTGCACGATACCCTTAAGGGGCGGTTTCCTTGGAACTATTTTCTCTGTCTCCTTCCGCTGGTAGATGAGACACAACCCATTAGTCTGGACTGGTCTGGTATAGATGACAAGGACCCCAGCATGACAAAAAGGGAGCCTCTTCCCAGTGGCTGGATTCTGTGTTGAACTGACACCCCAGCAGTCCACTGGATCAGGAGCTGGTTGACAAGTACCACATGGGAGCTACATATACCATACACCATCCGCTGGAGAGGAAACAATAGTAAGCATTCTGGGGCTGTGTAGTGCCCTTCAAGGATGAATCACACAGAATTATTTTCTTTTTATATCTCCATCTGCTGGTGGGTATGCATAACAATCCCATTGGTCTGGACTGGTCTGGGATGAATGCAAAGGAAACTAGTATTTATATAACGGCAGAGTTGTGCACCAAATCCATTACAGAATACTAGTGTAAGTCCACAGATATGCGCCAAACTCTAGGTGTGACTACTTATGCCATATCTATGGCTGATGTAAATGTTGGAGCCTAAAATCAGCAGTTGGGTGCATAAATGCAAATATTCTATAAAAATACATGCCGGAATAGTTGGAAAGCGCCCAACTCCACCATGCCTCTCCCATATTAACGCACCCTTGCAGTTGCGCATGAGAAAAGTTAGGCGCTCATTGTACAGAATAGGGATATAAGTCAGTTGTGTGTGCAACTGCTAATTATTGCCAATTAGTGCTTATCTCCAGGGCCACCTAGGGACAAAGTCAGGCCCAGGGCAAACAATGCACCCCCCCCCGGCTGCCGCCATCCCTCCGCCTACTCACTGCCGCCGCCATTCGAAACAGCGCAGAGAACTGATAATTGGCACCTATGTGAACGAGCCATCTCAGAATACTTGAATCCTTATTCTGATGACTTCTTCCATCTACTGTAGTTTTAAAGCTTCTGCCCTTAAGGGGCTCCAGACTTCAAAATACTGCAGTCAAGCTAGAGAGCAGGGGCTCTCAACCCAGTCCTCAGGACACACCTAGCCAGTCAGATTTTTAGGATGTTCCCACCGAATGTGCATGAGCTAGATTTGCATATAATAAAGGCCATGCATGCCACTGTGGAGGAGTAGCCTAGTGGTTAGTGCAGTAAGACTTTGATCCTGGGGAACTGAGATCGATTCCCACTGCAGCTCCTTGTGACTCTGGGCAAGTCACTTAACCCTCCATTGCCCCTGGTACAAAATAAGTACCTGAATATATGTAAACCGCTTTGAATGTAGTTGCAAAAACCTCAGAAAGGCGGTATATCAAGTCCCATTTCCCTCCCCCCTTCCCCCACTGTAGCTCATGCATATTCATTGGGGATATCCTGAAAACCAAAGGTGAAAGGTGCGCCCAAGGACTGGGTTGACAATCCCTGCTTTAGAGTCATGCACTGAAATACGAAAATGTAACACCCTTGCTAATTGCTCATCACCATCTCCCTTTCATTTTCAGGATCAGATTTAAGATTCTCCTTTTAAACCACAAATTTTCTACACTGGTATTCCATTTTGTCTTCCCTTTTGTGCCCTCCGGTCACAGCCTGACAATCACCTTACTATCCTCTGAGCAGCTTGTTTAAGACTGGACTCCACCAGACATTCAACTTCTTTCAGACTTCTGCCTTTAAAACCTCTTCTACATCCTTCTGTCCATCTTTTCATCCAAATGTACTAGGGATGCTTAACATGGATGAAATCTAGTTGAAGAGACTTCTATTAATATTCTAACTGTCCTACACGTTTCATCCCAACCTGTCCAAAGAGAGCATCCCCGATACATGTGTGGAGAAACAGAGCAATGCTCATGGGTGCACCTGTAAAACTATGCATAGCATATCCAAAAGCAATATAAATGTTTTTGTTGTTACGTTGCTTTTGGGGGGGGGGAGGCAGAAGCATGCAGGTCGCTTTATAGTCAATAAGGATAATTCAATAAATTTGGAATATTTTAAACTATTCTGTAAAAACTTACTTTAATAATGGGCTTTGATATTTCATCTGGCTCAAATAAGATGGATTTTGAACAGATTTTCAGGGATCCTCTAACGCTGCTGAAAGAAAAAATAAATATATACACACACATTTTAGTTTTGTAAAAATTAACTCTTTCACAAAAGTAAGGGGAAATGCTTATGCTTATTTTTTCAAGAGGTTTCCAAGTTGTCAGTATTGCATATTACTTGGTCAACAAGCCTGACACAATTCACCTGACCTATACCAGCCTAAGTGGTCATTTTAGAAGGCTTGTGGGGCATTTAGACACGTAAGATCATATGCTTTGGTGCATAGGGAGAGGAACGGCCAGAAGGAAAAAAAAAAAAAAAAAGGTGATGTCTCTGTGTAAAACTCTGGCAAGACCTCGTTTAGAATACTGTGTACAATTCTGGAGACTGCACCTTCAAAAAGATATAACCAGGATGAAGTCCATCCAGAGGGCAGCTCCTAAAATGTTCATCAAAGTGTATGGGGCCAGACTTAAATTTCTCAATATGTATACTTTGGAAGAAAGGTGGGAGAGAGGAGATATGATAGAAACATTTAAATACCTCTGTGGCATAAATGCACAGGAGGTGAGTTTCTTTCAATTGAAAGGAAGCTCCAGATTGAGGGAGCATGGGATGAAGGTGAAATGGGACAAACTCAGGAGTAATCTATGAAAATACTTTTTTGTGGGAAGGGTGGTGAATTAGTGGAATGGCCTCCCAGTGAAGGTGGTGTAGATGAAAACTATATTCAAATTCAAGAAAGCTTGGGACAAGTACATAACATCTCTAAGGGAGAGGAAAGGATAGTAGATGGCATGGATGGGCAGACTAGATACACCATATGGTTTTTATCTGCCTTCATTGTTCTATTTATCTATGTGAAAATGGTTTGGATAGGCTGATAAAAGTATTCATGTATGTCCATTTTGTCAAAAGCAATGCATGCATAGTTTAAAAACTCTGGATGTGGGCATTTATACCTAATCCAAGGCTGGCAGTTGTGCTCTTCATAGAAGTCAACTTTTGTAAGATCCAGCACTTATACCTGTAAGTGCCAATAGCTACCTGTGTAGGTTGTAAAATCAGAACTTACAGGTGTAAATGCCAGCAAATTCACAATCAGAACCCAAGTGATGCTGCTTTTTTTTTTTTTTAATATGTTACTTACTAAAATGGCTGTTCCTCCTGGTTTTTGCCAGCACTTTCAAGTTTCAAAGTACTTGATATACCACCCTTTGATTACTCTTCAGAGCGGTTTACAGGATTTATATATGTAATATAGTGGGAAAAGAAATACATCATATCAAAGAAGACACAGAGTAAAAGAAACAGTCCAGAGCCATAGTACCTCATACCGATCTATGGTGGGTGCGAAGGCAGTAAGATCAAGGGTTGTAGGCATCTTTAAATAAAAAGGTTTTTAGGCCAGTGGTTCCCAAACCTGATCCTGGAGGCACCCCAGGCAGGCAGTAATGTTTTAAGAATAGCAACAATGAATATCCATGAGAGAGATTGGCAAGTACTGCCTCCACTGGATGCAAATCTGTGTCATGACTGACAATTCATGGTGGATATCCTGAAAGATAAACCAAAACAGACCAAAACCCAAGGGAGTAAGAGCGCCAGAAAAGTTTAATGGGACCCTACACGGTCCGTGTTTCGGCCAACAGGCCTTCCTCAGGGGTCCTGAATCTGACGTTTACAGGTACACCTCCAAGATATTCATGAAACAAAACTCCCGGGCTTCGCCGCGACCGTTATCCTCCTCGCTCTTCGTTCTCCCGCGCTCGTGCCTCGACTCTGAGTCGGCACGCTCCTAGTAGCAGCCAGCAACCCCGTGCACGTGGAGCCGCTATGTGATGTCACTGCCACGCCAGGCCCCCATAGGCAGAGAGCTTGAAGAAGGAGCTCTCTGCCTATGGGGGCCTGGCGTGGCAGTGACATCACATAGCGGCTCCACGTGCACGGGGTTGCTGGCTGCTACTAGGAGCGTGCCGACTCCGAGTCGAGGCACGAGCGCGGGAGAACGAAGAGCGAGGAGGATAACGGTCGTGGCGAAGCCCGGGAGTTGTTGTATTTTGTTTCATGAATATCTTGGAGGTGTACCTGTAAACGTCAGATTCAGGACCCCTGAGGAAGGCCCGTTGGCCGAAACACGGACTGTGTAGGGTCCCATTAAACTTTTCTGGCGCTCTTACTCCCTTGGGTTTTGGTCTGTTTTGGTTTATCTTCCGCCGTTTTTTGTGGTTTATTTTGTTTTCACGGGAGATTTGGACCTTTTTGTGTGTTTGGATATCCTGAAAACCTGACTGGCTGGGTGCCTCCAGGACCAGGTTTGGGAACCAGTGTTATATGCATTATACAAAAAGTTCCTCTCTCAAGTCATGCTTGTCCTAACCTGGATTTTCTAGATGCTTTATGCAAAATCAGTATCTCCAAGCTTTTGCTTGTCCTTCAGACTCCAAAAGGTACCCTGATTACATTGTAAAGAATGCACAAGGAGGCAACTTCAAAGTACTCACACCTATTTGTTAGAAAAGCATCTTCATGTCATGTCAAAGAATACTTACACAATACCAATCTTGAGACTGGAAGCCGGTGATGAAATGAATTACAAGTTTGTGCATTTAAGCACTGGTGGCTGGGGTCCTCAGACACATATGTCTATATATACATGCATACTCAAACATATGCACAAATCAAAAAATACTTTCCAACAGGTTCATTCACACACCTCGACTGAAAACACATACAATGTTGGTTGCTCTATAACGCATATTGCTAAGTGTTGTATGGCACTGATATTCAGACATAAGAACATAAGAATAGCCATTCTGGGTCAGACCAATGGTCCAGCTAGCCCAGTATCCTGTTTCCAACAGTGGCTAGCCAGGTCACAAGTATCTGGCAGAAACCCACATAGTGGCAACGTTTCATGTACCATGTAGTAGCTTCCCCATGTCTGTCTCAATAGCAGACTATGGACTTTTTCTCCAGGAACTTGTCCAAACTTTTTTTAAACTCAGATATACTAACCGCTGTTACTACATCCTCAAGCAAAGAGTTTGAGCTTAACTATTCATTGAGAGAAAAAATATTTCCTCCTATTTAAAAGTATTTCCATGTAACTTCACTGAGTGTCCCCTGGTGTTTGTACTCAGGATTTTGCAGACCTCAATCATATCTCCCCTCATCCATCTCTTTTCCAAGCTGACGAGCCCTAACCTCTTGAACCTTTCCAGCGGTTGGAAGTGATGTTGGATATTCAATGCTGTTCCTGGCCACTGAATATCGAAGGGGGGGGGGTGTTGCGTTATAAATTATTGCAACTTTATGTTCTAGGGCAGTGTTCTTTATTGCAAGGCCCAGGGACCAATGATGGCCCCTGTTGACCCCATGTGGCCCTCCAACTCTTAATCCTTCCTCCAGAGTTTTGCTAGTGCCATTCTATCGATATCAGCTTTTTCTACCACCACCATTCAGCTCTCTGTAAGTTTGAGCAGCGTGTTGCCAAGCTCCTTCATTATTCTCATAAAGCTGAGAGCAGTGTGGGAGACAGAGAGGGGCATTTTCGACTGGGGACGCCCATCTCTAAGGGCGCCCATCTCCGAGGACGGCACCGCGAAGGGGCGGGGCTGACCGTATTATCGAACGAGATGGCCATCCATCTTTCGATAATACGGTTGGAGGCGCCCAAATCTCAATATTTAGGTCAACATTAGAGATGGTCTACCTAAATGCTGAGATCGCCGGATTTAGAGATGGGTGCCCTCTGTTTTCGACAATAATGGAAACCGATGGCGCCCATCTCAAAAACGAACAAATCCAAGGCATTTGGTCATGGGAGGGGCCAAGATTCGTAGTGCACTAGTCCCCCTCACATGCCACCAACCGGGCACCCTAGGGGGCACTACAGTGGACTTCGCAAATTGGTCCCAGGTGCATAGCTCCCTTACCTTGGGTGCTGAGCCCCCCAACCCCCCCCCCCAAAAAAAAAAAAACACTCCCCACAACTATACACCACTACCATAGCCCTAAGGGGTGCACCTACATGTGGGTACAGTGGTTTTTGGGTGGGTTTTGAAGGGCTCCCATTTTCCACCACAAGGATAACATGTAGGGGGGAGGGGGGGATGGGCCTGGGTCCGCCTGCCTGAAATGCACTGTACCCACTAAAACTGCTCCAGGGACCTGTATACTGCTGCGATGGACCTGAGTATGACATTTGAGGCTGGCAAAAAAAAGTTTTTAAAGTTTATTTTTTTTGAGGGTGGGAGGGGATTAGTGACCACTGGGGGAATCGGGGGAGGTGATCCCCGATTCCCTCCAGTGGTCATCTGGTCAGTTCAGGCACTTTTTTGGACTTGGACCTAAAAAAAAAAAAGGGACCAAACAAAGTGGACCAAGTTCTCGCCAGGGATGCCCTTCTTTTTTCCATTATCGGCAGAGGGCGCCCATCTCTTAAGCACGCCCTGGCACGCCCCTGTCCCGCTTTCATTACCCTTCCGACATGCCCCCGGGAACTTTGGCCGTCCCGACGATGGAAAGCAGTTGGAGATGCCCAAAATTGGCTTTCGATTATGCCGATTCGGGCGCCCCTGAGAGAAGGACGCCCATCTCCCGATTTGTGTCGCAAGATGGGCGCCCTTCTCTTTTGAAAATGAGCTGGAGAGTCACATGGTGCAAAAAACCCCCCACAAAAACAAACAAAACCCAGGGCAGCTGTTCTCAGGGCCACTTAGCAAACTTTTGTGGATGCCCCCACCAGTCCAATGTTACAGCTTCCTTAGCCCCCTGACACCCCTTCTCCCCCACCCAAAAAAACCCAGCATAAATATACAGAGCTATTGTCTAGGCCAGAGGTTTTGAACCCAGTCCTCAGGGCACACCTACCAGCTGGGATTTTCAGGCTATCCCCATGAAGTTCATATCCTGAAAACTGACTGGTAAATGTGCCCAGAGGACTGGATTGAAAACCTTTGGCCCAGGCTATGCCACTGATTGTTCTGCCCCACTCCCTCCACAGAAACAGAAGTCCACGACAGAAGGGGGCAGGACCATCGGAGCCATCAGCTGTGTGGAAGAGAGACATTGGAAGTGCAGGGTCCAAAGACACATACTTAAGTATGGGACGAACAACCGCTGTTTTCCATAGTGTGCTAACCTGCCCGATACAGAGATTGGGGTTAACTAAATGCAAGATTAGGGGAAGGAGTCCATGCCTATCTATTTTGATCCAAGATGAGGGGAAAGGGTCAAGTGTGAAGTGGAAGAGGTAAACTTTTTCTAGCTGAGTAAGAGATGGAAGAGTAAACGAATCCCAGACATCCGCAATTATAGCGGCTGAAGTTAAGGAGGTGGAATCCAAAGGGATATCATATGGAGTTGGAGCAATAATGGGTAGAGTATGAGAGCTGGTGAGAGCCCGAAGATTAGCGATCTTATTTGAAAAATAAGAGGACAAAAGTTTTGCCTCAGGACGGGGAGATGAATCAGCTGAGGATCCTGAGTTAGTAAAAGATGATACGATGGCAAATAGTGACTTTGCGCGATTATTCTTTTATTCCCCCCTTCCTGCAGTCCTCCATGCTTTTTTTTTTTTACTGTCATTGGCAGTGGTAGCAATTAGGACAGGTTGCCGGCATTGGGGCTTTCCATCTGTGTGTCCACTTACTCTGATTCAGCTTCCTGTTTCTGCGTTAAGTGGGCTGCGCGGAGGAAAAGGCCCTGACACCAGCAACCTGTCTTATAATCACTGCCAATGAAGATATAAGAAGTATGGAGGACTGTGGGGATGGGGGGAGCAGGAGGCAGGGAGAGGGACAGGAGCAGAACTCACCAAGAAGTGGGGGGGGGGGGGGGGGAAGGAGGAAAGACAGAGACAAGGCTAAATTTACCAATGGGCAATTGTGTGGCTGGGTCCCCTTTATGCAGGTTGGAAAAGTGGCCCGCTGGTAAAAGTGGATGACACTGCCAACAAGCCTGTGGAGCAACTATAAGAGGATTAAACAACTGGGGAGAGAGCCAGCTCAGAGGGAATGGAAGTGGAGACAGGATGGTGAAGCCTGACTTTTGAGGACTGGGACTAGCTGAGATTGAGTTGGAGGAGAATGTGCTGGGGAAAAAGAGTAACAGAACAGGAATAGATGACAATCTGTGTGTGTGTGTGGGGGGGGGGGGGGGGGGGGGGGGTCGAAAATGAGTTTAGGGAAAGACAATATTTGTGTGGGGTAGACCATTTTAGTTATACAAATCACTCAGAATGTACCTGAGCAGCCAGACTGATCATATCAATAGGGGAACCCCTCAGGACAGCTGCGTCATTGGAAGAGGACACCCCCCCTTCCCCTGCCCTGTGTGCTGTCCAGTGGCAGCCCTACCATTAGGCCATCTGAGGCAGGGGCCTCAGGCGGCACACTCTTGTGAGACAGCATCGCCACCCGCCCTTCCCTCCCCAACCCCCTTCCCTGAAATTACCTTTTTCCAAAAGAAGGCGGCGGCAGCGATGCCCATAGGCTGCCCTGCCGCTGGTCCTGGCTCCATCTCTCTACTGCAGACAGGAAATTATGTCAGAGAGGCGGGCTGCCCACAATAGAGAGAAGGAGCCAGACAGGAGGCAGGGTAGCCTGAGAGTCGCTGATGCCATCTTCTTTTGAAAAACAAGCAAAGAATAGAAAAGGTAATTTTGGAGAAGGGAGTTGGGGAAGGAAGGGCGTGGGGTGTGGCGGTGGAGCAGGGGCAGCAGCTCATTTTCTGCCTCAAAGCCCCTGCTAGAAAAGTAGTAAAAAAAAAAAAAAATTGATATCCTTCTTCTACAAACATTTGCCTTTTTTGCATGCATTATTTCACTATACCCACTACCTCTGAGAAGTGGACTCAGGACCAACTAAATTTGTCAGAATCTTCACCTACACAAAACAAGCCAGCCAACAAAACTGAACCAGAGGGCTCAGACCTATTAACTGAAATTATTACGCTGGTGTTCTCTATCACATAATTCTATAGGCACAGAGGGCATTTTACACACTTTCCCCGGGATTCTCTACTTCGTGCCTTAATTTCTGAGTGAAAATCTAAGCGTATTCTATAACAGTGCGCTTAACTTAATTGTTTAACTAGCTAATCAGCGTTGATAATGGATATTAACAAGCAATTATCAGCAATAATTGGCATTAAGATTTAAGTGCACAAGACTGAGTTTGCTGTGAAACTCTTTCCGGTTGGAGGGGACTGCCGTGAACGTCATCCCAGTCGTGAGAACAAGCAGCCTGCTTGCCCTCGGAGAATTGGCGTTAAGATTTAAGTGCACAACTCGCTAAGCATATTCTGTAATGTGGTGCGTGTAAATTCTAAGTCGCATAGTTGAAAAGGGGACGTGACTATGGGTGGGGCCTGGGCATGTCTAAAATCTATGCACGTTGTTATAGAATACACCCGCTCCGTGCCCAATTTAGGCATCTGGATTTACGCCAAGTAAAACATGGTGTAAATGGCCGCAACTAAATTTAGTCATGTGGAGAAGTACTCTGCGTATTCTATATACCGCATGGTAATTTAAGCCTACTCTATAACATTTAGGCGTACTTTAGAGAATACGCCTAGTCGTATTATTTTCTGTGTGGAATTTTCAGTCACCATATATAGAATCTAGTCCTTTATACATAATAGTATTAATTGAACAGAACATATTATTCTATTTCTGCATTCTTACTTTCAATACCCATGTTGACAAAGCATATGGAAGATTATAATTATTTCACACAGTTTTGACAAAGCTTCAAGTACACGTGGTACAGAAAGATATTTAAAAGTATTCCTTCCTGACAGGGCTTTCCTAACCTTTCAAGAGATTTGAAAAAAAAAAAAAAAAAAAAAAAAGTGGGGAGGAGAAGCAGAGAGTACAAAATAGCACCCAGCAGTTTTTTCAATTTAACGAAGTGGTTTCATAGTCAGCTATCTCTCACTGCTAGTGCCAACTTCTGACAGGTTACTAGTGTATAAAAAGAAAGCCTCCCATTGCATCAAAGTGCAAATGCTCTTCACGAATCCTGTGCATCCCCCAACTTCCCAATGGTAGGATTCCCCATGACAAGCCAGATTCGCAACCACCACTAAGCAACTGAAAAAAAAAAAAAAAAAAAGGGAAATTTTGAAAAATGTCAATTACATCTTCCTCCTTTGAAATTCCCCTCTTTGTCTATGAATAATACTGGGGATTACAGGAAAGCTTCAGTTTTACTTCCATATAAATTTTTTTTTTGTAATTTTAGGAGAAAGCATCCAGGTCAAGTCTGCTTACCGATGGATGTGTTTGTGCAGCACATCCCAGGTGTTGGAACTCCAGCAGTGTCTTCGGCTGGAGGGGACCCCTGAGACCTGCCTCCCTCAAAGCCATCAGTTTGTCGCCGGAGCTAAGGAGTCTACCAACCCAGCTACTCTCCCCGATGCTCACATTTGGGAGCGTCATGTTGGAGAGTGGAGATAGTATGCGGAAGAGGAAGAACCGCATGAATCCAGAATAACCTGCAGTGGCCACACTACTAGGGACATCGGGAAGTGGATCGGCAACTCAAGGGGCTGTTCAAATTGAGGTGTGGATACAGGAGGTGATTTCCCCAGGAATTACATTTATTCAATTGTTGCCAGAGTTATCAAGATCTGAATTTCCCCACTACAGAGACCAAAGGTCTTTAATTTAGAAACATCTGGGAGGCTATTTCTGCCATGCATATACAGAGTCTGGGGGACATATACAGAGTATAGCTGGACATTGTTCCTCTATTTTCTGACTCACAAGCTATGAAAACTAGAGTTACTAATTTGGAAACTAAGACTAATAATATTGAGAATAAATTTCAAGCCTGAGAGATTAAAGGTGAAACTTGGATGAAGGACAGCGTGCACATCTGCAGGAAAATGCAGTCAGATGCCATAATCTAAAAGAGATCAACTTTCCTAAAGTTTATTCAAATATCAGCTTCTGATATTTTAAAGATATTTACTAGAAGTTTTAAAGGTTCCAGAATCCTCATATCCCCCAATTCCCAAAATGTATTATTTTCCTGCTGGTAAGAGGAAGGAGCTCCCTTACTAGCAAGGTTTATCTCTGGACAGTTTAAACTTAAACCTATTTCCTGGAACAGTCAGATGTTGAGGTCCTGGTCCAGTCTACTTTACTGGTTTAATTGACATTGGACTCTGATAGGGAATGGCTTATGAAGCTATTCTTTAAATATAAAGATGTTCTGTTTATGAGTGGAGGAGTGGCCTAGTGGTTAGGGTGGTGGACTTTGGCCCTGGGGAACTGAGGAACTGAGTTTGATTCCCGGCACAGGCAGCTCCTTGTGACTCTGGGCAAGTCACTTAACCCTCCATTGCCCCATGTAAGCCGCATTGAGCCTGCCATGAGTGGGAAAGCGCGGGGTACAAATGTAACAAAACAAAAAAAAAAAATCGCAAAGTTCCGATTTTTCCAGATATAATCGCAAGTAAACCAGAAGCAGAAGCAGTTTTTGTTGTTAAGGCCCCAGGTCTTGCAGCTGGGGGCAAATTTTGTACTTCGCTATCCCTGTAGAGGTGTAGGGACATTGGAGCCGACTCTGTGGGTGCTTGCGCACCCCCAATATTGAGAAAATTCCTTGTATGTGTCCAGGGAGGGGTCATTTCCATTGGGCTTAGCACCCCCAATAATTTTGAAAAGTTGGCTCCTATGTGTAGGGACATTACAGGGTGTGAGATATGCATTTTATGATTCCTTCTATCTGGTAGGGTGGTGATCTCTACTAGCACCCTTCAAACGGCCTAGGGCTATTCTCTGGTTCCATCTTTAGTTTCCTGGTTCCTATTTTCTTTAGATACTGTTCGTCTTTTCAATTTCTCCTCCCCCGTTTTTTGTGGACTAATGACTAGCCACGGTTACATTTTTCTTATTTGAATGATATTTGTACTTAATGGATATGAAATCATGGAATGAAAAATTGTGTCTTACCTGATAATTCTTTCCTTTAGTTGCAGCAGATGCATCCAGAAGGTTGTGACCATCTATAAGCAGGTGGAGATAGAGCACTTGCTCTGTCTTATAGGACAGAATGCTCCTTGGCCAGTATTTCTCATATCAAAGCAGGCGGAAACAGAATTATAACATTTATTCTTACCCACAGAGAAAGGTGATAATATAACAACTGCAAACATGTAAACAAATTACAACAGTCCATCTAAAACGTAAAAATGCAGTAACATGGTCCAACAGAGAACTAACTGATAGGAACCGCTGGAATAAAAGAGAATGGACCACTGGATTTATCTGCTGCGACTTAAGGAAAGAAAATTATCAGGTAAGACAATTTTTTGTTCCTTAGCGTCAGCAGCAGGTGAATCCAGAGACTTGTGGGATGTAGCAAAGCAGTCCTTAAGTAGGGTGGGAATCTGAAACTCCTGCGGATAGCATCAACACTCTAAAAGATGCATCCGACCAATTTCGCCACCCTACATATTTCCTCCAGGGAGAACAGACAGGTTTTCACCCAGGAAGTCACAACAGCTTGGGTAGAATGTGCATGGAATCTGGCCAGAAGTGGTTTACCCACTAGTAAATATGCATATGCGATAGCCTCCTTGACCCAGCGAGCAATAGTGGCTTTGGAAGCTGCATTAGGCCCCGAACAAAGCAGGAACAAAAGGTTCTGACTGATGGAACTCATTGGTCATTTCCAAATAGTGCAGAAGTACATGGCAAACTTGAAGAAAGTGGGAAGAAACAAAAGGTTGATTGAGATGAAAGGCAGAAACCACCTTAGGAAGAAAAGACGGGACTGTGTGCACCATCACCCCTTCAGGAGAAATCCAGAGAATCTTGACAGGGCAAAGCCTGGAGTTCCAAAACCCTGCTTGGGCCGATACCTTATCTTCAATTAAAATTAGGCCGCCCTGGACGATAGCACCTGGTATTTTAAAACAAGGGCAAGCCTGACCCAACTGGACAATGCTGAGTCTTTGAGTCACCCAGATCTTTCACCGTTTGCTAAAGTCCTCACCAAACAACAGCTTGCCCTCAAAAGGGAGCTTAACCAGCTGCTGTTTGAAGCTGCATCTGCTGCCCAGTGGTGCAACCACAGCAAATGATGGGCTGTGATTGGCAAAGACATTTGCTTGGCTAACGCTAGCCCCATCTCCACATCCAGCAATTCAGAAGAATGATCATTGGACTCCTGGAAGGAATCTAAAATCTGTTGCACCCAGCTAAGACACGCCCTAGCAGCTTACGAGCTGCAGATAACCACCTACAGAGAGAGAGCACTTCTGAATTGTTAGAGGAAGGCTGCGCTGAATCCACCAGTTGAGGCTGAGTTGGGTTTGGAGGATCCAAGAGAGATGAAGATGGACAGTTGAGAAGGGACAGATGAAGTAGTCTGATGTGGAATCTGGCCCATGGAAGGACGTCTAAGATAGAGGCCATTGTGCACAGAACATGAACATATTCCCAGACCCTGGTACATGGAAAGAAAAATAGATCCTGACTTGGGTGTTAATCTTTTGTTGATGAGCAACAGGAAGAAATGTCTTCCATAAGACAACGTTGAATATCACTCCTAGATACTCCAAGATTTGTGTTCGAAACAGACTCTTGGTGAAATCTAGTATCAATCCTAAGGACTAAAGAAGAGTAGCCATCTTGGATAAAACTTGCAGACTCTCTTGATAGGAAGAGGACTGAAAAGAATCTTTAAGCTTGTCTTCTGAGACTTGGGAGTCCCCTAGGTCTTTAACCAACTTCTCCAGATCTTCTCCAAGGTAGCTTGCTAAATATGACTTAGAAGCCACATCAGCTGTCCAATGTGGGATATAAGCACTAGAACAGAATATCTGATTTCCTGATTAATTCCTATACAAGTATATTATTTAGAATTGTATTGAAAATTGCAATAAATGCAAAATATAAAACAATTATCTAGCTTTCTGCAAAAACCGTGACTTCCTTGCTTGCTGACTTATGTAGTTATAATTCTAATTTTAGAGGGCCTTCTACTAAGCTACGGTAAGCACTTACATGTGCTTACCACAGCAGTTTTGTGTTCGGCGCATGCTATCCACTTGCTAAAAAATAGAACACATTTCTTTTTAGTGCTGGGGGCGTATTTGGGGGGGGTGGGGGCAGATAGTAGGCGTGCTCATAGCTAATCGATTAGTGCAGCTGCATTGCGTGTGGTTAGTGCAGGTGTCCTTACCACCTAGTAAATGTCAGTTATGGTCCCCAGAGGTCAGATGTCAGAGTTGGCTTTCATCTGGTTCTGGGTTCCTTTCTTTGGTCCTGGGTCCACTTCTCAGGGGCAGTGGGCTTTATAGCACAATAATGTAACACGCAAGCGTGGCTTGGAAAAGGGTGTTTTATATACAAATAGACTTGCAGCACATAGGACAGAAAAGTATTACCGCTGGTTCTGTGGGAAGGTCTGCAGGTATGATGGGGTGTGTGGGTGTGGGTGTCCTGTGTGAGAATGTCTGTGTGGGTCTGGGTCTGAGTGTATGTCCCTATTCTCTCTTGAACATGTCCTTCTCTAGGTTTAATCTTTTTCCCAGCACCAGCCTGTGATATAATTTGGTTTGCTTGATCCTATGCCTCCTGATTACCAAGGAGGTGTGAAGGCACACTTTATGTAGTCAGTGGTTTGTTTCTATTGTTCTCCTTAGCAGGGCCGTGCCAACACGGTAAGCGGGGTAAGCACCGCAGGGGGGCGCCGCCGTGGTGCTTACCCTCACCGCTTACCTCAGCTCTGCGCCGCCCTGGGGGCTTTAAACCTTTTACCTCCGACGGTCTCAGCAGCTGAGCAGCGTCAGTGAAAGCGCTGCCGACTTCTCCAGCCTTCCCTTCGCGCTCGTTTCCCTCAGTGTCCTGCCCTCGCAAGAAAATGACGTCAGAAGAAGGCGGGACACTGAGGGAACGAACGAGCGAGCGTGAAGGGAAGGCTGGAGACATCGGCAGCGCTTTCACTGACGCTGCTCAGCTGCTGCGACCATCGGAGGTAAAAGATTTAAAGCCCCCAGTACCGGTGCGGAGCTGAGGTAAGGGAAGGGCAGAGAGGGACATGGATGGGAGGGCAGGGCCCAGCAGGGGCGTAGCTAGATGGTCAATTTTGGGTGGGCCTGAGCCCAAGGTAGGTGGGCATGGAATTCGGCCCTCCTCTGGTTTGCTCCTCTCTCCACCCCTCCCTGATCACAAACCCCAAATATTAAAGGTTTGAGCTGGCGGGGATCCCTGAAGATTTCCTCCTCCTTGAGCAGCCAGCACTCTTCCAAACAGCAGCCGGCAACACTTGCCTCAAACTGATGCTGCTGCCGGCAGGCCATACATGCTCAGTGCTTTTGCATGTACAAAAACTAAGCGTCAGCTCAAGACAAGAGCTGCTGGCTGACATTTGGAAGAGCGCTGGCTGCCCAAGGAAGAAAATCTTCAACTGGCAAGATTTGGAGATCCCCATCAACCACAGCAAGAGTGTCAGAATTTATTTTTTTGACTTACCTAACGTTTTCCAATATTGTATTTTCACCATCATTTTTCACATTTGATATTATAAAAATTCCTTTGCTATTTAAATATGAAAGTGATGAGTGCATAATGAATTAATCCAAATTTATATATATAATCATATACTTCTACATTTTTAGCATTGATCTTTATACCAATACATGTATATTTCATCTTTTAAAGATTTTTTTATATCTCTCATCTCACTGGAGGAATAGCCTAGTGGTTAATGCATCTGGCTTGTAGTTCTGAGGTGGCTGGTTCAATTCCCACTGCTGCCCTAGGTTTATTTATTTATTTTATTTTAATTTTTATTTTTTCATTTTTATTTTTATCTTTTGGCATTTTGAAATGATATATCCATTTTGCTTGTCACTCTCTTTATCCATAGTACTGGTGCATCAGTTCTACATTTTAAAATTATACTGTCTTTGATGGTTTTTTTTCAAACTAGATACTACTGAGTGCTACTCATACTTTGAGCCTGCACAGCTGATTGCTCCTTTTGGCGGGCTTTTTCTTTTATAAAAGGGACTTACTGTGAACACGCCCCTTTTGACTTCACAGAAGTGCAATTGAATACGCTGAGCTTTTTTCCTGCATCGGCAGTGGTAAGTCCTTCATTACAGTTTACTTATCCTGCGACTATACATCTAAAGAGTGGATTCTTTGTCTTTGTATTTCTATTTTTTAATATCAGGTGCTGCATCTATTATGATGTTTAGTTTTAAACAGCACAGGATAAAATCTGCACCATCTATTTTGGGTATTCGCATCACAGACTTTTATTTAATTATTTTTATCATATTTATATCCTTTCTGAGCACAGAATAACGGAGGTCCTGTGTGCTCACTAAATTATTTTTATAAATTAGTGTTTTTCAACATTTGTGCCATATTATATAAAAAAATTTGAGACTTTTTTGAAATATTGGTGTATTTGTGGATAGGATGTGTGCAGGTATTGTTTGATACTAAACTTTATGCATTGATTTTCTGATATATGCATATACACCCTTTTTATACATATATATTCAAAACATTCTTTAAGCCTGCCATGTTGCCATAAATAAATGAGCGTTTTCTGCTTTATCTATAGGATTACAATTGTAGCAGAAGCCTTGCTTTCATTCTCTTTGAGCTTAATATTCGTATATCTATATATCACAAGGTCAGTTTATCTATGATACTTAACTTATATGGTTACATCATATATATCATATTAGTTATAATTGGTTGTAAGTGTGTTTTATTTATTTATTTCACTGTATTTTGAGTTTTTTCGTTATACTTCATTTTGATGTTTTTTCTGCTAATTTTTAGATGTCATCCTTCTTTGATTGGTAATATACAACACCTTTATCGTATGTTATATATAATCTAATATTTTTAATAATTTAAGTATTTATTATACATTTGAAAACTATATATGCATGTATGTTTGAGTATATGTATTTTTACATGTATGTGTATGTATATGTGTATATATATATATATACGTATTTATATATATTATAGCATTTCTGCAATACTAATAATTTTTTTTATAAAAAATGTTTTTATTAATTTTTTAATTCTACATGGAATTTATGTTTATCACACATTTAACGTTCTACATTTATTTTACTTTTTGTTCTGCATGTTTGTTAAATTACCATTGTTTGGTTTTATTTCATAGACTCCTGAAGAAGGCGTCTGTAGCGCCGAAACACGGCTGTGTTGAGTCGAGTGTATATTTAAATAAAGAGATTGTTCCTATCTACGTCACCTACTGGTGTTGCTCAAGAGCCTACTCCTCCTACTCCCCCTTTCCACCTTTGGCTACGCCACTGGGGCCCAGGGAGAGGAGAAATTGCTGGAAATGGAGGGGAGGGGAGAGAGGAAAATTGCTGGATATGGATGGAGGAGGGAAGGGCGGGGCCCAGGGAGAGAGGAGAATTGTTGGACATGTATGGAGGGGAGGGAAGGGAAGACAGAGGAAGGAGATGCACATGGATGGAGGGGAAGGGAGAGAGAAGAAATGCTGGGCATGGATGGAGGGGAGGGAAGAGAGAGGAAGGAGATGAGATGAGGGAAAAGGAAGAGGAGAAAAACTGCACATGGATGGAGAAAATAGGCAGAAGCTGGATCCACTGGACAGTCAAGTCTGCGGAGGACCCAGCTTTTACTTATGGATATAGAGCAAGAAATGAAGAAGAAAGGAGGAAAGTAAAGAAATAAATGGAAAGGAAGCCCTGGAATCTGAGTTAAGGGAACAGAGCAGCGGAATCAGATACTGGGCCACCATGATCAGAAAAAGTAAGTCACCAGACAACAAAGGTAGAAAAAAAATCATTTTATTTTCATTTTAGCGTTTGGAATATGTCCACTTTGAGAATTTACATCTGCTATCTTATTTTGCAATGTATAGCAATTTTTTTCTAAGAATATTGCTGACAAATCCTGTCAGTGTGGCAAGTGGTGAGCGATCATTTTCACAGTTAAAAATCATAAAAAATTATTTTGCGATCAAGTATTTAGCAAGAAAGGCTTGTAAGCCTTGCCATGATTGCTATTGAAAATGATATATTTGCTCAGTTAGATATCAAAGATTTAATTACTAATTTCGTGAACATGAAAGCACGAAAAGCTAAGTGGTTGTAAACCCTCTATTTGTTGAGCAACTGCTCCTTAGCACCAATTCTGGTCTCTTATTGCTCTGAAGCACAGCTTGCCAACTAAGCCCAAGGTAGGAGACATCCTGTCTACTTACACTGACACTACCAGGGAGGGGGAGGAATGTCACAGCTGCTTGCATTATTTCCCCAGAGGCCATTCACTGACACTCTGAGTAGGCCCTGAAGTATCTGTTAGGCTGACTGTCAGGTTAAGCTCTGAACTGATGCTGACAGTAAATAGGTGTCAATAAGTGCTCCCATGCTAATGGTCACGCTCTAATTGGGAAATTAGTGCATAGGACTAAATTCTATATATCACGCCTAAAAAATCAGCACTGAAACGAAATACGCCTAGGCTTATACTATAGAGTAAGCCTAAATTTCCGCACGGTTTATAGAATATGCCAAGCATCCGTCCATGAGACTACAATCAGTTGTAGGCAGTTACATATTCATACTGGTGTAAATGCCAATGCCTAAATTACAAGTGGACTGGATGTATTCTATAACCACATGCACAGATTTTAGAAACACCCAAGACCCACCCATTCTATGCCCCCTTTTCAACTATGTGATTTAGAATTTACATGCATCACATTATAGAATATGTTTAGCTAGTTCTGAATGTAAATTCTAATACCAATTAATGTCAATAATTGATTAAGTGGTAATTATCAGTGCTGAGTTGTTATTTAAGTTGCGCACACAAATCCAGAATATGACTGGATTTGTGCGCGCAACTTAAGTCGCACTATATAGAATCCAAGGGATAGCTATTAATGGGGGAAAACGGAAATGTGGTCATTTTACAGCCGCACTAAAAGTGGTCTCAATGCATGGGAAAGCCCCCCACTACTGATACCACAGGCCACTTTTTAGCACAACTCAGCAAAAGGTCCCCTTAGTAATCAAGATTTATCCTTACTCTTGTGCTGTTTATCTAGCAGCTCAATCTGATATTCCAAGTTCTCACTTTGTCCTGTAATTAATATGCTATTCTCTAATCATGACCTTAAAAGCATCCCATTTAATTATTAGTGAAATATACTCACCACATTTAAAATATTCTTCTATTTCCTTCTCCAATAAGGCTTCATCATCTAAATTATACAGGCCAAGCCGGGAAACAGGCCTGAAGGGAGCATAACAAGGCAGCTCCGGGACTCATGCTGAATTTAGCTTAAAAATAAATTGTACCTTCTATATGTCTAAACGGAGGGGTAGACAACAGCCAGGCCCTGCGGCACCTGTCCCCCCGACAGTAGGGCCCATGGATCGCTTCGCTACACCAGGACCTATGGGACGCTGTGAATCTTCGTTGCAAGTGGAAGCGGAGAGAGGGGAACCGCTCTCACAGCCAGAAGCAGATCTCTCTTTCAGCCCCAAGATAAGGGATCCGCCGCCAATGCCAGCTATCAGGCAGAGATTATCTGAGCAGGGTTTCAAGCCTTCCGAAGAGGCGGCAGTACTCCGTACAGCAGGGTCGGACCCCAGCAATCAACCGCAGAACGCCCCTGTGAAGGTGGGCGGGATTCAGCATGGTGACTGTTTCTGATGGTATATCTAAGGAGAAGGAGTTGAATATTTCTGGAGACTCCGAGACTGATTCAACCTTATTGAGTAAGTCTTCTTTTCTAAACCGTCAACCATGACCCTGGAAACAATATGGGAAGCTCTTTTGGCTTTAGAGTCATCTTTTTCTCAAAAATTGGTCTTGCTTTCGCAGAAAGTCCAAATCCCTAATGAAAGTATTTCAATTTTGGAAAAACAAATTGCAATAATTGAAGAAGACTGAAAATAATGAAAACAGTGTCAACAGATGCAAAAAAGTATTACAAAGGAAAATAAATGGTTGCAGAACAAAATTGAAAACTTAGAGAATCAACAGAGATCAAAAACTCTGCGAGTAATAAATTTTCCAAGACAAGAATCGGTTGCACCATTATTGACTTTTAAATGATTTTTGTTTGAAATTCTGAAAATACCGGAACAAGCTTGTCCACCAGTTTCAAACATTTACTATTTACAACCTTATAAAAAAAACAAGTATGGCTGATCAACCTGAATTGAAGTTGTTTTTGAAACCTTAAATCTTACACAAATAATAGAGGAAGATAATTTGGGTTTAAAACCGGAAACACTTATTGTTACCTTTGTATTACAACCAGATAGAGATTGGATATTAAAAATTTTTTTGACAGACAAGAAACTCTCTTAAACTATAAAGTTAGAATATATATATCCAGATGTTTCTAAAGCAACTCAAAAGGGGCGTCGAAGTTTTTAAAATTACGCTCTTCTATGTTTCAGTTGGGGGGATTATTTTGGTTGAATTTTCCTTGTGGTGAAATTGAACTATGTGAAGTATATTTTTTTGATCCTTTACATTTAAAATTCCTTCTTGGAATCTAAGAAAGTAGTAACTCCATCTCCAAATTCAGAAATAGTTTTGACATCTACACCTTAATCTAACAATAATGGTCTTGTGATTCTCCCTTTAGGTCTCTGATTTTGAATTTATTAAAGTTTTATTTCCACAAGTATTGTGCCTTGTTTCTCCAGTATTGTGGACTATAATAGGAAGACTAACAATTACTTAAGTGTTATAGTTAGTAAGGTGAAAATATTGTGAATATATTCTTCCTCATTTCTGTACAAGAATGTTCTTGGAGTTGTAATATTAAATATTCAATAAAAAAAAAAAAAAAAAGTAAATTATACAGGCCAAACTCTTCCAAATGAAGCCAAGTACAACACTAGTGTGATCTAATATTACAATGATATGTACTTCGTGCTTCTGTACCAACTTAACACCTTTGGGATTTAAAGTTTTTAAAAAATTAGGTTTGATATGTGCAAGAAAACTGTCCAGCTTAAAATCATTCAAGGATCAACAAAGTCACTAGTCTTTGTTGAGCTAATGACATACAAAGCTTTGGTCTTTCTAATCTACCCGTTGAAGGGTCTATCCATAATCAAATCAAGTGACAGATTGAAATCACTTCCTTCAGCACGCTGCAGAAGGGAAGAAGCTTGAATTAGAGACCAGCCTAAGCACAGTAGTGGGTTCCCTCCAGCAATAATAATCAGATATGCCCTCTAGCACAGAAGCAGACTGCTGCTTCCAATTCAGTATATACAGAAAGATGTTGAGTTAGATATCCTAGCCCTGTTTAAAAAAAAAAAAAAAAAAAAAAATTACCTCCTAAAAGTCCATAGCATAAACACCACATTTCCTAATCACAAAGCTAGTCAATGACCCTAGCAAATAAAATGAAAGGGTCCTAAAGTGCATTTAGAAGTTAACCCATGAATTAGCACAATAACAGACAGCACTGGCTTGACACTTAGGGGGAAGTTACTAAGCTGGAGGTTAAATATGGCATTTTACCTCAGTTTACTTTACTGTGGGAGTCACTATCACGCTCCAGAAATGGTGAGCCCTTGGCCACAGTTGGATTTGCGCTACCTACCCAACCCGGGGGTTGGATAGGCCCCAACTGGCGGTAGGAGAGTCATCCAGAAGACGGCCAACAGGAGCGGAGCTGAAGATAGAAAGCAGGAACAAAAGGCTTGAGCTGGATTGGGAGGCTGATGCAGAAGCTAGAGCTAGATGCTGAAGCTGCAGATAGATGCTGAAGCTGGAATGGGAGGACAAATAGAGCTGGATGCTGAAGCTAGAACAAGAGCAGACCTAGAACTGGACACTGAAGCTGGAGCAGAAGGCAGGAACCAGACACTAAACAACCTGTTGCAAGGCAAGAAAAGGAAAATGACTGCAGCCCTAAAAGTAGTTCCCAGAGCATCTGATGTCATCGCGGAACCTCCAGGGGGCACCCTGCCAGCGGGGATCAAAAGGAGAGTCCTAGAGTGCGCATGACTAGAGGGAGGAGCCGAGATGGAAAAAGGCAGCAGCAGAAGACAGGTAATGACAGTCACTAACATGAAGTCCACCCTTCCTCCTCCCCCACCTAGACATATTATGTATTAACTATTCAAACCCTACCCCAACCCATCAGCAAAGAACCTCCCACCCCCATAAACCATCTCAGTTATATTTCAACCAATTACTGGCGGTCTATGGGTATGGGGCAGGAGTCACTCCAGTCACTCCTGCCCCTGCTGGCAGGTTCAAAATGGCACCCGTGACCTCTACCAGTAATCTTGCAGTACTACTGATAGGACTCAGGCTGCAAAACTAGGGCTAGGGTCAGGGACAATTTTGAACCCAGTGCCAGCAAGAGTAGGAGTGATTAGGGACTGCTCCTACCCCATATCTCTAGGCAACCAGCATTTCCTTGAGGTAGGCCCAAAGAGGTCCTATGAGGCAGGAGTAGTGTTTGTCAGAAGGGGGATGGGTCAAGAGAGCCAAAAGGGGCTGGGGGTAGAGCCTGAACAATTAATACCTAGTACGTCTTCAGGTGGGTGAAGAGTATGTTTGTGTGGGGCAGTCTGCAGGGGGCAGGGAGGACCCAGGAACCCCAGACAGGGCTTCTAGGTTACTGTGCTGGCATTAAGTGTTAGCGGCCCGATGTTCCCGGGCAAGAAACATAATGCCAGTTATCTTCCGCTGAATATTCCCAGTCAGAGCTTAGTGGTTAACTGGCTATATCAAGCGATATAATCAGCTATCCACTAATATTCAGTGCATTTCCAGCTAGGATTGGTGGCCAAATCAGGCCGCTGAAATAGCGGGCCTACCTTTGGCGACTAGCCAATGCTGAATATTGCCTTGGCCGGTTAAATTTAAACTAGCCAAAAATAAACCAGATATTCAATGCCGGTCACCAGAAACAGTCCAGCATTGAATATTTGGTCTCACCGCTGACCGTGGGAGTTAACTGGGCTGTCTCCCAGAGTCTGAAAATTGGCTCCTTAGTGCACAATTTCAATGGGGGAGTGGGCTGGGAAGGGGAATGGGAAGGTCAAGGGCCTGCCCATGTTTTAATACATGCAGATACGCGTCTGATACAGTTAGGCACAAACATTTATATCAGTCTGAACTGGCGTAAGTGCTTGGGCCTAAACATGCTAGGTATTTTATAACGGAAGTTCTGTGTGTAACTGCCATTATAGAACTGGCACTTAGGCCCAAAAGTCTGGTGCCTAACTTTGGCGACCTTTCATGAATTTACCCCTTATGCATAGTAAATGGTTTTGTTTAATCTGTAGTAGAGTATAGGAAGATACCCCAACAGCTACTGTACAGGTTTGGTGGCTACAATATGCTAAATATTTGCAACTGACTCGCGGTAGCTGCAAATTGTTACTGCACTTTAGAAAAAAGAGCCTCTATGAGTGTGGGGAATTAGCATAATCTGCTACAAAACTGCTTTATACACTTGTCACAGATTTCTTTTTGAACATGATAGAAAACCTTAACTGCAGGAACAAAAATATTATCGCTATTGTATAATTGTTGAATATCCTACCCTGTGAAGCATCTGAACAGTCTGTTCACACAACACTGATACACATTTACATTTTTAAGCATTAACGGTAGGCACTATAGTATCTCACAGTGACATGATATCCAAGAAACAAATGCCAGAAATTCAGGGCTAGATTTTGTAGAGGAGTAGCCTAGTGGTAAGTGCAGTGGACTTTGATCCTGGGGAACTGGGTTCGATTCCCACTGCAGCTCCTTGTGACTCTGGGCAAGTCACTTAACCCTCCATTGCCCCAGACACAAATAAGTAATGTAAACCACTTTGAAGGTAGTTGCAAAACCACAGAAAGGCGGTATATCAAGTCCTAGTCCCTTAAATGGTGATACAATGTGCTAACACGCATGCTATTTACTAAAGGCCCCATTTTATACAATAAGACTGATCTATATAAATAATTCTCACCTGCAACATTCTGAAGCTCACTCTGTGGGAGGGAAACACTGAAGGCTAGCTGTCAGCAACACACACTCACTCATGAACCACTCACTGTCACTCACAGACCCGCCCTCCAGCCACGCCCCTTCCGGACATAATTCGCAACCCCAACGTTCTAAATGAAGCCTCAACCGGAAGTCTGAGGCGTCGAGATATCTGTTTTGGACCATTACTGTGTGCCCCGCCCTCGCGTCACAACGTGATGACGACGAGGGCGGAGCACTGACACTCCAGGAAACGCTATCTCCCCGAGGTGCGTGCAAGAAATGCAGCCACAGCATCAGACTCGCTGCGAGTGCACATCAAGGTGCAGGTAGGCGCTGGGGCCGGGGAGCAGGGCTCCGATACCGGCAAACGCGCAAAAATGCCCAAGGACTCGCTGCGAGTTGCCATCAAGGTCCAGGTAAACACTGGGGGCGGGGAGCAGGCCTCCCATACCGGCAAACACGCTAAAATGCTAAATAGTAGTAGTAGTAGTAGTAGTAAAATGCAACCACTGCCCACAACATCAAGCGCTGGGGGCGGGGAGCAGGGCTCCAAAACCGGCAAACGCGCGAAAATGCCCAAGGACTCGCTGCCACAGGCCATCAAGGTGCAGGTAGGCACTGGGGGCGGGGAGCAGGCCTCCCATACCGGTGAACGCGCTAAAATGCTACCGCTACCCACAACATCAAAAACAAACACTTCAAACAAACACTACAGGAACCTTGCTAGCGCCCGTTTCATTGCTTTCTGAAGCGGGCATTTTTTACTAGTTTACTAATAAAGCACATTAATGGTGGTAGCACACTTTAGTAAATCTAGCCCTAAATTTGAAGTCTAATAAAGAAGCACTCAGCAGAAAGGTCTATACATTGCTATCTACCTTTCCAAACGTTTAAGAGAATTCTTATTTTTGTTTGATATCAAACCTAGTACTTGTGAAAACATGCTTCATTAGAAGTACTGAAAAAACAAACTTTCTATATACTCACAGTACATATAGTATAACTAAATTATATAAACTGGGAAAATTGATTTTCTTCACAATTTGAGTGTAAAGTTTATGCCAGCAGCTCCCCGTTTTCTCCTATTATCCTCCAATGTCCTCCCCAGGGTCCTCAGCAGGAAGTAAGGGCATTTGGGAACACAGAACAAAACACACTGCTTTAATAATCTGTTAATTCTGCTGAGTGGAACGTTTGTAAAGATTTTCCTTGCATCTAAACAGGTCATTTTATAAAAGGATTTCCAATGGTTATCCATGTATGTGCAATGTCAAGAAAGTGCATACTTTTTACATGACTAACATGTAGGAGTCTTCTTGCAGAGTTTTAATTACATTTCATTACTTTCTAAGAAGAAAACACTAAATAAATCATACAATATACCATATAAGCTAAAGGCTTTTTTTATTTTAGACTAATATCCTATATAATAAAACTCACCCTCAACGTTCTGAGGACACTGACATCACTGTCAGGTCCTCTGTGCACTTCCTTCCAGTTCGAAGCCTTCGTGTTGGTGAAGCCATTGAAAACACTGTGTTGGGGCCCTGCCCTCGCGTCAAACGTGATGACGTCGAGGGCGGAGCAATGTCAGCAAATTGAAGGTGGCGTGCCGAGGTCCACAACAATGGCGGACGAACGCCGACGGGGTGAGTGGGGGGGGGGGGGGAGGTCCGAAAGGAAACCATGCTAGCGCCTGTTTCATTGCCGCAAGAAACGGGCATGTTTTACTAGTCTTTAATTAGCAAGTTTTATCTATAGAAAAACTTAATGCTAAGAAGGAGACAGCAGTCCAGCAGTGAGAGGGGTACTATCTAGTCTTTTGCACTGAGTGTCACATGTATGATTATCTCCCAGTTGTTGAGAGGTTATATGTGTGTGTCTGATGCAAAGAGCTCCTAGCTCTCAGAGAACAGGTCCGTTCTCTTGAGGCTAGAATAGCAGACTTGGGAGGAGCTGAAGGAGACAGAGGTACATAGAGAAGACCTACAGTGACAGTGTAGAGATGTCCCACCGCCAGGCTCGCAGCTCCTGTGCTCCTTGGAGGAGAGAGGTCTCCTAAAAGGAGAGAATCACTCTGGTGAAGTAGGAAGTACTCCTGTAGCCAGGACCTGCCCACCAGAGAATGCACTATCCTCTCGCACCAAGGATATGTCTCCAAGACCTTCTGTCCAGGAGGGAAGGGTTAGGACAGCTGTTGTAGTTTGTGATTCTATCAATAGGCATGTAGATAGCTGGGTGGTTGAGGGGCATGAAAATTGCCTGGTCACTTGCCTGATTGGTGCGAAGGTGACAGAGCTCACATGCGACCTAGATAGGATCTTAGATAGTGCTAGAGAGGAGCAGGCTGTATTGGTACATGTGGGTACTAATGACATAGGAAAATGTGGGCGAGAGGTTCTGGAAGCCAAATTTAGGCTCTTAGGTAGAAAGCTGAAGTCCAGATCCTCCAGGGTAGCATTTTCAGAAATGCTCCCCATTCCACACACAGGATCCAAGAGACAGGCAGAGCTCCGAAGTCTCAAAGCATGGTTGAGATGATGAAGGGATAAGGGATTTAGATTTGTTAGGAACTGGGCAACATTCTCTGAAAGGGGGAGACTGTTCCAAGAGGATGGACTCCACATTAACCGGGATGGAACCAGTCTGCTGGCACTAACTTTTAAAAAGGAGATAGAACAAATTTTAAACTAGAATTGGGGGGGGGGGGGAGGGAGGAAGGTGACAGTCGCCCAGGAGTGCATGGTTCAGTGTGGAGTATCCTTGAAGGTTATTATTGAAACAGGACATTCAGGGAATCCCAGTAGAGATGTTTGAACAATGCTGAAAAAACCCCAGGTGTGTTTAAAGAGAGCAGGATAAAGGATGCACATTATTTATCCCCGTCAACATCAAAGCGGTTTACAGATGCAAGGAAAAAACAATCTGAACTGCCTGTACACAAGTGCTAAAAGCCTAAAAAAATAAGATGGGAGAGTTAGAGTATATAGCTCTAAATGATAAGGTAGATATAATAGGCATCTCAGAGACTTGGTGGAAAGAGGACAATCAGTGGGACACTGTGTTAACAGGGTACAAATTGTATCGCAATGAAGAGTGAATCAAATTGGAAGGAAGGGGGGTGAGCTATATGTTAAAGAGGGAATTGTGTGAAATAAAATAAAAACACTCCATATGAAAACAGATAGTGTGGAATCATAATGTATATAATTTCCATGTGTGAAGGGAAGGAGTATTCTTGTAGGGCTGTACTACCATCTGCTGGGACAGAACGAACAGATGAAGAAACATTTACAGAAATTAGGAAAGCTAGCAAATTGGGCAACAGTATAATAATGGGTGACTTCAATTACCCCAATATATACTGCATAAATGTTACATCAGGGAGACAAAATTTCTAGACGTAATAAACGACTGCTTCTTGGAGCAACTGGTCCAGGAAGCAACAAAGGGGGTGTCATTTTAGATCTAGTCCTTGGTGGAGTGCAGGGCATAGTACAAGAGGTAGTGGTGGTGGGTCCTCTGGGAAACAGTGATCATAACAGGATCAAGTTTGAGCTACTAACTAGAATGAAGCCACTAAGGAAATCTACTGTAGCTGCAATTAATTTTCAAAAGGATGACTACAATAAAATGAGGAAAATGGTTAAAAAGAAGCTAAAAGGATCAGCTGAAAAGGTTAGGCCACTAAATCTGGTGTGGATGTTGTTCAAAAATATAATTTTGGAAGACCAGATCAGATGCATTCCATGTATTTACAAAGGTGGAAAGAAGAGAAAACGACAGCCAGCATGATTAAAAGGTGAAGTGAAAACGGCTATTACAGCCAAAAGAATGTCCTTCAATAAATGGAAAAAGGACCCAAAATGAAGGAAAATAAAAAGCAACATAAACACTGGCAAGTCAGATGCAAAGCATTAATAAAGATTTAGAAAAATATGATAAACTTGCTGCAGAGGCTAAAACTCACAGTAACAAATTTTTCAGGTACATCAGAAGCAGACAGCCTGCGAGGGAAGCCATCATGAAGGAGCAAAAGGGGCACTCAAGGAGGATGAGGCTATAGTGGAGGAAATTAATGAATTCTTTGCTTCAGTCTTTATGGAAGAAGATGTAAGAGATCTACCTGTACCGGAAATGGTTTTCAAGAGTGAAGATGCGGAGGAACTGAAAGAAATCTTGGCCAATGTGATGCCGATTTTTTAAAAGGGGTCCAGGGGTAATCCAGAAAGTTACAGACCAATAAGCCTGACATCAGTGCCGGGTAAAATAGTCGAAACTATTATAAAGAATAAAATTACAGAACACATAAATAAACATGGTTTAATGGGACAGAGCCAGCATGGTTTCAGTGAAGGGAAGTCTTGCCTCAACAATTTGCTTCATTTCTTTGAAGGAGTGAATAAACATGTGGATAAAGGTCAGTTGACCAATGTAGTGTATCTAGATTTCAGAAAGCTTTTGATAAAAGCTCCTCATGAGAGACTGAGAAAATTAAAGAGTCATGGGATAGGAGGAAATGTTCTGTTATGGACTAGGAATTGTTTGTTTACTGGACAGAAAACAGAGGGTAGGGTTAAATGGGCATTTCTGTCAATGGAGGAGGGTGAATAGTGGAGTGCCGCAGGGATCAGTACTGTGACCAGTGCTATTTAACATATTTATTAATGATATGGAAATTGGAACGAGTGAGGTGATTAAATTTGCAGATAACGCAAAACTATTCAAGGTTGTTAAAACACATGCAGACAGTGAAAAATTGCTGGAAGGCCTTAGGAAATTTGAAGACTGGGCATCCAAATGGCAGATGAAATTTAATGCGGACAAATGCAAGGTGATTCCCATGGGAAAGAATAATCCGAATCACAGTTACCTGATGCTAGGGTCCGCCTTGGGGGTCAGCACCCAAGAAAAAGATCTAGGTGTCACTGTAGATAATATGCTGAAATCTTCTGCTCAGTGTGCGGTGGGGATGCTAGGAATTATTAGGAAAGGGATGGTAAATAAGACCAAAAATACTATAATGCTTCTGTATTTGCTCCATCGTGCAACCTCACTTTGAGTATTGTATTCAGTTCTGGTCACAGTATCTCAAAAAAAGATATAGCGGAATTAGAAAAGGTTCAAAGAAGAGCAACCAAAATGATAAAGGGGATGGAACTGCTCTCATATGAAGAAAGGCTAAAGAGGTTGGGGCTCTTCAGCTTGATTGAGGTCCACAAAATCCTGAGTGGTATAGAACAAGTAGAAGTGAATCTATTTTTTACTCATTCCAAAAGTACAAAGACTAGGAGATATGCAAGGAAGTTACATGGAAATACAAATAGGAGGAAATATTTTTCACTCAAATAGTTAAGCTCTGGAACTCTTTGCCGGAGGATGCAGTAACAGAACCTAGCGTATTTTGGTTTAAAAAGGTTTGGACAAGTTCCTGGGGAAAAAAAGACCATAGTCTGCTAATGAGACAGTCACAGGGAAGCTACTGCTTGCTCTGGGACTGGTAGCATGGAATGTTGCCACTACTTGCGTTTCTGCCAGGTACTTGTGACCTAGCTTGGCCACTGATGGAAAACAGGATGCTGGGCTAGATGGACCATTGGTCTGACCCAGTATGGCTGTTCTCATGTTGATTTTGTGTGGAGAATGGGCCAAGTCACTTGTGCATAGTACTTAAGTACATAAGCACTGCCACGCTGGGAAAAGCCCAAAGGTCCATCAAGCCCAGCACTCTGTCTCCGACAGCGGCCAATCCAGGCCCCAAGAACCTGGCAAAAACCCAAAATTTAAAATAACGATCAATGGACTTTTCCTTCAGGAATCTGTCCAGACCCCCTTTAAACTCAGCAAGGCCAGCTGCCGTCACTACCTTCTCTGGCAATGAGTTCCAGAGTCTAACCACACGCTGAGTAAAGAAAAACTCTCTCCAATTTGTTTTAAACCTACCACATTCTAATTTCATCTTGTGTCCCCTAGTTCTATTATAGTTAGAAAGCGTAAACAAACGCTTCACATCTGTCCGCTCTACCCCACTCATTATTTTGTAGACCTCTATCATATCACCCCTCAGCCGCCTTTTCTCCAGGCTAAAGAGTCCTAGCCATTTTAATCTCTCCTCATAAGGTAGTCGTCCCATCCCTTTTATCATTTTCGTCGCCCTTCTCTGCACCTTCTCCAATTCCTTTATATATCTTTTTTGAGATGGTGACCAGAACGGAACACAATACTCCAGGTGCGGTCGCACTATGGAGCGATATAACGGCATTATAACATCCTCATGCTTGTTTTCCATCCCTTTTCTAATACTCAACATTCTGTTCGCCTTCTTAGCCGCCGCAGCACATTGAGCGGAAGATTTCAACGTTCTATCCACGATGACTCCCAGATCCCTTTCTCGGTCTGTAACTCCTAAAGCGGAACCTTGCATGACAGCCGTAATTCGGGTTCCTCCTTCCCACGTGCATCACTTTGCACTTGTCAACGTTGAACTTCATCTGCCATTTGGACGCCCAATCCCTCAGTCTCACGAGGTCCTCTTGTAATCTTTCACACGCCTCCCGTGACGAGACGACCCTGTGAACATTTATTTCTGGTCCTAAGAGATATAAATGTCTGTAGCTTCAATCAAGGCACAATTTTTGACAGTTTTGCCCTCATATTTTATAGACACCTATGTGTTTTTATAAAATAGGCACCTAGAACTGGGGTTTTGTTTTTTGTTTTTTTTTTGGGGGGGGGGAGGGAGAAGGGAGGTTTGGGGGATACTTTTATGCACCACTCGTGGGGGTGGTTTGTTTGTAGGTTGTATGTCTTGTATGGGGCATATTCAGATAATCCTTCACAGTTGGTATGTAGGTCGTGAGAGGCTATAAGAGACAAGGTCTCTCGCTTGGAGGGATTTTATTAGTATATTTACTGTTCCGGCGTAACAGGAAGAAGGGCATGCATAGTTACAATGCACACAGCTTTGTGGTTGTTGCATGGGACCATTTTGTAATCAGGGTTCATATGTTTATGCAATTCCAGAGAATTAAGATAATAATAAAGTGAGAGGGAGGGATGGGGTTCGAATCTGAGTTGGGGGAGGGAGGAAATTCTGATGCCACCATTATCTCTTTCGCATGTAGAAGAATATGTTAACAGTTTTTCTTTTGGTTGTATTGATCATTTACATTGATGAAACAGCAATAAAAATTGTTGAAACTAAAAATAGGCACCTAGATGACTTTCACACATAGGCAGCCAGTTATAAGATTACCCTATACAAAATAATTATCTTTTGAAACAATAGAAAATTATAACCTTGCACGAAAAACAAACAGTTTGTGCAGTTAATATATGTTTTCTACCTTCTGGGTTTGCCGTCTTCACTTAATACATGATAACCTATATGTTGCTCAAAAAAATACTCTTCCAAATCGAGCAGCAGCAGGGTAAACCTAGGTGAGAAATAAAATACTCTATATTAGTAAAGCTGAAAGCAGAAAAATAAAATTTCATAGTGAAGCAAACATTGAAATCTGCAACCTTACTTCTGAACATGTTTTTAGATTACCTGGGCTTATAATGACCAAGGCTGGTGGCAACTATTAGACTAACCAGCTTATTGCAGCATTAATGTTCAATGACATACAGCTACAATCAAGAGGTAATGGGCCAGGAAGCATGGCAGTTGACCCTAACATGCTGCAGAGCCCCTAGCCCTTTGCTATCAATCTTACTCAGTTTATTGCTGCAACAACTGCAGCTGAACTTTCTGCAAATCAGGACCCTGCACGGAGGAGGGAAAGGCACCAACCTTGGGAGCAACAGGCCACAAGCCAAAAATGTCAGCTCCTGGAACTCATGCCCCTTCATCCTCAATGGTCTGTGATTCTCAACATTTGGAACTGCCAGCTCAGCATGTGGATTTTTACATATCCTTTCCCAGCCTATTGATTCTTCTGCTGACCTCTGCCCATGCTGCAACATGAAGGGTGATCCAGAAGAAAGTAGAGAGTAAAACGACATTTACTCCCCTAAGGTAGCAAACCATATCTAAATAGTCTGGCTCCAGCGGTTCCTGGCTTGCAGCACTCCAGTCACTGAATTAATGGTGCACAACTTGGGGTGTGGAATGGGTCACGATTGCCCCAATACTACATTCACCTATACTGAACTTCAATGCCCAGGTATCAGGCACAGCCCAAAATGGAGTCACAATGACAACTCCCAAATCCAGCCAGCCACTCTACTTATGGTTCTTCTAGCAACATCATGGGTACAACATCCATATCAATAAACCAAGGGATATTTAACCTTATACTTCTACCCTCCCTTGGATGACGTGAACACGCCAGCCATGGCTTGGCCTAGGCCTGGAAACTTTATCTGACACAGGTTCTCAGTGCTCCCCCCCTTACCCATATCCTGAGGCCTACCACAATGGATACTCTTAATACGTCAGTACTCTTGTGCGACCTAGTCCAGTAAGTCTGCTAGCATACAGTGGGGTTAGTCGCTTTATCCTAGATGCATGGTCCAGCTCACAAACAGCGTCCAGTCCAGCGTTTTTTTAGTCACTTAATTTTTGCACAAGTCCGCGTCTGGGTTCCCTGAGGAAGAAATACGAAACGGGACCGTCGGAGTCTATACGCAGGACAGATTTGTTAAAAGATAAGTTATTTTGTGGTTTTGTTTGACTTTTTAGAGCTGGAAAAAAGTGTGAATATAAGCATTTATAAATATAAGAAAATAAAAATAGACTTATTTGGGGGGGGGGGGGGGGGTTTCAGTCTATGATGACTTGTTGTGCATGCAATTAATGAACAACATTCAATATTGCAGCACTTGTTGAGACTTTCCCCCTCTTTTCCTTTTTTCTGGACTAAGCTGGACTGCTTTGATGTCCTTGTTTTTGATATAGACAACACCACACTGCTTGTTTGGATTTGATTTTCATTTTGAATGGCAGATGTGTGAGATCTGAGTGGGATTAATAAAATACACAAAAGAAAGTGTAGCTCCTGAATCAGCAACAGTACGGATCTTCAAGTGCTTCCTCAGACTCTTCTTCGGAGACAGGACAGGTATATGGAGGATCTCAGGCAAGCAAGAAAAGATCCAGGAAGGGGCCCACCTGCACCGACATCCCTATCCTGACTGTGAGACTTAGCTCCCAAAAGCACCAGGAAAAAAAAATAAAGATTAGAAAAGGCAGCTTCTTGAAAGAAGGGGAAAAGGAATAACAAAAGGGGCAAAATTCAAGGGAGAGAAAAATGTCCCCAGGAAAACATTAAATTAGATGATGGCTTCCCTGTGCTTCATAGTTGTGGAGATAGAGGGATACCTATCGTAGAAGAGCCCATGCTCACATAAATGCACAATGTTCTTGTAGTGTACCATGATTACAAAGGCTGAACTTGTTTTAACTATGACAAAGAATTCAGAGACAAGCTGGATAAGAACAGATTCATGACTTTAGGCACCATATATTTTAGCTTGTACTTAGCTTAGATATGGTGCTTCCTTTTCCAAAAAGTCCAGACCGTGACCATATCTAAGCTAAGTACAAGCTAAACACGTCTCCCTGTATTTGGCGATATTGTAGTAATATAGCAACAAGCAATAGCATCAGGAATAACAAGAAAGTTTTGTGGCTATATCACTAAGGAGTTGTTGAAAGACAATAGGAGGTTTTTTTAATGCCGATGATGAAGCAGTCCTGCTCCCGTTGCCCAACATTGCCGGGAGCTTCTTGAGGCTTTTTCCTCCTCGTATATTCATATTACTCCACAGTCTTGTTCAGTCAGGCCCCAAATGAGTATCCCTACTACTTATATTTTTATAGATTTGAACTATATTCTAGGGATCTCTCCCTTGTTTATTGGTGCATGTGCTAATGTTGCCATGAGCGAGCAGCCACTTAAAAAAAATTTGTACGTGTGCACTTACTAACACCTATTTTGTAGGGCAGTAAGGGCTCACGCAGTAATCCTGTGCTAATCAGTTATTGTGTGGTAATGTAGCTGTGCAAAACATCCACTCTGCCCCCCCCCCCCCCCCCCCCGAAAATTAAAATATTTTTTAGCACATGATTTGCACGTGCAGATTAGAAACTTACCGCAGGACACCTGAACACATCCCACGGTATGCCCTTTAAGGATGTACTAGTGCTTACCACAGCTTAGTAAAGACCCTGAAGTGCATTAAGCCCAAAAAATCTTAATGCATTTTAGTAGAAGGCCTCTAAAAATTTTTTTTAAAAATTAACAATTAAGGGGGTCTTTTACTAAAGATTAGAGCAAGTTATCTGCTATAGGACCCATTTTTTTCCTACGGGCCCTGCTGCAGACAACATGAGCTAATTGTTAGTAACATACCCCCTAAATTATAATCAAAATTATATTTATTTTGATCCTGGTCACTTAGAGCTTAAGCAGGAATAAGCTAAGCAGGGATTGTTTTAATTGCATGGAATGTTTGAGAAGTAGCTATTGATGTCTAAGTAAAATTACTAACATACCCCCCTGTTTACTAAGCCACGCTAGCGGCTGCCGTGCGCTAATGCTCACACATCTCATTCACTTTGAATGGGCTGAGTCGGCATTTCTGCGTGGCTTAGTAAACAGGGGGGATAGCTAGTTGGTATGTGAGTAGTTTCTCCATAATATGGTTAGTTGGCTTGTTTTTCTTATTTCTGTATTGCATCATATTGGTTATTTTTTTTGCCGATATTTCTTTTTATATCATATTATTGCTTATCTTTATTTTATTTGAATTTAATAAAAAAATAAAAGAATACAGCTTTTCTTAAATTCATTTATTGGACAATAAAAAAAAAACTGGAAAACAACATAGAATGAGGTTTTTCAGGATCTGACATTATGTTAGAATACAATTATGTCCTCTCCTGAGATTGCGAAGTCTGCATTTGGTAAGCTATCCTATATAATAATTTGCACCTCCAACGTTCTATGTCTGGATGCCTGGGTTCATAACACAATTCCCATTGGTCCATCCTCGCGTCGGAACATGATGATGTCAGAGGGTGGATCAATGAGAGGAAAGCGAAACCAGCACCAGCCAGCAAAAGAACACTGGTGGCGAGGATTGAATCGACAGAGAATCGCCCCCCCCCCCCCCCGTCCTCCAAATTTCAGGCCCCCCCTCTCCTCCGACTTCCAGAGCCTCCGCCCCCTCCCTCCCCTGCAAGTTCCATGCCCCGTCTTCGGAGTTCCAGACCCCCACGTCTCCCTCCCTCTCTCTAGCAGCCCGACCTGAATTGACCGCCCTCTTCTCGCAGTCCTGCACCTGCCCCTCGCCTTCCTGCGTTCCAGCTGTAATTTAAAAGTTCTTACCTCGGTGTACACCAGCAGCAGTGAAAGTAGAGCACATGGCGCTTCAGCGTGCCTTCCCTTCTGTCTCAGCTCTGCCTCTGGTCCCGCCCTCATTTGTAAACAGGAAATGAGGGCGGGACCAGAGGCAGAGCTGAGAAGGAAGGCACACTGAAGTGCCGTGCATGCTCTACTTTCACTGCTGCCGGCGTGGGGGCATGGAATTCGCGGGGGAGAGGGGAGGAGGGAAGGGAGCGGCCAACACAG
Source organism: Microcaecilia unicolor (assembly GCF_901765095.1). Taxonomy (NCBI): domain Eukaryota; kingdom Metazoa; phylum Chordata; class Amphibia; order Gymnophiona; family Siphonopidae; genus Microcaecilia; species Microcaecilia unicolor. Next base: position 498,719,705 of record NC_044031.1, read on the forward strand.
GTTGGGCTGCCACTGAGAGCGAGAGAGAGAGACGCGGGGGTCTGGAACTCCCAAGATAAGGGGGCATGGAACTCGCAGTGGAGGGGAGGGAGGGGGCATGGAACTCGGAGCCCCACACACACTCTCTCAAAACACACACACACTCCGAGGAAAACCTTGCTAGCGCCCGTTTCATTTGTGTCAGAAACGGGCCTTTTTTTACTAGTTTTAAATGCTACACAAACCATTTTGTAGCAAAACCACAAGGAAATACCTGGTCATCTACTGCAGTGCCAGCAAACACATTCATTCTCAAATGCACAGTGACATGTAAACAACTAGGTTATTAAATTAGTATATTCTAATTTCAATTTTCTATACTAAAGCAGAGTGTTGCTATAAAACAAGAACAGACAAATCAGCATGTTAAGGGACTGAACAAATACCTGGAAGCTGAATGCAGGCAGACCACTATACAAAACAAATGACACTGCCTGGAGAGGATTCATCATAGATCTGTTACATCATCTTTCATTCTCATATTACAGTGAATGCAACAAGACAAAGGCTGTACATGTTTTTCCAGTCCCATGACCTCTTCATCAGGAAGTACTAATAAGGTCACGAGATTGAGGCACATGATAAATCTGAAAAATTCCTATATTTTCTTACTGTGCACAGAATTTAGAATGTGGCCGAGAGAAATAAATCAATGATGAAATCATCCAATAGGAAGATCTCTATTTTGCAAACAAATCCAAACTAACTTCTGCATGCATCTGGCAATGAAAACTGTAGAATCGAGATCTTTGTGGGGAAAATGTTTCATGATGCTCAAGAATTGTGCAGTAAGCAAAAGAACTCATGGGGGAATATTAGCAAAACTGAAAGTGGTCAAGGCAAAGGTACCAGCTGGCATGCATCCTAGATATAATAGGAGCTAAGAGGTTCTTGCAGTTCCACTAATGAATATGTGCAATCACTCCTTGGAAAAAGGAGCAATTCTACAGGACTGGAGACTAGCAGTTATTGCTTTGATTTGGAATAGGAACAAACGGGGAAACATGCAGAGCATGACTCACGGAATTCTTCCAAAACCTCTGTGCACGCCCAGTCCCCCATTTTTGTAAGGTGCTTGTACAGTTCTCAATCAACTGAGGATTTAACAATTTTGAATAATCTTATGCATCTGCAAATTTAGTCACCACACTAGTATATCCCTTTCTCAGATCAAAAGAAAAGAAATTGATGCAAATTTAGTATTTTAAGTGTTAAATAATTAACACCTCAAAATAGCTAAAAGAGAAATACCAAAAAGAAGTGCAAAACATGCAAAGCAACTGGAGGTGAAATACAAGTGAATGATAAAGGTGCACCACAGGAGGATGAGAATACCATGAGTCAAGCCTGGAAGAACAGCCATGAGAAAAGGAACTGTCATTACTATCCAGAAGCAGGACAGACTAAAGTGTTTTAGGAGGGCAGCCAGGGCCATGCCAAGGGTCTGTGGCGCCCCCCTGCAAGGGATCGGGTGCCGCCCCCCCCCCCCCCCCCGTGAAGATGATCGCTGTCCTCTCTCCCCTGCCCTCCCGCTCCCATGTCCCAACTGCCCGCCCTCTTCTCCCCCCCAACAAAATCTCTTTTAAATTTACCTCCGTCCGGCTGGCAGGGCAACGAACGGCGCAGCGCCAGTGAAGGAGGCGGCGCTCCCGACGTCTCTACTAGTCTTCCCTTCGCTCAATGTCCCGCCTTCTTCTGACGCTGCGCCGTTCGCTGCCCTGCCAGCCGGACGGAGGTAAATTTAAAAGAGATTTTGTTGGGGGGCGAAGAGGACGGGCAGTTGGGACATGGGAGTGGGAGGGTGAGGCAAGCATGGCGCGGCTGGGTGCCCCCCAGAGGATGGCGCCCCCCTGCCACGCTTACCGCGTTGGCACGGCCCTGAGGGCAGCTCTGTGGTTGCCAGTTGGTGCTGAGAACCCCCAATATTGAGCAAGCTTCTTCATCATGTCCAGAGAGGAATAAATTACTCTGTGTTTGGCACCCTCAATCATTTTGAAATGTTGGTGCCTATACAAGCAAACCTGTGTTGGGCGAGTGAGGAGACACCCCAGTGAAGAGGCTGGGAAGGCTAGCCAGTATGGGGGACTAGATGACATCTGTGTCCAGGGAGTACCAGTAGTATCTGATCAAGCCTGCCAATACTTAATTAAATACTTACGCCTGAGCACTACTATAGAGAACCCAAATTGTGTGCAGCAGTTACTGCCAGCTGGACAGAGCTAAGGGTGTATCACACTAGAACCAAAGTAGTTCATATGGTGCGGAAAGCTAAGTCCGTGAGAAACACATACCACCCCCTAGTATTACTGCTTGTTGCAAGATGTGCAACTAAAAATGTGTTAGGCCCTTTCTGTGTTAACTCTGCATCGTTATACCTAACCAAAGAACCCACAACCTCTGGGACAGAGCAAAAATCTGAAATGTAGAGTGATCATCAAGGTATGCTTTGAAAAAAGAAAAAGGCTGATTTATTTTCCACATAGATTCAGGTGTTTAAAAAATGATGTGGAGAGTAACAACGAAAAGACAAAATAGGTCTGCAAACATGTCAAAAATGATTCGGGGAGCCAAACATAGTACACTATTCCTTCCTTAACACAGTGAAGGTGCTGGCTCCTCCTCTCCTGTCTTTCACATAGTATCCTCCTAGGGCCACTACTACCCCTTCCCAAAATTTGGGCATTCAGTAGCAGGTGCAAGGCACGCATCCCTGCGTGAAAGGCACAAGATAGGTGCCAAAAGTCAAAACTAAAGAAGGGTGGACTGGTACGTACAGAGCACATGACACTAAAGCCAAAGCCTATTAAACAGAGGCAGAAAGGAAGGACAACTATAATTCCTGGAACGTGGGTAGAATGCAAGAGAAAATACATCCACAGGGCCCGAGCTTTTTTTTTTTTTGTTGAAGAATTTTATCGGTTTTAGAAAAAGAAAATTTATCGAGCAATAACTAACACAGAATTCAAACAAAAAAAAAACCCCATCTAAAAATCAAAATAATAAATCTTAAACTAGTTACCTAAGATTATAAGATTTCAGATAATTATCCAGACCAAATTTTAGTAGTTGAACATCTCACCCGTTTTGTGTGCAACAGAGGTTTCAAATTTATGAATGCCACCAAAAAGTAGAATTAAGATTACAATTATCTTTCCAATGCATAAGAACCAGCTTCAGCACAGCAACAAGTAAACTTTTCAGTAATTTTTGTTGGGAAACGTCCAATTGATCTTGGAATAGCACAGAACCTATAGCACAGAACCTAACATAATAATTGAAGGAGTAATTGGACCCTGTACAGGAAGAATATTTGAAATAAAAAGCCCACAACTGACACCAAAAGTCATGTCATTCTACAATCAAAAATCATATGAAGCAAAGCATCAGCGTGCGCGCCACAGGACCAACATTTGTTGTTATTCGAAAGACCAGCTACCGCCAATTTAAAGTTAATAATTGACAATAAAAGGCAGGAAATTACGAAGTACGACAGACACATGCGCAATCGCAAGATTGATTCTGCTCATTTTCTCAATTGTCTCTGGTCATTGATAATTCAGGTTTGGTTCTAGAAGTAGACAGAGAGAGATACATTGTTCATTTCGCCATATCTGTTTATGTGGTCGAGTGTGTGCTGTGCGCGTGCCACTGCGTCTGCTGCAGCTGTGACGTAACTAGTGGGGCAGGGGCGCCTTGCCGTTTGTCCTAGAGCCCCTAGTAGCGAGTCTCTATCACTCCGCTCCCAGCACCGCCTCCACAAATAAATGTTTGACTTTGCCGACAGGCCAGAGTTGCCAAATAGAGACCGGTCCTTTCTCAGTTCTCAACCCATTTCCCCCCACCTTCATAAGGTTAAGCACGGCTGAGTGGTGTAGCCTTTAGGAAACCCTACAGAAATCTTTCGGGTTGGGACAATAAAAGCTGGCCGATAGGGTTCCCTCGGACAGAGAAACCGACAGCGAATCGCGAATGCCTGGAAAGAAGAAAACCACCAACCTCTCTTTGGAGGAATCCTGCTCCCGTCCCTTCCTTTTCCTGAAAGCCATCGGAACAAGTCAAAAACAAACAAAACAATAACAAATACAACAGCCCCCCCTCGCCGGAGCCTGACTTGGTCCAGCGGGTGGGCGAGGGGACCTCCTGTTTCTGCTCCCGGCTAGAAGGAAACGAGGCGGGATCAGTGGATCACGGCAGGGAGGGGGAAGAAAGTAAACCCTTCGCCACCGGCCTGAGGAGCGAGCGGCCGCGGCGGCCTCATGTTTACAGGAAGCGAGAGAAGGAGGCTGTTGCCTTTTTATACTGGCGGAAGGGAGTGTGGATTTGGGCGCTAGATTTGTTCAGTCAGGTTGGTTAGTTTCAAGATCAAAGGCGAAAATGGCTTTCGTTTTATAGAAGAGCAAATGATTAGCGACTTATTTTCTTTCGCTGGAGAAAACCCTTTGCTTTTCTATTTTCGGATGTGGGCTTGTGCTTCCTTCTTACGTCGTCCGAGTTTTTTTGGCTTCTTGTACGCATCTATCCAGTTGTGTTTTTAACAGTGAAGCTTATGGCAGAATATTCATGCTTCAGCGTGGCGTGGCTGATTTACTAAATGGTTCTGATAGATATCCTGTAAACAACCTATTTATCGTTTATTTCAGTTTGTTATACTGTAAACCTGAGAATAGGCCTCAACGGTTTATATACCAACTCCTGTATGATGATACTCAGTAAATAATCCATTCTCACAATTGAAGACTTCTAACTTCTAACGCCCCCGAAAAAAGAAATTAACAGATTAAGCACTCAAAGATGTGAAAATATCACAACTGTTCTGCCCTTTCACAGTGTGATTGGCATATACAGTTTAAACCTGAGTATAGAACAGCACTATGAAAAACTCTTGAACAAAAATCTTAAATGCAGTAATCAAATAAGAAAAAACCTATTACAGTTCAGATTCCAACTAAAGCTAAATGCAGAAAAAACACAATGTCTCATCCTGTCCTCACAATACAACACAAACAAAACCAATACCATAAACACCCGAGACTATACACTTTCGGTCTCAGACAGCCTGAAAATACTGGGAGTCACAATTGACTGAAATCTCACACTCTAAGACCATGCGAAAAATACAGCAAAGAAAATGTTCTACTCAATGTGGAAACTAAAAAGAAGCAAACCTTTCTTCCCAAGGGAAGTATTCCGCAGCCTAGTACAATCAATGGTGCTAAGTCATCTTGACTATTGCAATGCCATTTATGCCGGATGCAAAGAGCAAATCAAGAAGCTTCAAACCGCGCAAAACACAGCAGCCAGACTTATATTTGGGAAAGCAAAATACGAAAGCGCCAAACCCCTAAGAGAAAAACTACACTGGCTCCCACTAAAAGAGTGAATTGCGTTCAAAGTCTGCACCCTGGTCCACAAAATCATCTATGGGGAAGCCTCGTCCTACATGTCAGATCTTATAGACTTGCCTACTAGGAACGCAAAAAGATCATCACGCACGTTCCTCAACCTCCACTAGCCTAACTGTAAAGGGCTAAAATATAAATCCACATACGCGACCAGTTTCTCATACATCTGCACGCAGCTATGGAACGCACTACTGAAGACCATAAAAACAACGCAAGACCTAACCACTTTCCGAAGGCTACTGAAAACAGATCTCTTCAAGAAGGCATACCACAAACATCCATCTTAAACACTAACTAATAACATTACACACGATGTATACAAAACCGAACTCCTATCACATGACTGATTAACTTCTTGGCTATGAATAATCAAATACCACCACTATAAACCTTATATCGAATAGGATCTCAATATAATCGATGTCCTAATGTATGTACAATCCAATTTGTACTCAGGAATCTTCATGCAATACCATAATGTATTCTCTACCATGTATGTATGCACACGGTATATATATACCAAGATCTGTCCCATATATGTTATATTCCATGTACGTTCCAATTAAGTTACCATGTATGTATGCACCTTATTGCAATTTTACCATTTGTAAATCTGTTAGCCGGAAATGGCAACCGCCATTACGGCAAATGTAAGCCACATTGAGCCTGCAAATTGGTGGGAAAATGTGGGCTACAAATGCTACAAATAAAATAAATAAGTTGTGCTGTTCTCCACCAGCTCTCTCCATGCAGGAGAGTTCAACAACATGCAGAGCAGTGATGCTGTTTATGCTTTTACACTGGTAAAATCTTGAAACCACACAGTAGCTTGAAGGGGATCATACAGCATAGGCAGTCTCAGTTCAGAGGAGACATGCTGCAGACTAATGCCCCCCCCCCCCCCCCCCCCACACACACACACTTCTCTCCCATAAGAGTCCCATAAGACACAGGGACCAAGGATTGTGCTCTAAAAGGGCTTATTACAGGGATTTGTAGTTCAAGGGCACAACCCAATTCCCAAATGGGGGGGGGGGGGGAGCAGATACTCCCCACCTGATATCTGTAGATAACACTATTTAGTTTACTAATGTACAAGCATGCAAAGCCCATTAATAAAGCTGGATCTTGAAGTTCAACAACTCTGTCTCCAGTTCTCTGTCATTCAGGTGACTTCTCTCTTGCAGTCTCGCAGGAGCTGAAACGAGAGACATACATCACAAACAACATAAAGGAGTGAAAAAGCCTCTGGAGTGGACAATGGTCAATGGAATTCATGTCTCTTCATGGTGTATGTGGATCACTGGCTTAGTGATGACTCTGCTGAAGAAGTTTGCAGTCTTCCATGGGAATCTGGTGTTAAAGTTTCCAGGTGGTGCTAAGTTGTATTGATGATTTGCAGTTCTGCATGTCTGATGGCACTTTGGTGATAGGCGTGTTATCTTTCGTTGGCTGGTTGATAAACTGAAGACACAATGTTGGTGGCAAGAACTGTCATTTCTGGATGGATCTCTGCATCAGAGTCAGCATCTGTAAGCTCAAAGGAGTTCTGTATAGCTGGGACGTGTGGTTTTTAGAATGAAATCTGATCCTGATAACCATGTGGTTTTCATTATAGGGGATGCCGACACAATCTGCTGGATTTTGGTTAGTTGGCACATAATGTCATTGTTCTGGTCATGTTGACTTTACATGCTCAACTCTTGTTGCTGACGTACACCTAAAATCTCCTGGTTTGGTTGTAGATGTAGCCCAGGATGACTTTACTTTCTGTGTGAAAATTGACTGTCTTTTTGAATGTCCAATTTGATTAGTTTCATCTCTGCTACCTCTACTTCCAGCACTGCTCCACGCAATTTTAAGTGCAGAATGATATGAGTAGGTTGTGGTGCTAACTTGGCTTTACCAAAGATGAATTCCACATGAGAAAGCCCATCTGCATCTGTAGCTTTCAAATAGGCCACTGCACCTCTGGCTTTTTCAGAAGCGTCTAAGAAGATGCAGATCTCTTTGTGACTGGCAGTAGTACTGAGTGCTGCAGGGATGTAAGTGCATGGGCTGTTCAGTTCAAGAGTCTTCAAAGAATCTTTCCATTTCTCCTGTTCTTGTCACATTTCTGGTGGTAGTGGGACATCCCACTCAGTACTTTGGGAAAGTCTTCTCAGTAGGGATCTTCCTTGAATTGTGACTGGAGCCACAGACCCCAGTGGATCATCTAGATTATTGACTGTGGACAAGACACCGCTGCATGTGTATGCTTTGTCTTGGGTGGAGTCTTGAAAGGTAAAAACATCTCTTTTTAGGTCCCAGTGTAATCCAAGGCTTGTCTGAAGCAGAGGGGTGTCTACTGTTAGATCTAAATCTTTTAAATCTCTGCCATGATCCTCTCCAAGAAATGTTCTCCTTACTTCTGGACTGTTTGAGGCGATTTTATGAAGTCGCAGAATGGCCTTTGCCAGTATTGTTGTGTTTTCTTTAACAAGTCAGTGGCTTCTACCGTAAGTAAAGACTTAAAATCATCATCAACATAAGTTTTTTCAATGAAGTGTTTTTGGCATCCATGCCATACTCTTTCTTCTTGGGCAGCTGGTCTGTCGTCCTAAGTCCATAGGTTGCCACTTCAGGTGATGGACTGTTACGAAAGATGTGAATTCTCATTCTGTATTCCACAATCTCCTATTTTATTTATTTATTTGTAACACTTGTATCCCACATTTTCTGACCTATATGCAGACTCAATGTGGCTTACATAGTACCGTAGAGGCGATCGCCAATATCGGTATGAACAAATACAGAGTGAGGTTGTGGTAGAGTAAAGTTCGTGCGTGACAGATTTAGGAATCATAAGGAAGAAGAGGTAGTTTATGTCCAAACGAGCTTTGGTTTTGTTGTGTTGCTGAGTTGAGGCATTTAAGTTGGGTCATTCAGGTATACCTTTTTGAACAGGTAAGTTTTTAGTAGTTTCCGGAAGTTTACTACTACTTAACATTTCTAGAGCGCTACTAGGGTTACGCAGCGCTGTACAAATTAACAAATAAGGACAGTCCCTGCTCAGAAGAGCTTACAATCTAAAGGACGAAATGTCAAGTTGGGGTAGTTAAGATTTCCTGAGAGGAGGTGTAGTGATTAGGAGCCGAAGGCGACATTGAAGAGGTGGGCTTTGAGCAATGATTTGAAGATGGGTAGGGAGGGGGCCCAGCGTATGGGCTCAGAGAGTTTGTTCCAAGCATGGGGTGAATCGTGGCAGAAAGGGCGAAGCCTAGAGTTGGCGGTGGTGGAGAAGGGTACTGAAAGGAGGGATTTGTCTAGAGAGCGGAGGTTACGGGTGGGGACATAAGGGGAGATGAGAGTAGAGAGGTAAGGAGGGGCTGCAGATCGAGTGCATTTGTAGGTGAGTAGGAGAAGCTTGAACTGTATGCGGTATCTGATCAGAAGCCAGTGAAGTGACTTGAGGAAAGGGGTGATATGAGTATATCGGTTGAGGCGGAAGATAAGACGTGCGGCCGAGTTCTGGATGGACTGAAGGGGGGATAGATGGCTAAGTGGGAGGCCGGTGAGGAGTAGGTTGCAGTAGTCAAGGCGAGAGGTAATGAGAGAGTGGATGAGAGTTCGAGTGGTGTGCTCGGAGAGGAGGGGGCGAATTTTGCTAATGTTATAGAGGAAGAAGCGACAGGTCTTGGCTATCTGCTGGATATGCGCAGAGAAGGAGAGGGAGGAGTCGAAGATGACACCAAGGTTGCAGGCAGATGAGACGGGGACGATGAGGGTGTTATCAATTGAGATAGAGAGTGAAGGGAGAGGAGAAGTGGGTTTGGGTGGGAACACAATAAGTTCCGTCTTGGCCATGTTTAGTTTCAGGTGACGGTTGGACATCCAGGCAGCAATGTCGGATAAGCAGGCCAGTACTTTGGCCTGGGTTTCCACAGTGATTTCTGGTATGGAGAGATAAAGCTGGGTGTCGTCAGCATAAAGATGATAGTGGAAACCATGAGAAGAGATTAGGGAGCCTAAGGAAGAGGTGTAGATTGAAAAAAGAAGGGGCCCAAGGACAGATCCCTGGGGAACTCCAACAGAGAGCGGGATAGGGGAGGAGGATGAACCATGAGAGTGTACTCTGAAGGTACGATGGGAGAGATAAGAGGAGAACCAGGAGAGGACAGAGCCCTGGAACCCAAAGGAGGACAGTGTGTCAAGAAGTAGGTTGTGATTGACAGTGTCAAAAGCGGCGGATAGGTCGAGGAGGATGAGGATTGAATAGTGACCTTTAGATTTGGCGAGGAACAGGTCATTGCAGACTTTAGATAGTGCTGTTTAGGTGGTCATATGTTGTTTTCAAGGCGTTTGGTAGTGCATTCCATAGTTGTGTTCTTATATACAGTGGTGGAAATAAGTATTTGATCCCTTGCTGATTTTGTAAGTTTGCCCACTGACAAAGACATGAGCAGCCCATAATTGAAGGGTAGGTTATTGGTAACAGTGAGAGATAGCACATCACAAATTAAATCCGGAAAATCACATTGTGGAAAGTATATGAATTTATTTGCATTCTGCAGAGGGAAATAAGTATTTAATCCCTCTGGCAAACAAGACCTAATACTTGGTGGCAAAACCCTTGTTGGCAAGCACAGCGGTCAGACGTCTTCTGTAGTTGATGATGAGGTTTGCACACATGTCAGGAGGAATTTTGGTCCACTCCTCTTTGCAGATCATCTCTAAATCATTAAGAGTTCTGGGCTGTCGCTTGGCAACTCGCAGCTTCAGCTCCCTCCATAAGTTTTCAATGGGATTAAGGTCTGGTGACTGGCTAGGCCACTCCATGACCCTAATGTGCTTCTTCCTGAGCCACTCCTTTGTTGCCTTGGCTGTATGTTTTGGGTCATTGTCGTGCTGGAAGACCCAGCCACGACCCATTTTTAAGGCCCTGGCGGAGGGAAGGAGGTTGCCACTCAGAATTGTACGGTACATGGCCCCATCCATTCTCCCATTGATGCGGTGAAGTAGTCCTGTGCCCTTAGCAGAGAAACACCCCCAAAACATAACATTTCCACCTCCATGCTTGACAGTGGGGACGGTGTTCTTTGGGTCATAGGCAGCATTTCTCTTCCTCCAAACACGGCGAGTTGAGTTCATGCCAAAGAGCTCAATTTTTGTCTCATCTGACCACAGCACCTTCTCCCAATCACTCTCGGCATCATCCAGGTGTTCACTGGCAAACTTCAGACGGGCCGTCACATGTGCCTTCCGGAGCAGGGGGACCTTGCGGGCACTGCAGGATTGCAATCCGTTATGTCGTAATGTGTTACCAATGGTTTTCGTGGTGACAGTGGTCCCAGCTGCCTTGAGATCATTGACAAGTTCCCCCCTTGTAGTTGTAGGCTGATTTCTAACCTTCCTCATGATCAAGGATACCCCACGAGGTGAGATTTTGCGTGGAGCCCCAGATCTTTGTCGATTGACAGTCATTTTGTACTTCTTCCATTTTCTTACTATGGCACCAACAGTTGTCTCCTTCTCGCCCAGCGTCTTACTGATGGTTTTGTAGCCCATTCCAGCCTTGTGCAGGTGTATGATCTTGTCCCTGACATCCTTAGACAGCTCCTTGCTCTTGGCCATTTTGTAGAGGTTAGAGTCTGACTGATTCACTGAGTCTGTGGACAGGTGTCTTTCATACAGGTGACCATTGCCGACAGCTGTCTGTCATGCAGGTAACGAGTTGATTTGGAGCATCTACCTGGTCTGTAGGGGCCAGATCTCTTACTGGTTGGTGGGGGATCAAATACTTATTTCCCTCTGCAGAATGCAAATAAATTCATATACTTTCCACAATGTGATTTTCCGGATTTAATTTGTGATGTGCTATCTCTCACTGTTACCAATAACCTACCCTTCAATTATGGGCTGCTCATGTCTTTGTCAGTGGGCAAACTTACAAAATCAGCAAGGGATCAAATACTTATTTCCACCACTGTAGGAGAAGCCGGATGCATGGGTTGATTTGTATTTGAGTCCTTTGCAGCTTTGGTAGTGGAGATTTAGGTATGATCGTGTTGATCTTGATTTGTTTCCAATTGGGAGGTCTATGAGGTCTGACATACATGTGTCCCGGGGCTTCAGCGTTGATGATTTTGTGAACGAGGGTGCAGATTTTGAACGCAATACATTCTTTGATTGGGAGCCAGTGTAGTTTTTCTCATAAGGATTTTGCGCTTTCGAATGTAGTTTTTCCATATATGAGTCTGGCTGCTGTGTTTTGGGCGGTTTGGAGTTTCTTTATGATTTGTTCTTTGCATCCCGCATAAATTCCATTGCATTAGCTTTCGCTTGGCTCTCTAGTGTGAGATTTTGGTCGATTGTAACTCCGATTATTTTCAGGCTATTCAAGATAGGGAGGGTGTAGTCTGGGGTGGTTATGTTGGTGGGTTTGTTTGTGTTAAATTGGGATGAGAGGATTAGACAGTGCGTTTTTTCAGTGTTTAGTTTTAGTTGAAATGCATTCGCCCATGAGTTCATGATGTTCAAGCTGAGTATGATTTCTTTGGTGATTTCTGTTAGGTCATGACTGTAAGGGATGTATAATGTGACGTCTGCGTATATGAAAGGGTTAAGGCCTTGACTGGATAAGGATTTGGCTAGTTGATGTTGTTACCATGGTACCACAGGAATCTCAAGTAGTTTCTGTAGTCTGGATGTATAACAAAGTAGAACACTTGCTGGATATCTGCTGTGTGTTGGGTTCCTTTCTGAAGTGAATCAAGACTCCTAATAAGCTGTTTATCGTGTAGAGCCCAGAAAGCAGCTCATTGTTAAGTGAGATTCCTTGAAATTGAGCACTAGAACTAAACATAATCCTGATCTGACCTGGTTTTTGTGGGTGATACACACCAAAGAAAGGTTAAGTACCAACATTATTCATTGTCTTTTAATGGTAGAGCTTGCATGGCTATTATCCTGCATGTTCTGCATGATTGTTGTAAAGTGTTGTTTTGTCTCTGGTTTCGTTCTTAGTCTTCTGCAGTGAAGTGAGTCGAGAGAGAGATCTTGCTCTTTGTTATTAGGGAATCGCAAACTGGGCATCCAAAATAGTAGAGGAGATACTCAACTGTTAGACTTATCTTTGTAGAATTCCTTATCCAAATTTCTCAAGAACTCTTTGTCTTCTACTGAAAGAGTCAGTTTTTCATCATCCTTGGTGACTTGGAACACTGAATTCCCTGGATGTTCTCCTAAATCTGGTGGAGAAATATTCTGACAGATGGTTGAGCCAGGGTCTGGCTCTTCCCAGCTGAAAACCTCCTTTACATGCAGATAGTTATGACAAGGTTTGAAAAAAGTGGTGTGCCCATTCTCCAAGATGCACATTTTATGTACATCTGCACTTGGTCTCCTTAATCTGTTAAGGTAGATGTCACTTATTATCACCCATCCCAAGGTGAGTTGGTAGGCATATGGGGCTTCAGGTGGACCTGCACGTAACTCACAAACTCTGATCAGTGTTGGTACATATTTTCCTAACAAGAGTAAGACCTCAGCATTTGGGTTCAAAGACTACAGGTATTCAGTTATACATAGCAAATTAGGGTGGTGTTGCACAACCTCTGGTTTGGGAAGTTTCTCCCTGTTATCAGGTATCTGATTATACTCAAGAGTCGATAGATGGGTCTTGTTGCTACTATCTATCGCTTCTGTCAAGTATCCACTTTCCCTTCTCCTCGTCCTCTTTGTCATCCCTGTACAGGTCTTGAGTTTGTAGGGATAGTAATCTCCCTGGATGTCAAGTCCAGGGACTGGTTTCTCTGCTCATCTACGACGTTATATATCTTTACTGCCTTTTCTGGTTGCTCTTTTGGATACACTTTAGCTACACATATTTTGGTGCATGACCTTCCACTGTGGCCTCTTCTGCACACTTGTGTACGGTTCAGAGTAACATTCGGTGGTGATGCTTGCTCTGCCTCCTCTCCACTGTGGCTTGACTCAGGCTGGTGTTCCTGGAAATGTAGACTTACGTCATTTGGATGAAGAGCAATATTTGTAACAAATTCTTTTTTCAACAGTTCTTTACATTCTCTCAAGGGTTTGTCCTTAAACCCTCTACATTTTTTTTTTGTTACATTTGTACCCCGCGCTCGTCCTCACCACAAGGTCCTCTACTCAGGCATTCCTTCCCATCTTTCCTTTCTCCTCATTTCTTATGCCCCTCTCAATGATAACAGTCTGCAGCCCCCCCCCCCCCCCCCCCCCCACACACACACTGAAGAAAGCCAATTATGAATCTACATGTGCTCGTGCTTTTGCCTTTCTCCCTCCCTCAGGAATTCACTGGCTTCCTTTTTCCAGTTAGAACGCTCTTATCTGAAGTTTAAAACACTCCTGAAAACACACCGTTTTGAAAAAGCTTTTTCCATTCGCCTGGATGTGGATGGTCATCCCAAAATCCACTAGCCTGGTATCTTTTTTCCCTCCTTCTTCACCCTGACTGAAACTCTGCCTCATCTTTCCTTTCCTTTAGTATTTGGTGTTCCTTTAACTTTTCATACCTTTTTGGATTGACATTGTACATCACTTTCAGGCTTATTTTCGAAAGAGAAGGGCGCCCATTTCCCGACACAAATCGGGAGATGGCTGTCCTTCTCTCAGGGTCGCCCAAATTGGCAAAATCAAAAGCCAATTTTGGGCACCCTCAACTGCTTTCCGTAGCGGGGACGACCAAAGTTCCCGGGGGCGTGTTGGAGGTGTAGCGAAGGCGGGACTGGGGTGTGCTTAACAGATGGACGTCCTCGGCCGATAATGGAAAAAAGAAGGGTGTTCCTGACGAGCACTTGGCCGACTTGGTCCATTTTTTTCACAACCAAGCCTCAAAAAGGTGCCCGAACTGACCAGATGACCACCGGAGGGAATCGGGGATCACCTCCCCTTACTGCCCCAGTGGTCACCAACCCCCTCCCACCCTAGAAAAAAAAACTTAATTTTTTTTTTGCCAGCCTTAAATGTCCCAGCTCCCTGACAGCAGTATGTAGGTCCCTGGAGCAGTTTTCATGGGTGCAGTGCACTTCAGCCAGGCGGACCCAGACCTACCCCCCCCCCTACCTGTTACACTTGTGGTGGTAAATGGGAGCCTTCAAAACCCACCCGAAACCCACTGTACCCACATGTAGGTGCCCCCCTTCACCCCTTAGGGCTATGGTAGTGTACAGTTGTGGGGATAGGATTTGGGGGGGAGGGGATGTTGGGGGGGGGCTCAGCACCCAAGGTAAGGGAGCTATGCACCTGGGAGCAATTTGTGAAGTCCACTGCAGTGTCCCCTAGGGTGCCCGGTTGGTGCCCTGGCATGTGAGGGGGACCAGTGCACTACGAATGCTGGCTCGTCCCATGACCAAATGGCTTGGATTTGGTCGTTTCTGAGATGGGCGTCCTCGGTTTCCATTATCGCCGAAAACCGGGGACGACCATCTCTAAGGATGACTATCTCTAAGGTTGACCTAATTGTTGGGGTTTGGGTGTTCCCGACTGTATTTATCGAAATAAGAGATGGACACCCATCTTGTTTTGATAATAAGGGTTTCCCCGCCCCTTCGCTGGGATGCCCTTAGAGATGGTCGTCCCCGTTCGATTATGCCCCTCTTTATCTCTCTGAGGAAAGGCGATTAACTAAGTTATGATAAATCAAATCTCCTTGTGCGATTGATATTTCTCTATATACCTCTATCATCACCTGACAACCAACTAAAAAGGATGAAATCCAATGGTGTACCTTCTAATCCCAATCTCTCATACTTGAGATAAATCTAGTATTTTTTCCTTCCAGTTCAATATTGAGTCCAAAATAGCTGCCAGCACTGATTCAGTGCTGTGGCCCCACCAGATTCTCCTTTGGAATGGATCTGATATATTCCAGTCCTTCAAAAATGATTTTGTCCAACAATTGTGCCTATAAAGATTGGTTTAGTACTGAATGAACATGGATTCTCACATCTATCCATCATCTGGTTTTGAATCCCAAGAAAATGGTGGTCCTCTGGGTTACGGGGCACCAGTCCTTTCCTACCACTGTTCCTTCCCTTCAAGGTTCTCCTGTTCAGTGGTTGACATCCTTAAGTTCTTAGGGATTCTTATTGATCCCACTCATACTTTCCATTTGCAGATTGCTGCAGTGTCTAAATCTTGTTTTTGTTCCCTTCGGTTAATTCATTCCATTCTCCCTTACCTTGATGATCATAGTTGCACAACTCTTTTGTAAGCACTTGTGTCTAAATAGGACTAATGTAATGTCGTATACACTGGTCTCCCATTACTGTCCTTGAAGAAGTGCCAAACAGTTCAGAACATCGCTATTCATTTTCTTGCGCATGCCTGTCATTTTGACCATGTATCTGACCATGTATTTCTGTTCTTCAAACAAAATCACTGGTTACCCATTAAATTTCACATTACACATAAATGATGACTTTTAAGACCCTCTGTTTGGGTGTTACCTATATTTAGCTAGTTTCATAGCTCCCTACCAGCCTACCCGTGCCCTGAGTTCCTCCTCATGCCACCAGCTTGCTACCCCTCCGCTCCATCTTACTAGATGGGTTCTACCCGTCACTCTGCTTTTTTCTCTGTGCTGCTTTGTCTTTGTGGAATTCTCTCCCCTTGGACATTTGGTCAGAACTTTCCTGTTTTAGATTTTGTGAGCTTCTAAAGGCCCATTTATTGGTACAGGCATTCTTCAATTGGCTACCCTTGAACTGGATCGCTCCTGGCCCTGGCTCTTTCTAACAGTAGCAGCTTGCCCTAGCCTGTGTGGCTCTTGTGTGCTTGTTTGTTTTTTCTCTGTCCTATCACCATTGTAGTTCCTTTCTGTTTTTTTATCTAATTGTAAATGCTTTGACTTTTTTTTTTTTTGAAAGGCAGTATACAAATACCGTAATAATAAACATAAACATCACATGTCTAGGGCTGAGGGGTTTTTTTTTCCATCAGTCTAATAATTGTGGTCTTAGTAGCTCAGGCACTTGACAACTGAACTAATACAAGTTAAAACTATTTAGGTATAATAAATCTGAGTCTCTCCCCCAATCAGATTATAATGACTTACACCAGCTGAAACGTGTAAATCCTGGCATGCAAATTGGTTGTGGATCCCCTGTAACACTGCACACATCTTTTGTGAATGCCCTGACATGCCTGTAGCCACGCCCCCTTCTGAGTTATGTGTGATTCAATTTAGGCGCCCATTGACAGAATAGCGTGCAGGTGGCTGCGCGCAAATCATAATGCCAATTAAGTTCTTGTTAACTCTATTAAATAATTATTTTGCATGTGGATCTGGGATCTGTACTCAAATTTGGGCAACTATCACTTATGCTCATAACTGTTTCAGTCTTGTATAACTGCTAATATTCTATGAGGATTAAATGTAAAGTAATTCCTTCACCTTTATAACTTTTGTTTAAATGAAGATGTAGTGAATAAAAATGAAAATAATGCATGAAACTTGCTCTTTTATTATTTATGTTTACTTTTCTACATAGTCACCACAATTCGCCACACATTTGCCTACAATGAACAAGTTTTAGAAAGCTGTCACAAAAGAACTGCATATCTTGTCTCTTCAACCAGTTGCTCACAGTCCTTTCCACCTCTTCATATGAGTCATAAAAATGTCCTCAAAGGTATTCCTTCAATTTTGGAAAAAGATGAAAATTGCATAGCACTAAATCAAGGCTGTATGGCAGATGAAGTAAGACCATGAGACCCATCTTTGTAATTGCCTCTGTGGTGTTTTGTACTGTATGAAGCCTATCATTGTCATGTTGCAACAAAATTTCCTTATTGTGCTTCTGAAATCTTCTCAATTGTTATTTCAAAGTTTTCAGGGTTGCAATATAACGCTTTAAGCGATCCTTCAATTGTCCTGCACGAGTTCATAAACCTTCTTCATGTGAGACTCATCAGTTTCTGTTAAGGGTTGTCCGTTTTGTTTTTGATCACACAAGCTTTTCTTAGTCCTGCGATGCACAGTATTCACATCAACACAGTCATCACCATAAACAACCTGCATGCAGTGGTGAATTTCAATTGGAGGGACTCCTTCAACAGTCAGATATGCTATCATAGCATGTTACTTAAATCACATCAATTAGTACTCACTGCATGCTTCCATTTCAGAAGCGACAGAAAAATAGTGTCTTCACACAGACATTTTTTCACCAAATGTGGTGAATGAAGAGATTTCAGAGAACAAGTGAATTTGTTGGTGCTACCATCTGTTGAAGAATTATCGAGGTGGAGACATTGTTTCATTTAACCCTCATATAACTTAAGTGTGCAATTGGTACCTAACTTATTGTTGAAGTAGTTTTCACAGTAGAATTACGAAAAAGGAAATATGAGCTGTCAAGTGTGGGAATTAATAGGCAACATTCAGGGCATGGTGAGTCAGGACCTACTTTAAACAGCACACACATTGTACAAAACACCTTCTCTTGAATCCTTCCATTGTGTTGGGCACTGTGTCGCTTATACAATCAGAGCTATTGTAGTGCTGGAGGATGGAACAGCACAGGAATCTGCTGTTCTGGGACCAAGCAGTAGCAGTAAGGTGAGTTGGCGGAGGTAATCTCATTGGGGTCCCTAAAAATGTAAGGCCAGCTACCTCCTATTACGGCTTCTCTCCCTACTATACTGTGGATACCCATATCACAAAAATAACATTTGCAAGTGTATCTCTTTTGCTCAGCAGGCTTCCTCTCCACCCCTGAATTACAGTACCACCAGTCTTTGCTGTAGTTTTTGTAATGCCCCTTTCAGAAAATAAAGACACACACACATACAAACATACATATAAACAATAGAGTCATCTTTTTTTAGTTGAGGAAACAAGTTCAGTTTCAAAGTCTGTCTGTCTCATACATACAGGGCCAACATTCACCCAATAATATTCTTCACTTTTCTCCTTACCACACCATTGAAGTATAGCTACGTGTGTATTCCTAATTCACAAAAACAGGAAATTCAAAATATCATTACTAGGCAAACATATCTTTACTGGGGGATGGAAGTATGGGGCCCTTTAACACAACAGCTCCTGCCCATTACAAAAACAAAAACCTAACATCTACTATATAATTTGTACCTCAGCGTTCTATGGCTGGCTGGGTTCGTAACATCCTGACGTCAGCAAGCCTCCAGCGTTCCCTCTCACTGTCCCGCCCTCACGTAAAGATGAAATGATATCAGAGGAGGGCGGAACAGTGAGAGGGAAGGAAACGCTGGAGGCGAGCTGACGTCAGGATGTTATGAACGGATGGGAGGGCAGGGCACAGGACAATCGCTGGATATGGAGGGGAGGACAGAATTGTGGGACATCGAGGGCAGGGCAGAGGAGAATCGCTGGACATGGAGGGGATGGGAGGTGAGGGGAGAATCGCGGGACATGGAGGGGAGGGCAGGGCAGAGGAGAATCGCTGGACATGGAGGGGAGGCCAGGGCAGAGGACAATCGCTGGACATGGAGGGTAGGCCAACCTTGGGATACAGAGGGCAGGGCAGAGGAGAATCACTGGACATGGAGGGGATGGGAGGTGAGGGGAGAATCGCGGCACACGGAGGGGACAGCAGGGCAGAGGACAATTACTGCATATAGAGGGGAGGTCAGAATCGCGGGACATGGAGGGGAGGGAAGAATCGAGAGACATGGGGAGGATGGGAGGGAAAAATCACGGGACATAGAGGGGAGGGCAGGGGAGAGAGGAGAAATCACTTAGATGAGAGCCTTCCTAGGGCCCGTTTCATTTTTGATGAAACGGGCTTGGTTGCACTAGTCCCCCATAAAAATGAAGCACCAGATTAATGCTGGTGCCGAGTAATGTGGGTCTGCCCAGAAGATTGCACAACCTTGCTTGTTTGTGGATTGTATAAGGAGGAGGTTGCTCATTGGTCCACTAGTGGCCAATTATAGCTGGAAACAGTGACAAGGCTTTTGGCAACTGCTTTATTGTACGGATTTTCCTGCCTGCTCTCCCCATAAGTTGTGTAAACTTACAGGTTGTCACAGTTATGCAGTGGAGAATGTGAGCCCTTTAGAGTTCCAGCTGAAAGTAAATGGGTTTTGGAATGTGAACTAGGATGACATGGGTTCTCTGGCATTACTGCTGGAGACCAGTAGTACTAGTCATCGAGTTAAAATTCAGGAGCCTTTGACCTGAACTACCAGGCGTCACCGCAGGAGTTTAGGATGGTCTTGATTCTGATACGAGACTTTCAGACTGACTAGGACATGACAGTCTAGTTGCTGTTCCACGTATCCACTTGCCTCCACCTACCCTCCTCTCCTCTTTCCTCTACACATTAATTGATTTGTTTGCTTTATTTTTTGTCTACTAGATTGTAAGCTCTTTGAGCAGGGACTGTCTTCTATGTTTGTGCAGCGCTGCGTATGCTTTGTAGCGCTATAGAAATGCTAAATAGTAGTAGTAGTAGTTCCTTCCACAAATTGTATCCAGCAGTTTCTTTTCTCTCTGCTCTCCATCTGATCTCTCTGCTCCACCTTCTTTGCCCTTGTCCAGCATAAGAAACTTCTTAATCCTCTTTCCCCATGCACATTCCTCTGGATTCTGTATATGGAGTCAAAAGGTCAGCACTGAGATTTAGGCGTGGTGTCAAGATGCACGCACAACTAAATTGTTAAATAAGCTATCAAATAGGAATTAATGAGCCTTAACAATAAATAATTGTGCTTAATTGGCACTAACTGGAATTTGTGTGTGCATCCCTGCACCTCAGTCCTTTAGCACACAACTCAAAAAGAGGTATGACCAGGGGAGGGGCATGGGTGTTCCAAAACGTTGCACATACTGTTATAGAATAGCGCCATTTATGCACTGAAATGCCATGAGTTGTGTGCCAGCATTTACACCAGGTTTTAGCTGGCATAAATTCCGGCGCTTATGTTTATGTTCAGGAATCAGTTCTAAGTGCTATTCTATAAACTACTATTATTACAACCACTTATCATTTCTTACGCAGCACTGTACACTTGAACATGAAAAGACAGTCCCTGCTCGACAGAGCTTACAATCTAATCAGGATAGACAAACAGGACAAAAGGGATAACGGAATTATTAAGGTGGGAATAATGAAACATGGGTACTAAACAAGTGAATAGGGGTTAGGAGTTTAAAGCAGCATCAAAAAGGTGGGCTTTTAGCCTAGATTTGAAGACGGCCAGCGCTGTAGCTTGTCGTACTGGCTCAGGAAGTCTATTCTAGGCATATGGTGCAACAAGATAAAAGGAACGGAGTCTGGAGTTGGCAGTGGAGGAGAAGGGTACAGATAAGAGAGATTTACTCAATGAATGGAGCTCCTGGGGAGGAATGTAGGGAGAGATAAGGATGGAGAGGTACTGAGGAACTGCAGAGTGAATGCACTTGTAAGTCAATAAGATTGTAAGTCAATAAGAGTAGTTTGAACTGTATGCGGAAACTGATAGGGAGCCAATGAAGTGACTTGAGGAGAGGGCTAATATGAGCATAGCGACACTGGTGGAATATAAGTCGTGCAGCAGAATTTTGAACAAATTGAAGGGGAGAGAGATGGCTTAGTGGGAAACCTGTGAGAAGCAAGTTGCACTATAAGCCAGAGGTGATAAGAGTGTGGATAAGGGTTTTGGCAATGTGCTTAGAAAGGAAAGGGATGAATTTTGGTGATATTATAGAGAAAGAAACGGCAGGTTTTAGCACTCTGCTGCAAATATGCAGAGAAAGAGATACAGGCGTCAAAGATTACCCCAAGGTTACGAACTGATGAGACAGGGAGGTTGAAAGTGTTATCCACAGAGAAAGCGAGAAGAGGTGGGTTTAGTGGGAAAGATAAGATTCTATAAAGCATGCTTATCTCAAAGCACTATTCTTAGAATATTGCTTAGCACCAATTGTTTTCCAGCATGCGATTTTTGAACATTTATAAAATTCCCCTCACTGTGTGCAGCTGTTTCTCCTCTTTCCCCTGCCTGCCATTTTTGCTTCCATATCAATCTCTCGTCCCCTCTCTGCCCTGAACCTACTACTACTACTATTAAACATTTCTAGCACCAATATCTTTCCATGATACTCTTTCCTTTTGCATATTGTGCCCAGCAGCTTTTCCCAATCCCGTCTTGCTCCCAGCACAGCACACAACAGCAGTTACAGTCCTAAACAATAGTAAAATGAATAAATTGTACTTCCAAAAAGGCATGCAGTTAATCTGTAGTTATAACCCTAAGCAGAACAGCATTGCAGTAACCTACATGGAGTGGCAGTTACAACCCATAAATCCTTGCTGAGCAGACTAGATATGAATCATGTTGATCTTTTTTTTTTACTGTCATTTACAACATTACTATGATACTCCCTTTCCCTCTCCTTTTCTTCATATCGTTGTCATGCCTACCAGTCCTTCTTCACTACCGTATGTAAATGTGAATTTAGGTCCAGTGTCTATAGGTAAAGTAAAGGTTATTCTCCGAGGACAAGCAGGCTGCTTGTTCTCACGATTGGGTGACGTCCATGGCAGCCCCAGAATCAGAACATCTTCCTAGCAACAAACGTTTGCTAGCTTTCGTGCGCACCTGCATGCATCGCGCATGCGCAACCGTCTTCCTGCCCTTAGCGTGAGCGTGCTCCTCAGTCTCTCTTTTTCCGCAGTCGGAACGGCTGTGTATCGGTCGTTCTCTGCCCCAGAGAGGCCCCCGCTGCGTTCTTCACCATGGTTTTCGCCGAATTCGGCTCTTCATTCGAAGTACTCTCATGTTTAAAAAAAAAAACACACAGTAATAAGTTTCCTTTCTTTGGCATGAGCAGCTCTTTTCGCCGCCCGTACGGGTTTTTTCCTTTCTTTTGGTGCCTTCTTTTTCGGCATCGTGTTTGACCTTGCCGGTGCGATTTTTCCGCCCATGTCATCGAAGCCTGCCAGCGGCTTCAAGAAGTGCACGCGGTGCAGCCGGACGATTTTGCTCACTGATAGGCACGTTTTGTGTCTTCAGTGTCTAGGGACTGGTCATCGCCCTAACGCCTGTACTTTGTGCCTATAACTCAAGAAGAGGACCCAGGCGGCGAGATTGGCTCAGTGGAACATTCTGTTCGGAGCCTCGTCCGGTACTTCGACGTCGACGGAGCCAGCGGTACCGAGGTCATCGCCGGTATCGATGTCAGCATCAGAGGGTGCATCGACGTCATGGGATCTCAATGTCATTCTCACCCAGCTGATGAAACCTCCTTTTGAGCCACTGGATTCTTGCCATCTGAAGTACTTGACCTGGAAGGTCATTTTCTTGGTGGCAGTCACTTCAGCTCGAAGAGTCAGTGAGCTTCAAGCCTTGGTAGCTCATGCTTCTTATACCAAATTTCATCATAACAGAGTAGTCTTCCGCACTCACCCTAAGTTTTTGCCAAAAGTGGTGTCAGAGTTCCATCTTAACCAGTCAATTGTCTTGCCAACATTCTTTCCCCGTTCTCATACCTGCCCTGATGAATGTCAGTTGCACACATTGGACTGCAAGCGAGCATTGGCCTTCTATCTGGAGCGGACAAGCCCCTTCAGACAGCCCGCCCAAATGTTTGTTTCTTTTGACCCTAATAGAAGGGGAGTGGCTGTCGGGAAATGCACCATCTCCAATTGGCTAGCAGATTGCATTTCCTTCACTTATGCCCAAGCTGGGCTGACTCTTGAGGGCCATGTCACGGCTCATAGTGTTCAAGCCATGGCAGCGTCAGTGGCCCACTTGAAGTCAGCCACTATTGAGGAGATTTGCAAGGCTGCGACATGGTCATCTGTCCACACATTCACATCTCATTACTGCCTAAAGCAGGATACTCGACACGACAGTCGGTTCGGGCAGTCGGTGCTGCAGAATCTGTTTGGGGTTTAGAATCCAACTCCACCCCCTAGGCCCATTTTTATTCTGTTCCAGGCTGCACTCTCAGTTAGTTGTTTCTGTTTAGGTCAATCTCAGTTATGTCCTCGCCGTTGCGAGGCCCAATTGACCAATGTTTGTTGTTTTGAGTGAGCCTGGGGCTAGGGATACCCCTATCGTGAGAACAAGCAGCCTGCTTGTCCTCGAAGAAAGCGAGGTTACTAACCTGTAGCAGGTATTCTCCGAGGACAGCAGGCTGATTGTTCTCACAAACCCACCCGCTTCCCCTTTGGAGTTGTGTCTTCCCTTGTCTTTTGCTTTCTACTGGACTGAGGAGCACGCTCGCGCTAAGGGCGGGAAGACGGTCACGCATGCGCGCAGGTGCACACGAGAGCTAGCAAACTTTTGTTGCTAGGAAGATCTTCCGATTCTGGGGCTGCCGTGGACGTCACCCAATCGTGAGAACAATCAGCCTGCTGTCCTCGGAGAATACCTGCTACAGGTTAGTAACCTCGCTATTTGTGAACTACATGTGCCTGAATAAATACAAAAATTGTTTTTAGTTTAAGCCATCAGAAAACCAAATCTTAAGGTCAAAAATAATGGTACTAAAAGGGATAAAAGTGTATATGCTATGGGAAAAACTATGTTTCTCTCTTTTCTCACAGCCTGAAAGGACAAAATCACTTAACCCTCCATTGCCCCATGTAAGCCGCATTGAGCCTGCCATGAGTGGGAAAGCGCGGGGTACAAATGTAACAAAAAAAAAACAAAAAAAAATGATAACACAGGAAAACTTGTAATGTTCATTACATTACATTCCTTTGTCTAGAAAGGTTATAAGAACCCAACTTTCTATTGTTAAGAGATGCTGGAAACTTACAACTGACAATGAAGTCTTTATAAATGTATTTCTAATTAACAAATTGGGACTTACTCTGGATACGGAAGTACACTCTGCTGGATGGACAGTGAGGAAATTGGAGTAGCTCTCCGCAAAATTCAAGAGAAGGTAAGGAATACAGACTTTGCAAAATTCCTAGGAGAGGAGGCACACATTTTGCTAATTGCTCATCTCAAGAGAGGCTATGGGTAATGGACTAATTCCTGCATTAGCAGTAAGTTCTGTCTTTGTTGTGTGAGTGTTTTGTCATAAATTCTGGCCCGATATTCAGAGCGAAAGGTCACGGTAGCCATTTTGAAAAGGTGGCCAAGGGGCAGGAATGAAGATACTGAGCTCCTACACCTAACAACCACCGCTAGACCACCAGGGATACAGGATGGCTGGGGGGGTTGGGGTTAGGGGGTGTTCTGTGGGGAGGGGGACTAGTTTCCTGCCGCAGGGTGGTGGGATGGGGCTGGGAAGGAGAGGGCTTTGTTAGGGAGGGGGAGAGGTCTTGGGGGCCCAGATTTTTAAAAAGAAAGTAATACGGGTGCTGGCACGAAATTCAGCCAGGGCCCGCATAACTGTCTTAATATTGGCTGGGCCTGCATAAGCTCCAGACAACCAGCCCACCCAAAATTAGCCCCTGATATTTAGTGCTGGAGCCTGGGCATGGCCCAGTGTTGATAACAGTTTAAGTGGTAACGATCAGCGTTTTAAAAAAACGCTGAATGCCACCGGCTGAATATCGGGAGGGGAGTGTCTGTGTTTATTTCTCTGTGTGTCTGACAGAAATAGAGCAAAACAGTATTGTCTGATAACACAAGGGAATTGGCAGCTATACGTGACATCCTTGTTCATCACAGAGCTCTGTCTGGTGGGGACAGTCAGGAACTCAAAGCATATGTGTTGCCCCTATTTACATATGTGCCTATTGTGTTGTGTATACATGTTAAGTTCTATTGTATTACGAACTACTATTACCCTTTGTTCCTAGTGGGCAACAGAGGGTAAGTGACTTGCCCAGGGTCACATGGAGCTGCAGAGGGAATTGAACCTGGTTCTCCAGGATCTCAACCCACTGCCAACCATCAGGCAGTAGTGGGAATCAAACCCAGGTTCACAGCCTGCTACACTACCCATTAGGCCACTCCTCCACTCCAGTTCTAATAGAGAAGAAAAGCTGAAGGCTTCATCAAGTTCCTGTGAGCAGTTCCATCTGTAAAGTACCTCCTTTTGTACTGGAGTGTACCACTGCTTGTAACACAGTTGTACTTAAAATCTCCAGCATCCACTATAGCAGTAGTTCAGTGTGATTTCTTTTTTTTTTATATTTTATTTTTCAAATTTTTTCATTATACAATATTCAATCAATCTTGAATATTACACGATACATGCAATAATTCCATCTTTAATTACAAAATCATACTTCTAAGAAACAAATAATAGCTATCGACCACAAATAAATGTAATTGACCCAAGAGGAAAAATATATATAATTATAAGCTAATATAACAAAGCTCAATCAATTATACTTATCCAAAGATTGCGTCATATTCAGAATGACCTATTCCAGGCTGCTATACAGTGTTACATTTGGGTCTAAATTCTCACAATCACACCCTCTTTGCTTTTCAAAAAATCCTCCAATTGATTGGGTTCAAAAAACTGAAATTGCTTTGTTTGGTATAGAATCCTACAAACACAAGGGTACTTTAATTGAAAATTTGCACCAAATGCTACTACCCTTAAACGCAGTAGCAAAAATAACTTACGTCTCTTCTGGGTTTCCCTGGATAGGTCCGGGAAAACCCTTACTTTTGAACCCAAAAATAAAGAATTGAGATGTCTCAAGGACAGCCTAAGCACTGCATCTCTATCTATCTCCAGGGCGAATGTCACCAACAAAGTTGTCCTTTGCGTGACCACCTCCAGAGAAGATTCTAGGAACTCAGTCAGATTCATTCCACCTGAAGGATTTAAATTATCTGGTACTTTACCAGTACTCTGTAAATAATATGCTCTTGTAATAGGTGGTAATGAACTATCAGACATTCCCAGAACTTCCACTAGATATTTCTTAACCATCTGTACTGGAGTAATAAGTGGCGATTTTGGAAAGTTTATAATACGCAGGTTAAGTCTCTTCGATTGATTCTCCAAATACTCCAAGCGCTTAGAGGCAAAATACCTCTCCTTAATCAAAGATTGTTCCACAAGTTCCATTTTTGCAAATTTTTCAGATAGAGTTTTTACCTCCATAGCTTGGTAATCATTAATTTGTAATTGTTTTAATGCAGTCTCGGCTATAACCTTGATACTTTCAGTATTCTTTGATATCAAAGTCTGTAAGGCAGAGAGAGTGGAGGAATTCAGTTCCCAAAGTGACTCTAACGTCACTACAGCAGGTTTTTCTTTCCCCTCGAAAACCAGTTGAGGTGCTCTAGCAGTTTGTTCCAGGATACTCACAATTGTAGTAGAAACTACAGGAGCAGAACTACCCTCTGGTATATTCAAGCTGGCAGCATTTGTTCCGGCTTCGTGTAGGTTCCCTCCCTGAATGCTCTCTTCTCCCGTCGGGGTTTGAACAGCAGGACTCATCACGAAGCACTCCCTTCCTGGTTGAGGGGGCGCTGCACGTAGAACAGGGCTCAGGGAAGCCCCGTTGACACTGTCGGCCAGCTCTGATACGCTGGCTCCAGCAGCAGGAGTAGATGTCACATCTGAACCGGAGGCGATTCCAAACCGCTCGAGTGTCGACTGTTGGAGCGGGGGTTTACTTCCAGGGAGAGAGGGAGTCTCCCTGACCTTCTCCCGTCTCTTACCCATCATAAACGGCAGGTAAGACTCTCTTTCTAGTGTCTGCTAGAGCTGGATCGTAACGCGTCCGCTGACGCCAGTCATACCGCGGCCATCTTGGATGTTCAGTGTGATTTCATCTATTTTCCGTCATCCCTCTATAGACTGCAGTAAGTGCCCGTTAGTTTTTTTACCTGTTGTAATGGAATTGTTGGAATTTAGACAAAGAGGGACGTTTTCAAAAGGACATCCAAGTTAGAAAGTCCCAAACGGATGTCCATCTCACATATATTTTCAAACAGGAAATACATTAAGATTTCCTGTTCAAAAATACGTGACGTAGATGTCCATACACTGGAAGCGTCCAGCAGGAACATCCATTTTACAAACTGGAAAGTCCAAATTATGAACAGGGAAAACAAGGGACACGGACATCTGTATGGCAGCAGTCTTTGAAAATGACCACGTACAAATCTATGCAGAGCATGGGAAAAAAGGTAGCAGGAATATAAAGAAATTATCCTGTACCCCAACATCTCCCTTGCCCTTCCATACCCCCAACCCCCTCATATAAAGCCTAGAATCCTCTCTGCCTTTCCCCCCAAACCCCTTATATGAAGCCTGGCATCTTCCATACCCCCCTAACCCCCTCATATAAAATCCATCTCCTCTTCCCTTTCATACCCCCTTCCCTCATAGCCCATCGTCACCACTGCCCTTTTCTATACCCCACTGTCTCATAGTCTGGCTTCTCTACTCCCACAGGCCAGCATAAATTCTGCTTTTCTACACCACCACCACCACAACCCACCATAAATTCTGCTTCTCTATGCCCCTCCCCCACCACACAGCCCAGCATAAATTCTGCTTCTCTACACCCCACCACCACCACCACAGCCCAGCATAATATCTTAAACTTTTCTTTACCTGGGCAGTGGGCACTGGCAGTGGTGGAGAAGAGGCCCAAGTAGAATGCTGGCTTTTGGGCTCAGGTGGCTCTTCAGCTTCGCAAGCTCTCTTTGAGGACAAAGTTCAGGCTCTCTTGTGGCTCTTCAGGGAAGTTCGTGCCAGGATTCTTTCTCCTCAGTGGGCTCTAATGCTATCAATGAAGCTGGTACTTGCCCTTGTGGCCCCCACACGTGCTTGCTTCTGCCTATTGGCACGTGACTCAACGTGGTGCTGGTAGGCAGGAGCCAGAATGTCTGAGCCACAGGAGCAGACACCAGCATCGTTGGGAGAGTCAAAGGCACATCTGTAGATGGAAGGCACTGTCATTGTTTACGATGTTTCACTGCAACAAGGACTTCCAAAGCAGGCACAGTGAACAACAGGCGCTATACTAGGTAAGTGGTGTCTACAAAGCAGGCACCTCTTTGGCCACTAGCATTGTTTTTTCTTTGCACCACAAACTAGTTGTCACTGCATATTAAAAAAGGAGGACGGAAGACCAAACGACAGCCGGCGTGGTAAAAAGTGAGGTGAAGGAAGCTATTAGAGCTAAAAGAAAATCCTTCAGAAAATGGAAGAAGGAACCGACTGAAAATAATAAGAAACAGCATAAGGAATGTCAAGTCAAATGCAAAGCGCTAAGGAAGGCTAAGAGGGACTTCGAAAAAAAGATTGCGTTGGAGGTAAAAACACAGTAAAAACATTTTTAGGTATATTAAAAGCAGGAAGCCAGCAAAAGAATCAGTTGGACCGCTAGATGACCGAGGAGTAAAAAGGGCGATCAGGGAAGACAAAGCCGTAGCAGAGAGATTAAATTAATTCTTTGCTTCGGTCTTCACCGAGGAAGATTTGGGTGGGATGCCGGTGCCGGAAATGGTATTCGAAGCTGACGAGTCGGAGAAATTTAATGAATTCTCTGTAAACCTGGAGGATGTAATGGGGCAGTTCTACAAACTGAAGAGTAGCAAATCTCCTGGACCGTATGGTATTCATCCCAGAGTACTGATAGAACTGAAAAATGAGCTTGCGGAGCTATTAGTAATATGTAATTTATCCTTAAAATCGAGTGTGGTACCGGAAGATTGGAGGGTGGCCAATGTAACGCCGATTTTTTTAAAAGGTTCCAGAGGAGATCCGGGAAATTATAGACTGGTGAGTCTGACATCGGTGCCGGGTAAAATGGTAGAGACTATTATTAAGAACAAAATTACAGAGTATATTCAAAAGTATGGATTAATGAGACGTGGTCAACATGGATTTAGTGAAGGGAAATCTTGCCTCACCAATCTACTACATTTCTTTGAAGGGGTGAACAAACATGTGGACAAAGGTAAGCCGGTTGATATTGTGTATCTGGATTTTCAGAAGGCGTTTGACAAAGTACCTCATGAAAGACTCCAGAGGAAATTGGAGAGTCATGGGATAGGAGGTAGTGTTCTGTTGTGGATTAAAAACTGGTTAAAAGGTAGAAAACAGAGAGTAGGGTTAAATGGTGATGCATGTAGGAAAGAGGAACCCGAATTATAGCTACGTCATGCAAGGTTTCATGTTAGGAGTCACGGACCAAGAAAGGGATCTAGGGGTCGTCGTTGATGATACGTTGAAACCTTCTGCTCAGTGTGCTGCTGCGGCTAAGAAAGCAAATAGAATGTTAGGTATTATTAGGAAAGGAATGGAAAACAAAAATGAGGATGTTATAATGCCTTTGTATCGCTCCATGGTCCGACTGCACCTCGAATATTGTGTTCAATTCTGGTCGCCGCATCTCATAAAAGATATAGTATTATCTATATCACTAGGCTCTAGTAACTTGATTTGGTTACTCTTATTATTGTATTATACTACTACACATAACCACTTTTAGTTTTATATAAATATTCTGTATTTTATTTTTATTTAAATTTCATTTATCTTTACTCTAAATTGCGTATTCTCACCCTATGTGCTACCTCTTATTTAGTCCTACTACATTCATTCTTCCCACACATTCTTCTAAACTATACACATAAAATTCTAATGTACATTCTTCAGCTTCGAGTTCATACAGGAAATAATTCTCTATCGCTCTTACTCTACAATCAATATTTCCATACTATTAATAACAATCACCATTTAACTTAAATGTACCAAAGTCCAAGTACTGTTAACCAATGTCCATTAATCAATGTCCCACTCTCCACTGGATCAAATTGTTAGTTACTCCAAATGTTTGTTTGTTACTCTCCATTAACTCAATCCTGTATGTTTCTCGTGTGGCTGGTAAAACCTCCTTCAAGTCTGTTGACTGTAAACTTTGATAACGCTATCGAAGCGTTTCACCGCTAGGCGTCATCAGGGGTTTAACTACGAGGACAATGAGAATAATACCATAGGTGTAATCCCTTCATACAACCTAACTAAATATGCTTTCTTATTTCATTAATCTAATCTTTAAATACCTTCATGGTGTACAAGTTTGTCTCCGGCTGCTTCCAAAAGTTTGGTTCCACCCACGGGATCCCAGAACTATGGCGCTGCTGCTGAAAATGTCAGCGCATGCGCTCTGTATATATACCACCCTAGATAGTTAATTCTTCCTACCTAAATCTTCAAACTGTCACTGTGGCTTACAGCCCCGACCAATCCACTTCTTTGTTCAACCCCCTAGGATGCACTGTGTGCTATTCGAATATCAACCTTTGTTCCATGCACATCATCCTATGTAAAATATCACCTCCTTCCTCTCTTTTGAATTGAACCAACACTACAAATCTGAAATCAGACACCTCATGTTGTGCGGACACCCAATGGTCTACTAAAGGTGTTTCCATCCTCGATAAACGTATATTACTTAAGTGTTGCGCCATTCGATGTTTGACTTTTTTGACGGTCTGGCCTATATACCATAAGCCACAAGGGCAAATGACCGCATACACCACCATATCGGATTCACAATCTGTTTTATGCTTTAAGTAAAATTTTTTATCCTTAGCTTGATTCGGTATCCACACCCATTCGGTTTCTAATGCATAGGGACAGTACACATATAGTGGAATTAGAAAAGGTGCAGAGAAGGGTGACGAAAATGATAAAGGGGATGGGGCGACTTCCCTATGAGGAAAGGCTAAAGCGGCTAGGGCTCTTCAGCTTGGAGAAAAGGCGGCTGAGGGGAGATATGATAGAGGTCTATAAAATAATGAGTGGAGTTGAACGGGTAGATGTGAAGCGTCTGTTTACGCTTTCCAAAAATACTAGGACTAGGGGGCATGCGATGAAGCTACAATGTAGTAAATTTAAAACGAATCAGTAAAAAATTTTCATCACTCAACGTGTAATTAAACTCTGGAATTCGTTGCCAGAGAATGTGGTAAAGGCAGTTAGCTTAACTGAGTTTTAAAAAAGTTTGGATGGCTTTCTAAAGGAAAAGTCCATAGACCATTATTAAATGGACTTGGGGAAAATCCACTATTTCTGGGATAAGCAGTATAAAATGTTGTGTACTTTTTTGTAATCTTGCCAGGTATTTGTGACCTGGATTGGCCACTGTTGGAAACAGGATGCTGGGCTTGATGGACCTTTGGTCTTTTGCCAGTTTATGTACTTATGTAAGCTGAGAGAAGATTTTTAGAAATATTTACTTGAAACACTATATTACAGCAAGTGTTGCTGGCAGAAATATCTGCACTACATCGGAAGACTCTTGAGGCAGAGCATTGGGCCGAAACACGGCCTTGTCAAGTTTGCTGATGAGTCGATTTTGCTGATTAATAAATCTTGTAGACCACACAGCATCATCGTTTCAATTTGTCACCTTCGCTGTCTCCTGAGTGTGTTCATCTCGGCGAGGTTTTGTTCTTCTGTACTGTTTGACCTTCTCACCAAGCCACGTAGTGTCTCTTCTCTCTCTTCGCTCCCCCAGCCAAGCAGCATCTTTTCTATCTATCTATCTATCTATCTATCTATCTATCTATCTATCTATCTATCTATCTATCTATCTATCTATATCCCTTGTCCTCTCTTTGTGTTTATTCCCCCTTCCAGCCATCTAGGATCTGTTTGTCTCTGCCCTTAGTCATCCAGGATCTCCTCTTTCTCCCGCATCCATTTCCCTACCCTGCCATCCAACATCACCTCTCTGTCTCTCTCTTCCCCCACCCCATGCATCTCCTCTTTCTCCCCCACTCCCACTTACCCAAGATCGCTTTTCTCTCTCTCTCCCTATCCAAAGTTGCCTCTGTGCCTCTCTCACACCTACCATCCAACATTTTCCATCTTTCTCTCTCTCTCTCTCATTCCCCCACTATACATCTTTGACCCTGTCTCTCTTCCCCACTCCATTGTCCTGTCTCTATTGTTTTCCTCCCTACTCATGAGCTCTGACACCTCCACCAGGCCATAAGAAGAAAAACAAACTGAGAGTTTCCCCTCTGCACCTACCCAATCCACTGCTTCCTCGATTCAGTGGCGGTGAATAAACATAAACTGTGTGCAGGGTTATAGAGATCTGCAGTTCCTCCCTGACAGAAAATTACATCATAAGGGGGCAGGACCAGTGGATCCTTCAATGGTGTGTGTATGGCCCCACCCACAATTTCTATTTATTTGCTTCCACCGAATCAGGGAGACAGTGGGTCAGGCAGGTGAGGAGGGGTAGCTCCCAGCTTGTTTTTGTTGCTGCCATTGTAGATTGCAATCCATTAGCTTAGCAGAGACAAGTGGTTGCACAGGGAGAAAAGAAAGATTGTGGTTGGGCTGGGTAGGCTTAGCCTCTCCAAACCTCTTATACAGGTTGCTTATTGCTGTCGGGTAAGGTTTGCCTCTTTGCAGATCATACAAAACTCTGTAATAGGGTAGACACCCCTGATCTTGTGGATAGCACGAGGAGGGATCTAGCTAAACTAGAAGACTGGTCTAGAAACTAGCAACTAAGATTTAATACAAAAAATGCAGGGTCATGTACTTGGGCTACAAAAATCCAAAGGAGCAGTGCCATTTAGGAGGAGAAGTAATTCTGTGCTTGAAAGAAGAGCGAGACTTGGGGGTGATCATTTCTGACCATCTTATGGTGGCCAAACAGGTAGAAAGGGTGATGGCCAAAGCCAGAAAGATGCTTGGGTGCATTGGAAGAGGAATGATCATCAGGAAAAAAAGAGGTGATAGTGTCTCTATATAAGTCTCTGGTGAGGCCCCATTTAGAGTACTGTGTGCAGTTCTGGAGACCATACCTTCAAAAACATATAACCAGGATGGAGTCAGTCCACAGGGTGCTACTAAAACGGTCAGTGGTTTTGATAGACCTCAATATATATACACTGCACTTTGGAAGAAAGACGAGACAGAGGAGATGTGATTCAGACATTTAAATATTTCCATGGCCTAAATGCACAGGAGGCATGTCTCTTTCATCTGAAAGGAAGATCTGGAATGAGAGGGCATAAGATGAAGTTAATGGGAGATAGACTCAAAAGTAATCTAAGAAAATAATCTTTATGGAAAGGGTGGTGGATGCATGGAACAACCTTCCAGTGGAGGTGATGGAGATGAGGACTATATCTGAATTCATGAAAGCATGGGACATGCATTTGGAATCTCTTAAAGAGAGGAAGAGATAGCAGATGATATGGATGGGCAGACTAGATGGGCTATATGGTCTTTATCTGCCGTAATTTTTAATGTTTCTATGTTTCTCTCCACGTGAGAAGGTGTGACTGGGGATTGCTCCTCTCTCGTTACCCTGGCCCACCAAGAAGTTCTTTAGATAAGCTCAGAAGGGAGGGTGACTCTAAGGGAGTAAAGGTTAGGGGAACATCTTGAGGGGGGAGGGAAGAAGCTCCATGAAGTGTCTTTAGTGGGTGTGAAGAGTCTGAACTTGGGATCTGGGGAAGGCTGGTGGGTTTTGGGAGTCTTAGTTCATGGGAAGGGAAGGTGCTTTAGCAGCTACAGGCACTGGTCCCATTAAGAAAGTTTCCCCAGTAGCATCAGCCACGTGTTAGTGGCCTGATGCTATCAAGGAGAATCATTGTGAGGTTGATTGCAAGTTGTGTCATTTATTTACCATCGGAGTCACTAACCTATTCTGTATAGCTTCCTCAGTAGCAAAACTATCCAGCACTATTCAGTAATCAATAACTTTTGAATTAAATTAAGTTTGATTTGTATCTCAGTACTCAAGAAATGAACCCAGGAACCTTTTTATTTAATAGCTAATTTCAAAAGCCATGAGAACATTAAGAAAAGATTAAGTGTGTGACCATCTGCTATACCAAGAAGAGAATAGTTTGATTTTTGCATATAAATATATATCTCTAACTTTTTAACCTTTATAAGATTGAAATCATAAAAGATAGGAGAAAAATCAAGGCACACTGTGGATAAAGAAAAGAGCTGCTTTTCCAATGCATTCAATTTGACACACTTTACAATTTCTAATTTTGCAAAATCTAATGTGAAACATACACATGTAACTTTATTTTTGGACAATAGATGGCACTAAATTATCACTCCACGAGAAAACACTGCAAAATCAGCATCCAAGAGCTTTTGTATGGTAAAACTGCGTATTATATTTGAACTTGAAAAAGTATGTGTGATTTTTGAAAACTTCCAGTATCAGAGTGCTTCATGAGGCTGCTAAAATAAAATAACTGTTATTAAGTATCCAAAACTGTAACAAAGATGGTAAATATTCAAATAGAAATTGATTTATTAACACCATTTGAAAGCTGATTGGTGCTAGTTTTGGTGTGGGATCAGGAGTCCTGAGTACTGTTTCTCCTTAGCATAAGTATGGCATCTCCATAGCATTACCAAACGAGGAAGAAACAAAATGTAAAAAATTAGCATGGGCAAAATGTAGGTAAAACGTGCAAGAGAGTAAAATGAATTAGAAATCTGAATTTACAAGGAGCTATGGTGGGTTCTTCTGAAAGTTTCAAGCAGTCTCCTCCAACATATACCAAACCAGATCACTTTACTGCCTGCCTGCCTGCCACCCACCCACTTACGGGGCTGATTCACTAAAAGCTGTTAACAGTTACTGTGCATGCTGAACCAGTTTAGGATATGTAGTATGAGAAATAACACCCTATTGGTTAAAGCCTGCACTATGGCATGTGCAAATGATTTAGCAAACAGTAACAAATATCCAAAGAACCAGAGAGTCATAGAAATGGAGTAAAATATAGATGGAAAAGAGGATCAACCCGTCACTCTCACAATTTATAACAAAAGAAATTTTGGTGTGAATGGAGAGTTCTCAGAGTGTAAACTCACCCAAGCGAGACCACGCGAAGTGATTTATGTCTCTAAGGGTGGACAAGCTTCTCAATCATAGAACTTCTCCGTGGTTTAACTTTTTGTGTATAAACAAAACCACATAACTGTGTCTCTTCAACCAAAAAGTGAATAACTTAATTTGAAAAAAAATTTTTAAGTTATCCAAAAGTGTTTAAGTTGATCAATTCCATCTATAACTCCATTTCTCCTCCTCTGTATTTGTCAAAAATTTGAGGCCACCTTTTAAGCCTTCAATGTTTATAATAGCAACAAGGCACTTATCGTTTTGTAGCAAACTGTTCCCCTTCTGGGTGTTCAATAAATCCACTTTGATCTTCAAATATTACACTCCAGCGGGGCAAGATGTAACAGTTGCTTAATCCTTATCCTTTCCAAATACTGTAATTCCTTGTGAGGACTCCTCCAAGAATTTAGTTGTCCTCACTACAAAATGCTGACTGCGTTCTGATTAAATCATAGAGAGTTCGGCACTGCAGGGTTTCGTAAAAAACTTCCTCAGGAACTCAAATATGATATAAACAAAAATGAAAAAAAGGAATGTTGCCTCATTTTTGTTTATATCATATATCAAAAAATTAAACCACGGAGAAGTTCTATGATCGAGAAGCTTGTCCACCCTTAGAGACATAAATCACTTCGGTGTGGTCTCGCTTAGGTGAGTTTACACTCTGAGAACTCTCCATTCACACAAAAAAATTTCTTTTGTTATAAATTGTGAGAGTGACGGGTTTATCCTCTTTTCCATCTATATTTTACTCCGTTTCTATGACTCTCTGGTTCTCTGGATATTTGATATTGTGATTTTTACCAGAGATTGACTGTGGGATTCTTATTTTTGTTTAGCAAACAGTAAAGCATAATATCTAGGTGCATGTTAATTAGCTTAATGAGAGGCAAGTGAAGACATAAAGAGCTTGTGCAAATAATCACTCTTCATATGACATGCTCTGATTAATGATTGCCTGCTGTGGCCTAAAATGGACCATCCACCCATATAAAAGCTACCTGCTGGCTGGAGGTAGTTTCTGGGTGGAAAAAAGGTGGAGTTATGGCTGTTCAAGCTGCATATCCTGCAGTCAGAATTGGAGTGCAACAGAGAAAGAAGATAAGGAGGAGTGAAGGGGAGAGTAAAAAGCAGCACTGACCCTTTCTCATTCATGTTGTGGTGCAAGAAGGAGTGAAGTGTCAGATCTCAGGTGGAAGGAGGAGAGGCCAACACAGGGTTGCAAAGACAGAGAGTGGAGAGGAGGTGTTGTGAGGCTTGGAGTACAGTGGCCTAGTACACTGCTAGTGGCAGGATCCTGAAGAATGATGGAAAGAAAGGGAAGACAACCTCCTCTTCTTTGCACCTCTATCTTCAGGCACCTCTTGGGGAAGTGACAATGTAAGCATGCCAATCAAACCCACCATTAAAACAAACACAATATTTTTCCCAAATAAACACTGTTGCAAATGTAATACATAATACAAAAAGCAATAGGAAGACTATCAGGCTCATTTTCGAAATTGAAGGACGCCCATCTTTCGACACAAATCGGAAGATGGGCGTCCTTCTCACAGGGTTGTCCAAATCAGTATAATCGAAAGCCGATTTTGGACATCCCCAACTGCTTTCTGTCGCAGGGATGGCCAAAGTTCAAGGGGGTGTATCGGAGGCGTAGCGAAGGCGGGACTTGGGCATGCCTAACACATGGATATCCTCGACCCATAATGGAAAAAAAGGGCGTCCCTGATGAGCACTTGGACGACTTTACCTGCTCATGTTTTTCTTACAATCAAGGCACAAAAAGGTGGCCGAAATGACCAGATGACCACCAGAGAGAATTGGGGATGACCTCCCTTTACTTTCCCAGTGGTCACTAACCCCCTCCCACCCTCAAAAACCATCTTTAAAAATATTTTTTGCCAGCCTCAGATGTCATACTCAGCTCCATCACAGCAGTATGCAGGTCCCTGGAGCAGTTTTAGTGGGTGCAGTGCACTTCAGACAGTCGGACCCAGGCCCATCCCCCTCCCTACCTGTTATGTTTGTGGAGGAAACAGCGAGCCCTCCAAAACCCACCAGAAACCCACTGTACCCATATCTAGGTGCCCCCCTTCACCCATAAGGGCTATGGTAGTGGTGTACAGTTGTGGGTAGTGGGTTTTAGGGGGGTTTTGGGGGGCTCAGCACACAAGGTAAGGGAGCTATGTTCCTGGGAGCATTTTATGAAGTCCACTGCAGTGTCCCCTAGGGTGCCTGGTTGATGTTCTGGCATGTCAGGGGGACCAGTGCACTACAAATGCTCGCTCCTCCCACTACCAAAGGACTTGCATTTGATCATTTCTGAGATGGGCGTCCTTGGTTTCCATTATTGGTGAATATCAGACCCGACCAAGTCTAGGGACGACCATCTCTAAGGACGACCAAAATTTCAAGATTTGGGTGTCCCCGACTGTATTATCAAAACGAAAGATGAACGTCCATCTTGTTTCAATAATATGGGTTTCCCCGCCCCTCCATCGGGACGTTTTGCGAGGACATCCTCAACAAAACTTGGGCGTCCTTTTCGATTATGCCCCTCTATATGTAAGACAGCATAACTATCATTTTCTTATGCAATAAGAAACAAGCTGCAAGGAAAGCAGACCACTGGGGGGAGCTTCCAGTCACCAATATAGTGGGAAGTTGAAAAATCACAGTCCTACAACATAGTATCACATGACACCATTGTGCCCAAAGGGCTCATTAGATATGAGGTAGCCTCTTCCTTCACTAGAGAGATATCTAGCTCCAAGTCTTCTGTCTCTGATCTTTGGCTCTGAAATACTTATACTATGGCGTGGACTCAGAGGAAGTGCTAGACAGAGTAGATGTTGCTTACAGTTTGTCAAACAACCCTATCAAAGGTGAGGTAGGGTCTTAGATGGCTGTTGTCAATCTGCTGTCCATGTGTTGTTTTGCTAGTAGTATTAAATGGTCAGCATGTGAAGAGGGTCTGATAATCTGGTTCTCTACAATCTGTTCCAGAAGATCCCACCATGCTGTCACTGAAGTTACCTATAGAGGGCTTATGTGAGGTGTATCTGATGGCTGGAACTGTGGTGTCTGCAGGGCTGGTGTTAGATAAGCAGGGGCTTGGGCCCCCCTGTGGTACGGGGGCCCAGGGAAACTGTCCTGTTTGCCACCCCCTTACTCCGGCCTTGTGTCAGCTAGTACCAAGCCTGGCATGGGGAATGCAGGCCTTGTTGGTGCCGTTTCAGCACCCTAAAATTCAGTCTTTTCCACTTATTTCTAGAGAATCCTCCCTAGAAAATATTCTAGAAAATTCCACATATTCTGGAGCTGAATTTGTGCTCTGACCATAAACTAATGTCTGTTCAAGCAAGATGCAGAATATACATATATTTGTAGTATGAATTCAATTTCTTTATTTAGACCAGAAGGGTAGACAGTATCAAGCTCAAAAATACATCTCTGTTCTATTCTAAGTAATGCATTCATTGTCTCTGTTCACACCTTTCCATGTTTTCTGAAGCATACATATTACAAAAAAATTGAATATCATCTATTGTATGTTGTGCACAAAAGGGTGGCTTATTTTACTTCTCTTTTGATGCAACTGCAATGTTCCACAATTCTGGTTTTAAGCATATATTTTTTTTGTTTTGTTTTTTTTAACCCACATATAGTAGGCCACAAGGGCACTTAATGACATAAATTGCATAGCTAGAGGAGCATGTGCTTGAGAAATTGAGTGT
The DNA here is from genome assembly GCF_901765095.1 of Microcaecilia unicolor. NCBI lineage: Eukaryota > Metazoa > Chordata > Amphibia > Gymnophiona > Siphonopidae > Microcaecilia > Microcaecilia unicolor. Next base: position 498,758,669 of record NC_044031.1, read on the forward strand.
ACTTTTTCTGCCTGTGGTAGTGTGAGTAAAGCTGGATAAGGTGACCGAATGTTTAGAAACCAAGCATGAACCGCAAGGAGCATGTCCAGTATGTGCAGAAGTGGAGGTATAACTTTCAGAAAGGACAAATGGAACCAGCCAATTTTTTAGGTTTTGATTTCTAGAGTAAGCAATGGTTGGATGATATCCTTGAAACAATCGTAGGGTTGAACAAAGTGCCAGTGTTTCCTTATAATGTTTCTGATGTCTTTTGCCAAGGAAGAGAAATGTAATGTGCAAACTCAGTCTGGAGGTTCTCTCTTTTTCTCACCAGTTTTTAGAAGGTCCTTTCTCTGTTGATATCTTGCCTTAAGATAACCTTTCTTGATACATTTTCGGGGATAACCTCTATATTGGAATATATGTGCCAAAATCTTAGACTGGTAATTAAAGTCCTCAGTGTCGGTGCAAAGCCAATCCAACTTATTTTCAAAAGTTAAAGACGCCCATATTTCGACCCAAATCTGGAGATGGGCGTCCATTTCCCGTGGACGCCCAAATCGGTATAATCAAAACCCGATTTTTGGCGTCCTCAACTGCAGTCCGTCACGGAGATGAACAAAGATCACGGGGGCGTGTCGGAGGCGTGGCAAAGGCGGGACTGGGGCGTGGTTATCGGCCAAGGAGAGATGGGCGTCTTTAGCTGATAATCGAAACAAGAAGGGCGTTTATGACGAGAATTTGGTCCGCTTTATTTGGACCCTTTTTTTTCAGGTCCAAGTCCCAAAAAAGTGCCCCAACTGACCAGATGACCACCGGAGGGAATCTGGGATGACCTCCCTTGACTCCCCCAGTGGGCACTAACCCCCTCCCACCAAGAAAACCCCACTTTACAAACTTTTTTTGCCAGCCTGTATGCCAGCCTCAAATGCCGTACCCACCTCCATGACAGCAGAATGTGTTCTATCCTCTGACAGCCTTTCCCTGGTTCTGATGTGGGTCTTGGGTGAGTGTGACACCTTTTCTGTTAAGGGCACTGCAGAGTCACATCAGCAATGCATTGTGGTGGGTGTAGGATAGTGGGCTCCGTGATTCCACTAGCTTGTGTTAAATGCTCACGATGTTGGTAGTTGGTAGGCTCTACTCCCATGGTGCTTTTCCCTCTGCTTACTGGGTCAGAGTGTGCCCTGTTTTGTTTCCGGTAGTCCATGAGGCCATTTGTGTAAGACACTTTTAGATCCCTTTCATGTGTTAACCACGTTCCAGCACTTAGTTCTTACCTTGATTGTTGCTGAAAGAGGGCATTGTACACCATTCTGCCAGCTCGGACCTACTGCTAATCTCAGTACCAGGGAGACTCGTTGCCAGTAGGGCACAACCTCTGATCTGCAGTTAACTGTGAGTAAAGGTGCTTATTCAAATAAAGGACGTTTTCAGCGAAGTCTTCAGGTGTGAACTGCTGTGCCAAGGTTATACAGCAGCAACAAGTCCTGTCCCTGGAGCACTTTTAGTGGGTACTGCAGTGCACTTCAGGCAGGCAGACCCAGGCCCATCCCCCCACCCGTAACACTTGTGGTGGTAAATGGGAGGCCTCTAAAACCCACTGTACCCACATGTTGCCCCCTTCACCCCTAAGAGCTATGGTAGTGTTGTACATTTGTCCCTCCCACGACCAAATGGCTTGGATTGGGACGTTTCTGAGCTGGGCGTTTTTAGTTTCCATTATCGCAAAAAACAAACAACGCCCATCTCAGAAGGCACCAAATCCATGTCATTTGATCCGTCCAAACCGTATTTTCGAAACGAAAGATGGATGCCCATCTTTTTTGAAAATACGGTCTGTCCTGCCTCTTCACATACCCATTTTCGGACATAGACGCCCATGGAGATGGGCGTTCGCGTTCGATTATGCCCCTCCACGTAACCTTAGAAACTCACAGTATGGGAGATTAGTCTTTAATGATCTGTTGTGGTAGCTTGAAAAATGTAAGTTTTTATTATTTGGCTTCTTATATAATGTGGTCTTTAGTCCATTTTGATCTTTTTTATTGCTATCCAGAAAAGCAATTTCTTTAGAGTTGTATTGCATTTTGAACTTTAGGTTGGGATCCAAATTGTTGAGCCAAATGTAAAACGTGTAGTTTGTTGATATTGCCTCTCCACAGAATGATGATATCATCAATGTATCTCTTGTATAGTCTGATCTCTTCTTTAAAAGGATAGTTAGAAAGGAATTTCTTCTCAAACTTGGCAACATATAAATTCGCTATATCAGGAACCATGGAGGCCCCTATAATGGTTCCCTTAATTTGTTGATAGAAATGTCCATGAAAATAAAACTAGTTTTTGATTAGAGCAATGGTTGCCAGTGCCAGAATGAGCCTATTAGGTATCTGTTTGAGAGTTTATCTATTTTGTAAACTTTCCTCTATCACAATGAGTGCTTCAATTTGCGGTATATTTGTATATAGCGATTCGATATCAAGTGTTACTAAAAGTAAATCTGTAATATCTCCATCATATTCATCAAGGATAGAAATCATATGCGATGAATCACATATATAAGTTTCAATCATATGAACATAAGGTCTTAAGAAAAAGTCTGTAAAATTTGACAAGGGTTCTAAGATAGAACCATCGGCTGAAAATGATCGGTCTTCCAGGTGAGTTTGTGGTAGATATGAGTTTTTGGAAGCATGTAGATAGTAGGAATGGTAGGCTGTTCTACTATAAGGTAATCTCATTCTTTGTTTGTAAGGTATCCAATCCGATTGGCAAAATCTATAACTTCAATGATTTTTGACTTGAGTTGTTCTGTGGGATCTTCATTTAGAGGTACATAGAAACTTTGATTTTCAATTTGTCTCATCACTTCTTCAACGTATGATGTCCACTCAAGGATGACGATCTTGCCACTCTTATCAGCAGGCTTTATTATGATGTTAATATTAGAAGCTAAATTGCGTAGTGCTGTTGGTTCTAGTTAGAAGCACAACATACAATAGATGGTATTAAGTTTTTTGTAATATGTATGCTTTAGAAAACATGGAAAGGAGGGAACAGAGACAATGCTTGATACTATCCACCCTTCAGTCTAAACAAAGAAATTTAATTCATACATTTTCTAAAAGTGATCATGGAGTGAACAAGATAAATATACACCTTTATATAGATATACATGTGTGTTCTGTTTTATTTTAATTCTTATTGCTATTATTCTTTATGATATGTTTTATGATTTTATATTTAATTTATGTATTTTTAGATTTTACACATGTAATTCATATAATATTTTAACATACTGTTATATACCATTGATTAAGGACATTTACTGTGTGCTATACTGATGCATACTTTTAAAATTAACTATGTATATTAAGCTCTTATGTATTTATTTTGAATGCACTAGTATATGAAATATGTGTATGTTGCTATAATAATTTATTATGCCTGTGTTTCACCTTCATCATTCTATACTTTCCTCTACACATATTAGATTATACACTCTTCCTTTTTTTACTAACCAATTTGTCAGGCTCCTTCAATTTTTCTTTACACATTGTTTTACTGTTTTAGGTACTTTCTCTACCCTTGGCCTTTGGTTCTTTAGCAGTAAAGTTTCACTATTTCCAAGTTTTTTTTTATATCGCTCATTTATGTTTGTTCAACATTATATATACTTCATTATTCACCCTCCTTTTAGTTCATGATGGGAAACATATATTTTATTTTTTAGTGCTGACTCGATTACAGAATAAGTTTTTAATCTACAGTCCACTTTTCAGCAGTTCATACTCTCTTCACATGCCTTTGTTTTATGTCCAATTATTAGTTTCAATATGCTTTTATTGGTATCATTCTGTGATTACTGGCACAATATTTGCATTCACTTTACGTCTTATTTCTATTCATTATTGACGTACTACATGCCTCTCCTTAAATAACAGAAGTTCATTCTGGCGCAAGTTTTCAATTTGTTTAACCGAATTGTTGCACAAGCAGAAGTTGCTTCTTTGTACCTGTCGCAGACAATGCGATAAGTCAACCCGCTTTTCCAGTATGTTTTATATTTTGGTTTTGTTTCTCTACTTTTGCTTTGTTTTCACTCCCACTCAATCTTTAGTTTTCTTGCACTTTTAAACATGGCTTATCTAGTACACCTATCGCATTTAACTCTATGCTTGACATCATGTTGCTTTTTTCTTTACATCACTTATGTTTTCAGTTTCTTTGGTTTTTATCTCAGTTCTTCACTTGATTACTACGTTCATCAGCTTTACTCTTTTTTTTTGTAGTCCTGTAGTCTTTCTACACTTTCTATTGTAGCCAATTCATATTTATGAAACTTGTTCTTATTTGCATATTTGGCGATCAGTACATTCTTTCATGGAGTTTTACATACTCACTGAAATTCTCTTCAGTTTTATACCTTCATAATTTATACATTTTGTACTTTTACTATTGGGTGATGTACCATTTTATGTCATTACATACATGCTTGTACAGGTTTTTAAAAAAATTCCATTTTAATAGTTTTTTTTATCCAGTGGATACTAAGAGGGGCACTTTCATCAATATGATGTCTAAGTCCGACTTTAGACGTTTTGCAAAATGTCCAAAATCTAAATAGGAAAGAAGTTCATTTTCAAAAAAGAAAAACATCTATCTTTTGTTTTTGAAAATACTGTTTGTAACAAGGTTTTGTGCTTTGGACATTTTGTTTTTTTGTCCATTTTCGAAAAAAAAAAAAAAATGTCCAAGTGCAAAACGTACAAAATCAAGCCATTGGGATGTAGGAGGAAACATTATTTTTAGTAGACTGATCCCCCTGACATCCCAGGACAGCAATAGGGCACCCTAGGGGGCACTGCAGTGGACTTCATAAAATGCTCCCACATACACATCTCATCATTACTCCCTTACCTTGACTGCTGAGCCCCCCAAAACCCACTACCCCCAACTGTATACCACTACCATAGTCCTTACGAGTGAAGGGGCACCTATATGTGGGTACAGTGGGTTTCTGGTGAGTTTTGGAGGGTTCACAGTTTCCTCCACAAGGGTAGCAGATAGGAGGAAGTAGGAGCCTGGGTTCACCTTTCTGCAGTGCACTGCATCCACCACTAAACTACTCCAGTGACCTGTATGCTGTTCTAATGGACCAGAGTATAACATCTGAGGCGGGCAAGTAATGTTTTTCATCACATTTTGGGGGGTGATGGGAGGGGGTTAGTGACCACTGGGGGAATAAGGGGAGGTCATCTGGTTATTTAAGGCACCTTTTTGGGCTTCATTCATTATTTATTGAGAACATTTATATCCCACATATTCCCACTATGGCAGGCTCTATGTGGCTTACAGCAATTTAAGAAAAGTACATCATAGCAAATCTAGTTCAACACAGAGAATAAGGTACATAAAGGGGAGGGAAGGAACAGCAGGAGAAACACAAGAGGGACGACAAGAAGTAAAGCAGCAGAGGAATATCTATCACTTAGATAAGTCTTTAGGGATTTCTTAAACAGATTGTGATCGGCAGTCTCTTTTAATGTTGATGGCAGAGCATTCCAGTAACAGGGACATAGAAAGCAGAAAGAGGAGGCGAAGAGTAGCTCGTATCTTAGGTTCCTGCAGTTAGGATAGTGGAGATTGAGATAATTGCGGAACGGCTTCTTGGACTTTCTGGGAGGGAGGTCAATCAGGCTGAACATGTAAGCTGGAGCGTCCCCAAATATGATCTGGTGGGTAAGTGCACAGATTTTGAATTTGATGTGCGCTTTAATCAGAAGCAAGTGGAGCTTCTCTCTAAGAGGCTTTGCTGCTTCAAACCTAGATTTACCAAATAGTAATCTCGCCAATTATAAAAACAAGTCTAGCTCAAAACTTCTTAGTTTTAGTCCTGGACGGTTTTGTTTTCTTCCATTATGGCTGAAAAATGTCTGTGTCTTAGGAATGCCCAAGTCCTGCCCTGAACACACCCCTGACACGCCCCCTTGAGATTTGGACGCACTTCTGATGTACCTAATAGAAAAACGTCTAAAAATAGGTTTTTGTGAGAAAAACGTCCAAATGCTGCTTTATGCCACTTTTTAGATGTTTTTCTCTTTTGAAAATGAACCCATAAGCATCTACTGTCCATATGATATCACTTTTTTATGATATCAATTTTATGATTCTCATTTAGGTTATTCTCCACATTGTTGATAGCTACCCCTTAAGGTATTTTTTCTTTTTCTTTTTATCTGTATTCCAACCTTAATTCATGTCACATCATTTCATAGATCTCTTTATTCTCACATTCATTTTATAGCGCTTTATATTCATAATTGACAATTTTATTATGTATCTTTTCATCGCATGATCATACTTTTTTCTCCACCAATAATCACTGTCTCTTTAATCACAGTCTCATGTTCTAATATTGCTCTTTTTTTATCTTAACTTTTACACTAAATTGGATGTTCATCTACATGCACTTTATTGCATAGCTGATTCCTCTTTTTAAATATTTCAGTGTGATATTCATGTACCTTTAATGTTCATCTTTTGTCTACATTTTTACTTGTGTTTATCATTTTTATTATATAGTTGTGACCCATGAAGAAGGCACAGTGCCGAAACATGGACCGTGTAGGGTCTGAACAGTGTATGTTATTTTTATTGGAGAATATACTCTCATTTTTATTGGAGAATAAACTTTTGTTTGAAATTTTTAGACTTTTAGTTGTACTTGGGAACGATTTCTTCCACTCCTGTTTTCTTTTCCTGCCTTTTGTGGAAGTGCTCTCCAGCTTTTGTTTGGCTTCAGTTTTGATCTCTATTATCCCCATAAGTGATGTAGCAGTGGTGTAGCCAGGAATTTCAACAGGGGGTGCATCTCTAGCAAGGCCGCGGTTATCGCACAGTTCCTAATCATTAGGTTTTCACATTCACACACAACACTGTTATTGTTCTCGTGTACTTTAGAGGCTGCTGATTTAAGAAATACAAAATTTTGCCCCATTTGGCATGGTCCCACTTGCTGTGCCTGGCCACCTGTTCCCCACACCCTCTCCCTGCACTTACAATTTCTTCTCATGCGGGCTCAAGTGCACGGCCGGTGAAAAGCTAAAGAGGCTCCCGGGCTTGCCCATCTTCCGGATGTTGTTGCTCATGTCCAGATTTAAAGCCGAGATCAAGCCTTGGGTGTATTGCACACCATATGGAACACCAGTGCCAGTAGCATCTCTAGACAATTATATTTTGGGTTGCAACAGAGGGGCAAACTAGGTATGTGGTGATGGGGGGTGAGGGCAAGTCAAAGTGACATTTCTGCACATCATAACCCCTTTTCCCCCATCTTTTAAATTAGAAATAAAACACCACAGTCTTCTATGCAGAAAAGAAACCCACCCCCTTCAGCCACTTTCAATTACCTAGTAAAATTGTCATTATAATGGGTAGTTACAGTTCTGTATCACAAACTTCATATTCCCCAGCAGTGAAGCTATCACCCTTGCAATTTACCACACAAAAAATATTCAAATTGTGATTATCACCTCAGGAACTGTACATGCTTCGTTCACTGTCGGATACTTATTTAAAGCAGACGAGTTTTCATTTGTGTGGTGCCTCTATTGGATTTAGAGACTACTAGGATTCAGCATTTTTAATTTCAAACAGGCCAGACACTTTGTAAAATAAGACAAAAAATAAGCAAAAAGACACTCAAAACCTATATAGGAAACTTGCCAAACCATAATAGCCCTATCCCACCTATGAAAAGACAGTGTTATAAATATTACACTTGGCCCTAAAGCACCAATATACCTGCATCTGGGAAACTGGAACAAGATAGACTGTAGCAGATTCCTAGACAGACACTATATGCTAGCAGAATCCTTCACCTCAGTCGCAGATGCAGAACATAACTCTCACCTGATACAAAATAGGGGACTACAAAAAACATGCAGAGAAAAACTGAAATGAGACAGAAACTGAAACTGGAGATACCAGACTCTGTATGTCGTACAACACCACAGAAATAGAAAGAAATGCATGTCTTTTTATACAGTGCAAAATAAAACTGATAGATGTAAATTCTCAACATTGACATAATTCAGTCACTAAACTGAAAATAAAATAATTTTCCTACCTTTATTATCTGGTGAGTTTATTTTTCTAATCATCTTAGTCTCTGGTTCTGTTTCCTTCTTAACTCTGTTTTCCAGGGCCTCCTGTTCATTTGCTATTTCTTTTCTTGCCTCCTTTCTTCTTTACTCCCTGCCCTAGATCTGTGTTTGGCACTGATCTTTCATGATCAGCTTTCTTCCATTTTTCTGCCCCCAAACTATTTAGTTTTCTATATCCCTTTCTTTCCCTTCATATGCAGCATTCCCCCCTTCCCTTCCCTTCCTTTTCTGTGCAGCACTCCCCCCTCTACCTTTCCCTTCCCCTTCCCTTCATATGCAACATTTCTACCTCTACCTTTCCCTTCCATTCATGTGCAAAATCTCTCCTCTTCCCTTCCATTCCCTTCATGTGCAAGATGTCTCCTGTCTTCCCTTCCCTCCCTGTGCAACACCTTTCCCTCCTTCCCATCTCCATTCCCTCCCACAGGTACAATCTCTTTCCCTACCTTCTTCCTCCTTCTGGATCCGGTCTCTCTCCCCTCTGCCATGAGTTTACAAACTTGTTGTGGTCAATGGCAGCCATTAGATCAGGCTTTCCCTCTGCTACCTCCCGCTTGCTTGGCAAAAGGAAGTTGTAACAGAGTGAAGGATACTGGGGCTGGTCAGAGGAAAGCATGATCTAATTGCTGCCGCCCCTACCCCCCCCCCCCCAACAAATTTGTAAATTCGAGGCAGAGGGGAGAGAAACTGGACCTGGAAGATGAGAGAGGAGGAGAAAGGTAGGGATGTGATGCTAGAGTATGCTGTGGTTGGGGTGGCAGAAGGGTGGCAAGGCAGTTTGTTTGGGGTGATACTTTCTACCCTGTAGCGACGCCTATGACTAGCATGGGGAAAAAGAGCACCTGCACTAAGTAGTGCTAACAAGGGGTGCGTACACAGTGTACGCACCGTGGATGGCTACACCACTGTGGTTTAGGTATGTGTTTTGCTGTGTCTGTAGGTCAGAAAGTTTTGGGATTGTTCTATACTCGGGTGTGCTTGATTTATTATTTTGTACCCAGTCTCTTTTTCTTGAACCTTCCCCAGTAAGATACTAGATTCCACTAGAGAATGGATTACTAAAGGAAATATTCCCTGCTGCTCCTATTCTAACTTTTTGGCAACCAGCCAACCTGTAGCAAAAACTGATATGTAAGCTTCAAACAGAAACCCAAATAGAAGAAAATGGTATAACACCGTTCAATAAACCATGATTCAATTTGTCCCAGCACATAAGGACCCAAAGGTTACCCATATGGGAAGGACATTTAGAATAAAGGGCTCTCATTCATGGTCTTCTGTGAATGTAGTATACAATATCCAATATAAAACAGTGTTAAGAAGGGTATTACATCAAAGAAACAAGTCAAAAATTAGGGGGAAAATACACATTTATAAAACTTCACAGACATACAATAATACAGTACAAAGAAGAACTGAATGAAAACTCAGTGGGTGCACACGTAGGATCAGTTTTATAGTGGCATTTATGCACACCAAAGCTGTTATAAAATACTAGTGCAAAACCATGTTGGTGAGCCAAAACATAGGCATGCCCACTTATGGTAGCTTAGTGGCTGGTGCAATTTGACGTGCCTTGGTGCGCCACGCAATACACGCAACTGATAGATTGATAATATAGAGAACTATCAGTCCCTGCTTCAATTATTGCAATGGCTTGTTAGTGGGGATTTCAAAGTCTTTTCTAAAAGCTTTGCCCAGCTCAGAATGCCACAGGGAGAGTGGTGGCAGGTAGTTTTACACCTATTTTAATTAAACTACACTGGTTACCTATTAAACAACATGTCAAGTTTGAAATTTTGTTTTTGTTTTTTAAAGTTTTGAACAATATTGTCTCTGTGGTAGTTTCAACAAATCTTCAATTATATCAACCTTCAAGAGCTCTCAGATCTGCTAATATTTGATGTACCATCTTTTCATACAATGAGGTTGGAAGAGGATCGTTCCGCAATCTTTTTTATTTTTGGCCCTAAATTATGGAATTCCTCGCCACATCAGGTTAGAGCGATGATCCCCCCCCATCATTGCTGCACCCACAACAGTATCAGCCTCCAACATTCACATAAGCATCCCAGAACCCCTGACATTCACAAACGTATCCCTGAATTCCTGAACCCACGCCCAACATTCATTTAAGCATCTCTGAACCTACTGAGCCCCTGACATTTAGATAAGTCAACCCAACCCTCCAAATCCTCCCAACAAAAGCATTGGCCTCCTCAATACCCACACACCTTCCTGGCACAGGAAGCCCCCATTGAAGCCTTCTAGCTCTAGGCCTTCCCTGGGTTACCAGGGGTCTACAGTCTTCTGGTGGGAAGGGGCAATCCCCCGTCACTCCTGCTCCATCTGGTGCTGAATTCATAGTGGCTCCAGCTGACCCCTAATGATGATCTTGTGGTATTACTGATAAGGGTCACGGCAGCCATTTTGAAACCCAGGGCTGTGAAAGCAAGAGCGACTGGGCATCATTTCTGCTCCTGCTAGACACCACAGACCCCTAATAGGTTGGGGATAGGATTAGGTTGTAAGGGTGGGGAGAGTCTGCCAGGGTGCTTTAGGGGGAAGTTCAGTTTTCCCAGGGGTTTGTTTCTATGGATATGATCACAAGGAGAGTGGGCAGCTGTGACGGAGAGAAATAATGCAAGGGGAGGATCGGGGCAAAGTTGATCTTGGGATCAGCAATTTCATAAGGCTGCTTCCACACATGGGTGTATGTGCAAGGTGGGGAGGAGAGAGGTTTTCATGCGTGTTTTCCTGATGTGCAGCTTTTTTAAATCACTACTCCTGCTGCATGTGAAGGGACATACCATCTAGAACTGTGGGATAGAGTGGTTTATACATGTTTTAAATAAATAAATACACATGCATTCCTGCACTTATTTTACATTACGCTCTACATTTAGCTGAGCATCTTGTTCTTCACCTCAGGAACTGGACATCTGAATTCCCCTCCTCATGTCCTTTCTGAAATAGGGCTCTTATTGTTAAACTGATCTACATTTGGACAAGGACTTCAGAAGTCTTCTCCATAGTAAAATGAGTCCCATCATTACAAGGAATATACTCTGGAATATTACAAAGATTTAAACTGAACTAGAAAGCCTTGGTCTTGTCAGTATTAAGCTTAAGATGATGGGAGAAAGACCAATCTCTAATTTTCTTCACACAGTTAATGATATTAAAAAAGTTATATCTAAGCTTGAATCTACAGGAACCAACACAAAGATATCACTGGCATAAAAAAATATTTTCTCACCTGTTTCTAAAATGATTGATCCTAATGAGCTCATATAGGTGTTATATAAGAGCGGAGAAATGGGAGATCCTTGTGGAACACCGCACGGAGGATTCTAAGCAAAATACTGTCTATTTTTCAAATTGGAACTAAACCAAATAAACATTACGGGCCCTGTTTACTAAGCCTCGAAGTAGGTGCACTAACCTTTTAGTGCGTGCTAATGCTAAAGATACCCCTAGGAATATATGGGTGTCTCTAGCATTAGCACATGCTAATTTGTAGCACTTGCTAAAAGGTTAATGCACCTACAGCGCAGCTTAGTAAATAGGACCCTACATTATCTTTTCATGCCATTTTTGAAAAAATAAATGTACAAGTTAAAAATGTAGAAAATCAAGCTATTGGGATGTAGGAGGGGCCAGCATTTTTAATAGACTGGTCCCCTAGACATCCCAGGTGAACAATGGGGCACTATTATGGACTTCATATAAATTCTCCCAGGTACACATCTCACCGTTGCGCCCTTATCTTGTCTGCTGAGTCCTCCAAAACCCATCCAAACCAATACTTTCAACTGTACACCACTACAATAGCTCTTATGGGTAAAGGGGCACCTATATGTGGGTACAGTGGGTTTCTGGTGAGTTTTTTTAGAGGACTCACAGTTTCCTCCACAATTGTAACAGGTAGGGGATGGTATGGGCCTCGGTGCACCTGTCTACAGTGCACTGCAGGTCCCTGCTGCACTACTCCGGGGACCTGCTTCTTGCTCTGTTGGACCTGCTTCTTGCTCTGTTGGACCGGGCTGTAACATCTGAGGCTGTCATAGAAGCTGGTGAGTACTAGGAGGTCAGTGACCACTGGGGAAGTAAGTGGGGGGGAGGATCTTTCCTGATTCCTTCCTGTGGTCATCTGGTCATTTAGGGCACCTTTTTGTGACTTATTCGTTATGAAAACAGGTCTAGACCAAAACATTGACGTTCTCACCATAGACGTTTTCATTTTGTTCCATTATGGCTGTGAAATGTCCAAGTGTTAGGCACGCTCTAAGCCCACCTAACCTCTCCTTCAAAACACCCCTGACATGCCCCCTTGTGATCTGTACACACTGCAGGTGAAATGTAGATAAACGTCTGCAAAACAGGTTTCAAAAATACCAATTTGGATGTTTTGAGAAGAAATCCATCCAAATAGTACTTTATGACACTTTTTGGACTTTTTTCTCTTTGGAAAATGAGCCCCAAAGTCTGTTCATATAAAGTAGAGGATATATGAGCTCATGTACCTGGTGGTCTGTACACCAGCAAAATACCTTAAGGAGTTGAAGAATGTTCTTCATTTAGTTGACGTAGCTCTAAACCAGTTGACATATGGGAGCTCACAATGGAAAGAGACAGATATCCTTTGAAAATTACAGCCAAAGCCACCACTTTTGTTTTCTTATGTTCTTGACAAATACAACATAGTGTAACCTGGAGGACATAAATCAAAAATTACTGGGTCTGAATGATCGTGTAACCAAGTTTCTACAATAAAAATGATTCCTAAATTTGAGCTGGCAATCAGATCTCTCAGGATCAAAGACTTATCACATACAGTACAGATCTTGCATTAAAATAGCAGCATGGTATTGGAGTAAAAGAATTAGAGACTGAGGGGGTCTTTCACTAAAGCTTAGCCTGAGTTATCTGCAGCAGGGTCCATTTTATTCCTATGGGCCCTGCTGCAGATAACTCAAGCTAAGCTCTAGTAAAAGACCCCCTGAGCATGAAAATTTCAATGGAATTTGTTAATCTAGCCTCTTCATAAATGCCATTAAAACAAAGTCTATATTATTTAAAATGTGTTGTTTGGTTTTCAAATTACTAGAAGGTTATTGCCCTGAAGGATTATCTACTTTAGTTTTGCTGTTAGGTAATTATGAAGATCGTCATACATGTAATTGTGTTATTTTAGGTTTTCTTTCTTTTAGGGGTTTTAGATTTCAAAGCTTTTATGAAAATTCTTTGATATATCAGTCAGGTCAGTTAAGTTAAGTTATAGAATGCTTTGTTGGTGGAAATCCATGTATGTTCTTGTTATTTTCATTTTTGGAAATTATTAAAGTCATATCTGTTTGTGAAGCATTTTCTGCATTAATTTTATTAATGTTTTAGGCGCCCTTTTACTAAAGGGTTGCCGTATGGCAACCCAGAACTACTGCCACCCAACACGGCCACTGGCGGTAGTTCTGCCTGGAGCGCACACCATTTCTGGTGCTATGGAAAATAATTCCATAATTTTTAGCATGGCAGTAACCACTGCCCGGTTACCGCTGGGTTACCATGGAAGCCCTTGCCGCCATCTCAATGGGTGGCGGTAAGTGCTCCCCTCTACATGGCCACGCGGTAAGAATAATCTTATTGCATGGCCATGTCTTTTTTAGGGGCTTTTTATCCACTGTGGTAAAAAAGGCCCTGGTGCATGACAAAAATGGCCCCCCGCTGCTACCGTAGGGCCTTTTTTACCGCAGCTTGGTAAAAAGACCCCACAATGTTTTAGATAGTTGCCCTGTTATATATTCCTGATTAGCTTATCAGTTTTCTTTTTGTCCTTCCGCTTTGACCCTCTTGTAAGGGATGTTCAACAAGGCATACCACAACGATCTATCCTAAATTCCAGTCAATGAAACTTATACCAGAACTGGACATAACCAAACTCCATATACCTGATTGCCTCATCAATTGTTATGAATGAACTTTAACGCTACAACACTATTTATCTCTGATCCTGATAATGAACTCTTTATAATCTGCTTTCCTCTTATGAACATTTAATGCATTACCAACTTGTATTTCCTCATACCGGAAATGGCGATTGCCATTACAGAATAATGTAAGCCACATTGAGCCTGCAAATAGGTGGGAAAATGTGGGATACAAATGCAACAAATAAATAAATAAAGCTGGTTATAAGTACCCATTATTACATAACATAGCATAAGCCCAGGGTTCTTGATGTTCTGCGGGGTGCTCTGTTTAGGCGATAGTTTCCCTGGAAGAGCACAGTAAAGTTTAAGAATGTGAAATATCTTTTGTATGACCTTACTCATGTCAGAAAAATCTCCTCAGTGTTTACCTGGGACTTTTCAGTTCATTTTTGTATTTTTCTGAAATTTTGCCCAGTTTTCAGGTGTTTTTTTTCCACACATTCTTTTTAATAACTTTCTGTCTACACATAATTTTGAAGTGCACAGATTGATTGTACATGCATTAAATTTGTAGGATTATGCATGTACACTAAGGGGGAGATTTTATATATGGCGCCTAAAAAATTGAGCATATTAGGACAGGAAAATAGCTGTTCCAGCTTGTCCACTTAGCCATCCAGCTACTGACATTGAATATCAGCAGTACCTGGATTATTTCCAGCAGCCACCAAATACCGGATGTTCAGAGCCAGTATCTGGGTGTGGTCTGGCACTGAATATCCCTGTATATAAGCAAGCCATATCGGCCACCAAGGTTTAAATATTTCTCCCTAAAGTTTTTAAGGCACCAAAATGAACCAATGCATATCCTTCTGACTGTAAATGACATCTTGAAGATGCACAAAGAATATGGTCATTGTTACAGATGGCTCACAAGTACAGAAGAAGTTACCACAAACTATAAATAGACACATGCAGATAAAAACTGAACTGAAGCCATACTCTGCGTGCAGTGCAATAGAAAAATAGAAACACAGATGCATTTCCTCTTGTACTGTGCAAAGTATAAAGATAGCAGATGTACATCAAAAACAGACAGATTCTGATACCTAATTGAACATAAAGAAGTAGATATTCAAAAGGGTTTAAATCTGGATCATCAGGCTGGAAAGATGGGCAGTGCTGCTTAATAATCCATCTGACCGCCAGTACGGGGGAATCATGACAGATATCTATGGAAGATAGGTGGGCTCTGGTAATATTCAGTGCCAATCCATCCATACCTAACTGGGCAGATAGGACCACAGAAAAAGCTGGCACCAGAATAACTTCCGGTTCCAACAAGGACCTGGATATTTGAAGCTGGTATCGGATATAGCCCAGCACTGAACATCCATGTCAAATTCAGTCCATGGCTTTAAAGCCACTGATTGCCATGGGCTGAATATTGCCCAGAAAATTCTTGAGGTCAATGCTGAAAGCGATTTAACTGTGGTGGTCCAGGGATAGAGTTGGGGGGGGGGGGGGAGAAGCCAGGAATTATGGGAACATTGGGGATATTCATCCCCACTGCCTGCATGACAGGGCATGCAGGACCACACAAAACACAGTCTAAATTAGCCAATATTGGTCAGCATTTAAAGAAAATGCCAGCTGAATACTGACTGGCTGAATATTGACCTCCAGTACCCCTTCTTTATGCCATCCTCTTGGCTTCCTGCCTGGGTGGAGGAGGAAAGAAACTACCCTCCTCCTACTTGGGAGCAAAGTGAAGCTGCTGCAGCACAAGCATGTGTAGTTGCCAACAAAAATTTGACAATCACATGGGGGGGGGGGGGGGGGGGGGAAGGGACTGGAGATGCTATATCTTGGGTTACTGAAACCCATAGTAACTGTCTTTGTGTTTTCGCATCTAGAAACATTGCACATTCTGAACCACATCAACGCGTGATTGTGGGCCTCAAATCAGGCCTATTATCTTTTACAGAGGTTGGATTAATTTACTATTTTAAATATCTCCCCACCCCACCCAAAAAAATGGTTGTAGTGTAGTGGTGACGAGCATGCCTCTTCCCATATCCCACCCAATCTGTTAATCTATAAAGTGAAATAAGCCCTGTTACTAGTTACTACTACTACTATTTAGCATTTCTATACTGCTGCTTATTCAAAAAGTTCAGCCTTCTCCCCACTGCCTAGCATCTACGATTGTCCCTGCTGCAGTGACTACATATTCAAAAGTGGTGCGTCCTGTCTCCTAGTGGTAGTGCTGTGGTACTATTGCTAGAAGTCAAGCTGATAGTCCCCTAGGGTAAAGTTAATAATGCCTCTGGAGGTGGTGGTAACTTTCTATGAATAACACAGCTTGCAAAGTTTAACGCACGCTGCATTATTTGTTTTGCATAATAATGAGGTCTTTTGCATATAATAGCATGCAATGCAGCTCATTAGTTATTAGAATGCATGGGGCAAAATTTGCATATTATAGTCACATGATGCATTTGAGGCACAGTTAACATTCACTATAGAGATTTAATGCACATTATTGCCATAGTCTAAATAGACCTCCTACTTTGCAACTATGTAGGCTATTTGAAAATTAACCCCAATCTGGATAAATTGCTAATGATTGTATTTCCAGAAAACCTACATAACTAATCATATCATTATTTTCTATTGTGTAATAATGTATTGAATGTATTGAAATATATATTTCCAAGCAGTTGCTCATAGATAATGCTTTTTTATTTGTTTGTGATTTGTAGAGGGATGGGGAAAAGGAAGGGATCTAGCCTTTTAAGAAGCCACAGTGATGGTGTGTGCTTGTGAGTGTATTTACAGTTGTTTTTTCTGTGAGCTGATGAGAGTAATCAGCAAAAAGTAGTCATTTTTTTTTCCTGGAGCTGTAGTTTGTTTTTGATCAATTGTTGAGACGCTGATGAAAGTTAAGGTGAGTGGATTTTCATTAAAGTGAATGTAAATGAAGGAAAGATATCTCAATAAAGTTGGGATTAACTGTCAGTTTTCTAGTATAAGGGGAGGGCGCTCAAGGAGTGAGACACCTTGAGGTTATATTTATTTACAGGAAAATTCAGAGAAAGTAGTTACTTATTAAACTGACATTGTTGTTAAAAAGGCATCAGACCACACAGAATTTTAGAAATGAAACCAATGGGGTAATATTCATCCCATGGCAGTTGGTCTTTTTTTAAACGTTGGCATTTTTGGGCTTTTTATAGCCAGATAATTCCGCACCAGGCCTTAACTGGATACCGGTGCTGAATATCTGGGCATTTATCTGGTACCAGGACTATTCAGACCAGCACCCAGAAAACTACCAAGATACTGTAAAATTAGGACAGCCTTTTTGCTGTCTTAACTCTATCCGAATAGATAACCAGTTAGCAGACTGAATATTGCCGTTAATTGGGTGATTCCCGGCTCTGCTCAGACTCCACCCTCGGTCTGCTCTGACATTGTTCAAATGATTCTCCACAATTAAGAATCCAAATATAGTTCCAATTGCTAAAAACAAATTTATATCTATTAAGTCTGTTTTATTCAAGTGGCTGGTGCTCAGAGTGATTAAATGTGTATTAAGTCTCACACACTTAATAGGTATAAATTAGTATTGTAGCAATTGGAGCTATATTTGGTTTCTTATTGGTGGAGAATTGACAATTATAGAAACTGAGGAGAATACGATACCCCATAATATTTTGTAAGTGGTTGTCCAGATGATACCAAGGTGGTCTAACCAGCTTTTTGGTGGCACTATCTGTGTAACTGCCACTGGAAATCTGGATATGACCTGAACAATAGGACTTATCTGGGTAATAGCCACTGTTACCTGGATACCTCCCGCTGAATGTTCATCCCAATGTTTTTTAAGCTTAGTATACAGTTTATTATGGAAGGTTTGAACAGATATAGGAGTGTTTCAAAGGTATCAGGCAGGAGAGAAGCAGAAGGAGGGAACACAGGGAAAGAATACCTTCAGATGGCAACCACTACCTTTTGGTTTAGGGCATAGGTGCCAACATTTCAAAATTGACCCCTCCACAGACACAATGAATGAACTTGCTCAATACCGAGGACATTTAACACTGTAGGGGTAACACTCCCTACATAGCACTACACAGCACTACTATATAGTCAACTTCCTTGCAAAAGTCTATTGCACTACAGACTGTAGACATGGTGTAAGGTCACAATGACTTGGCAAGATTTTGCCAAGGTCTACAGGAAATTCCCTTGCCAACTTGACTGATGTTGTGATAACATCTGCGAATTGTTTATTGGAACAATGATCCTTGGTCAAGCTGACCCTCCAGAATGACTCAAAAGAGATAGAGTTATGGTTCTTCAGATCATAACATCTGAAACAAACAAGACTGTTGTGATGAACCTTTGGGGTCACTTTCACCCAAGAACTGTATATAAAAAGCCTCTTGGGAAGCAAGAGCTTATCTGGAGAGGTTATCTGAAGATCTGCTGATATGGGACCAAATGACAACTGGACTCCCAGATCCGAACTGCCCATTCCTCAGAGACTAACCCAGCTCATAAAACTATGGCACTGCCCTGCATCTTTCCCAAGAAGGACCCTCCACTGCATGCCAGCTGACCTGTACCTGCTGATGTCCAGGTCCTAAGAGAAAGTTGCACCTGCACAGCTCTTCTGTCAGCTCTCCAACTCCAGCATCCGAGAGCCCGCTGCCCAAGTTGTAACTGTTAACTATTTTGTAGTGATGGGGAAGATAGGTGACCCAAACAATTGCTGGGTCTAGGTTATAAGTTGTGTTCTCTTTTGGCTATCTGATAAGTACTCATTGCTTTGTCTAGGTAATTTAGCATTGTGCATTATTCTCACATTTATATTATTTTACCTGTTGCTAATTAAATAAACAAGCTATTTTTATAATACTTGAGCCTTGTGTCCGTTACTTGTCAGTATAATTGGGGCTGTGGACTTGGATCCATAGATAAAGGAACATATAATTGTGTTTCTAAATCCCAGAGTGCTAATCTATACTAAGTGTTCACATTCTTTTTTTTTTTTTTATTATTATGTTTTTATGAAAGTTTTTGTCATACAGATAATACAAAGGAAACACAAAAGCAAACAGGAACCCCCCAAAAATAAAAAACAAAAAAAAGATCAGCATAACATAATCAGAGTGCCATGGCAATACCTGGAGACAAATAGCAGGAATACACCAGGTCAATGAGTGCTATGTGGCTCCTGACAAAAGAGGTGTTCACATTCTTGATTGCACTGTCTCCCGGTGCGACCTGTGTTGCCCCCACAGCACCCACAAAGCTGGCTACTATGGTCAGGGGAGGGAAAACAGAGATGATGCCTTCAGGCTGGCATTTCTCCAGTAACAGAGATAGGAACAAGCCTGTGGCCCAATCACAGAAGAGTAGTAACTCAGCAATTTGTTGGAGAGAGGAACAGAGGGTGTAACCAGAGTTCCCTTGGGAGCCTGGTGATTATGAGTTAAAGACAACTAAAAGACAACTTAGTGAGGATGATAGGTAGTTGAGAACTTTTCCCTCTCTGGCTTGTATAACTAGGATTATCATATGGCTCCAGAAAAAGGAGGACAGAGTGAGACAGTCCGGATTTTACTTCCATTGAACGCAATGGAAGTAAAACCTGGACTGGCTCAATCTGTCCTCTTTTTTTTCTGAAGCCATATAGTAACCCTATGTGTAACCCAAAGAAAACTGGAAGAATATATAGACAGAGCCTGCAAGGGAATGCCCAACAGTTATATGGAGGAGCATGAAATGGAATTCTTGGAAGTAGGTACTGTGAGAGATTCCGTTTTCCTTTTAGGGCTTTTAAAAACCATTTTAAGGAGGCCCATGTGGGACACTTTATAACAGTGTGTGTTGAATGTCATAGTGGGCGGAGGCCTCCTTAGCTTGTGCTCTCCTAACATCTAGTAGAGGGGAGAAAGAATATTCAAGGTTTAAAGTTAGCCCTGATCAGGAAGGGTAGTGAATTTGATATACCAGCTTTCTGTAGTACAACCAAAGCAATTTACATTTATTATGTACAAGTACTCTCTCTGTCTCTAGCGGACTCATAGTCTAAGTATTTTGTATTTGGGGCAATGGAGGTTTAAGTGACTTGCCCAGGGTCACAAGGAGCCACAATGGGTATTGAACCCAGTTCCCCAACACACTGTACTAACCATTAGACTGCTGTGTATTTGGGGTTACAGAAGCTGGGCAGGTTGTGTAAAAGTCTGTGTGTCTCTGACCCCAGCTGAAAGACTAAAGCACAGACTCGATGGATGGGAGGCTTCAATAGGGCACATGAGTATGGTGCTATAGCAGAAAACCTTATGGACTCTTTGGAACTGAGAAACATACTTGCAGTGAAAACATTCTGGGAAGGACTAAATAACATAACCTCCAAATGTGACACTTTATAGAAAATCTCAAAAAAAACCTGAAAAACGTTTTTGAATTGTGCTCATAGTAAGTGATGCAGCAACTCCAGACTAGAGTCAAAGCAGCCAGGTCAAGATGTGGTCTGTGTTGGGAACTTCCTATTGTTTTGAAGGACATTGCGTATTGCATATAACTGATATATTTTCCACCAGTGTATTTGTTTTCTAAGATAAGTAAATTTGCTTTTTGAGATAAGCACTTCAAGTTTGGCTTTGGTGAGCCAGTGTTTTTTGCAGTGTTATTACTACGTTTTTCAGTTTTGTTTTTCAACACAAAAAAAGTTTTATAAATTTGTGCAGTGATTAGACTTTGTGGTGTTGGGGGCTATGACTCCAGTTTGGGGCTGCCCATGTTACTTATTATGAATACAATTTTAAAAAAAAAAAACTTTTCTATAGAGCACCACATTTGGGAGTTATGTGGTTTTTTGATGATAAAATATGCTAATTTGGCGTGTACTTCTAGGTGCAGACATTTTCACCTCTTCTGAACAAGTTCTGTGAGCAAGAAAAGCCTGTCTGGGTAAGTGAACATTACTTTTCTGGGAGGTTTGCATCCCCGTTTTAGAAAGAACATAGAAACTGGATTTGATACGTCCAGGTCAGGAGATCTAATCTAAACTAATCTAATCTAATTGAATCTAATGCAAGTCTTGTATTCCATAATAAGGCTCTCAATGTGTCCTATGGCTTTGTTGCTAATCCAACCCTGCACACCCTACTCTCCATCACAAACACATCCCCTTTCAGGGAGCGTAAATATACACACGCTGCAAAATGCTTGTGCCTGCTTTCCCATTATGGAATACTTATGAGTGCTTTCTTGGCTTTTGATCAGCCTGATATTGATTTTGTGCACATGAATGGCATGTAACTTTTATAGAATTGCCTCTTAATGTGCCTATTATTACACTGAATGAATCAAGCTGAGAAAGCTGAATTCATGCCTTGAAGCCTCTTCTCTGTTAGTTAGTTGATAACTATGTGCACTCATTGATATAGCAAATGGTACCATCTTAACGGGATCTACTGCCAATACCTCACAAGCCATAGGCATTTTTAGTTTTGTGGTTTCTCTTTTTGTGTGGTGTGACATTCTTTTTAGATCAATAACACTAGCAAACAGCTTTGGGGAAAGGGAAGGAATCTGACAGACACAATACTATTTAATAATGAAAAAAACCAAATAGTTTCTTGCAGACTACAGGAGGAATGGAGGGTTTGTGAAAACACTGATTGATATATGTGAACTTAAGGCCCCTTTTACAAAGGCATGCTCTTGGGTCTGATGAATTTACTCCTTTAGGAGCCTGTTTAGATTGATAGCTTGTACCCCCGAATGAAGCATTCTTTGCAAAGCGAAACCTGAACTGGAAGATTTAATAAGAGTTCTGGACACTGGATTTATCAACGTAGAACTGTTCCTCCAGGCAACACAGTGGATTGACATATGAGAAGATATGTTGCTTTGAACTATAGGATTTCCATCACTTTTGAATCTGGTGAGTATTGATGGTCCAGTGTGGATTTTTTTAGGAGTCTTCCACATGCAGCTTCATACAAGACACCACAGACTTTCTGAATAAATTGAAAAATATCAAGCAATTACCACCAAACACCCTTCTGGTCACGATGGATGTAGAATCACTATACAGCAACATTCCACATGCGGATGGCATAGCTGCATGTGGAAAACTCCTAAAAAAATCCACACTGGACCATCAATACTCACCAGAAACTATTACAAAATTAATCAAATTCATTTTAACTCACAACTACTTCCACTTTAACAATGATATCTATGGTCCAGTGTGGATTTTTTTAGGAGTCTTCCACATGCAGCTATGCCATCCGCATGTGGAATGTTGCTGTATAGTGATTCTACATCCATCGTGACCAGAAGGGTGTTTGGTGGTAATTGCTTGATATTTTTCAATTTATTCAGAAAGTCTGTGGTGTCTTGTATGAAGCTGTATGTGGAAGACTCCTAAAAAAATCCACACTGGACCATCAATACTCACCAGAAACTATTACAAAATTAACCAAATTCATTTTAACTTACAACTACTTCCGCTTTAACAATGATATCTATCTACAAATAATGGGCACTGCAATGGGCACCAGGACAGCACCCCAATATGCCAACCTTTTTATGGCTGAGCTGGAAGAGACATTTCTGAATACATACCAGACCAAACCTCTAAAATACTACCGGTACATCGAAGACATTTTTATGATTTGGAAGGAGGGGGAAGAAACTCTGAAACAATTTTACTGTTCCTTCAATACATACCATCCTACAGTCAGATTCAAAATTGACTACTCCCCAGAAAAAGTCAATTTTTTGGACACCACAGTCTCAATCAGTGATGGCTGTATTCAAACATCTATATACAAGAAACCCACAGACAGATGCAGCTACCTCCACAACTCCAGCTTCCACCCTTCACATTGTATAATTATAGTACAGCAAGAGGCCCTCACTGGATGCCCACCGGAAGGGTGGAAGGCCAGATTTTAGGACTCAGGCTGTAAAAATACCAGCTAGGTTTAAAAATCTATGACTGGCTGAGCAAGGACTTGCTTTTCCTGCAAGTTAATATGTGTTCTAGCTTGAGACCTATCCACTGGAATAGTGGTGGGCCAAGCTACATAGCTTTAAACAGCTGAAGAGCACTGACTAGGCCTGAAACCAGCTGATGGCCTTATAGCAGAGAGCCTGCAAGAGTCTTAATGAAATCTGGTACAACTTTCAAATTGAATGTAACACATACGATGTAGAAATTATGGACGAAAATGGAAAGTTTGGTTTGTAAGATGGAGAATGTTTTTAATAAGTTGGCACCCAGATCACAAGATGATATAAGACAGAGATGTCCATGTTTTGATGTTTGGATGTCCGTATCTAGGGAGATGTCCATGTTTGGATGTTTGGATGTCCGTATCTAGGGAGATGTTGACAAAAAGGGAAATTGCGCAATAACTTGCAATAGCTAAAACGGAACTTCATAAGAACAAATTGTTGACAAAAAAGGAAATTGCGCAATTCCCATAGACTTGTATTAGGACCAGATACTATATAAGGAAGGGCATCAGATAGATCGTTGGAGGTTCTCCCCAACGCATCTAGGACGCAGAGCTCCGGTCAGCTGAATCCAGAATTTGTCTGATGAATGTATCTGATTAAAGTCTGATTTGCAAATAAACTCTTCATTCCAAATGATGATTTGTGGGCTTCACTTAATGATGAAAGGCTGTAAGTATAAATGCTTTTGCTACATCAGGCTATCATTCGCTGCATTATATAACCTGTAGCCTAAATCCAGTTTGTCATAAGGCTGGTATCTATTCCTTGCCAGTGCTGAGAGGCGGACTAATGCGGGTATTTGAGACCTAACGTCTCTCTCAGTGGCAATTCCTTTTAAAACCTCATAACTCCTGGATTACCCCAGTACTAGTGTTATTTAGAGATGGAGTCAGATTGAGGTCACTCTAGCCTTCTTGGGGGGCTCGGGACCCCCCAATTCTCAACAACATACAAAAAGATCCATTATTTACAGCCAAGCCACAAGATACTACCGTATCTGCTCGGACCCAGAGGATAGAGATAGACACCTTGAAACCCTGACTGCATCCTTCAAACAGAAAGGCTACAACCCCAAAATAATCTCCAAGAATATTGCCTCCTCCCTCAAAACACCCAGAGAAAATCTGCTACAGTACAAAGAAAAAAAAGCCACAGACAGAATTCCCCTTGTAGTGACATACAACCCAGAGCTGGAGAAACTGAGGAAAATCATAAGAGACCTACAGCCGCTACTCCAGGAAGATGAATTACTGAAACAGATATTCCCATCCCCACCAGTGCTGGCCTTCCGACAGCCACCAAACTTAAACAAGCTGATCAGAAGTAAACTCCCAACACAGACGGAAAAAGAAAAGGGCACGTTTCCCTGTAACACATCCAGCTGCAAACTATGCCAAAACATTTCACAAGACCCCACAGTCATTCACAAGGGAAAAATATTCAACATAAAGGACTATTTTACATGCTCATTTTCCAATGTGGTATATATCATTCAGTGTAAAAAATGTAACGAAGGATGCTATATTGGAGAAACAGGCCAGATGCTTAAGACAAGATTCAATCTGCACAGACATCACATGAAAATAGCCGGTGCCAGTCAAGCCCCCACCCCTGTGGGCCAACACTTTACAAGACCAGAACACTGCACCAGTGATTTCACAGTAAGAATACTGAAAGGTAATTTTAAAACAATACAGGAAGACCTTTGAAATAAGAATGATTGAATATTTTGACACCTAACAAGCCGGACTTAATAAGGATCTGGGTTTTCTAACCCATTATAAACCATAAAGCTGTATTTCTCTGTTTATTTCTCTGTTTATTACCCGCCTCTCACCTACCAACACCCATCCAGTTAGAATATCAATAAAATGCTTTGATGTCCCCATGCATACCCCCACTCTCCCACTCTGTCAGACTGTCAAAGTAATGCTTTGATGTTTCTCTTATATATACTATCTGCTACCACATTTGCTTATTTCCGATCTGACGAAGAAGGGCAACCTTCGAAAGCTAATCAAGAAATGTATTAAGTTATGTCCAATAAAAAAGGTATTATCTTATTTTCTTTTCCATGTTTTATTTTGTTTGATTTCTATTGATAATCTACATGCTGGAATTTATGCCACATTTTCATTGGTGTAAATGGATGCACGTAGATTTAGGTGCTGAAATATCAACTAAGTGTATTCTATAATTGGCACCTAAATCTAGAATATGCTTAGTTGGCACTGATTTCAGCACCAATTTTTTTACGTCATATATAGAATCTCCCCCTTAATCGATATTAGATGCAGCCACAGCCATGGGTAGGAGCAGATCAGCATTGCTCCTGCCCAAACAGACTTAGCAAGACCACCAAGGACGTAGTCTCGAGGCAAGGAGGGTTCCTTGGATCACGGGGGGGGGGGGGGGGGGGGGGGGGGGGGGGGGAAGGGGGGCAGCTGTCATTTGCAAATCTATTGTTGGTAAACAAAACCCTGCCTATTTTCATTTGCCAATGACAGGAAATGACAGAAGAAATGCTGTTGACATTTCTTCTGTCATTGTAAACAACTGCTCATTCCTAATGCTTACCATTTTGCTCAAAGATCTCCCACTTTATTTTGTTGGATGTTTCTTTAACCCACCTCAAGTTTGACCAGGTAGACAGGAAATATAATTTTTAAGTGATAAATGATAATATAGATTGGTATCATAATTTCCTTTTCATAGGTTCACCTATTGCATTCGATATCCTTGCACCAGCTGAGCATGAAAAGTCCTGCTACTCCTCGTGGTTTCAGCCCATTTTGACTTTCTTTCAACCTCACTTGCTGTCATTAGTGACAGAAGCAAGAAAAGTTTAAATTTGGGCTGCTAAGGTCTTTCATTCATGGCTAGTTTTCAGAGGTTTGATTTTATTTCAGTTTCATTGTATTATAATTATAATTAATACATAAAAAAATATTAATTATTTTTTCTATAAATGTAGTTTCTAAATGGTGTTGGATCATGACGTTTAAAGTGTTTTCCTTGTTTATTTATTTATTTATTACATTTGTACCCTGCTCTTTCCCACATACAGCAGGTCCAGTGCGGCTTACATAGTAAAAGAAAGCATCTTACATGGTAAAGAATACAGTAAAAATCAAGGAAATGTAGGAACAGTATTATAAATTGTGATGATCATAACTACTTACATTATGAAAGGCATTACAAAGGACATGTGAAAAGAACGTAATGAACTAGAATAGGGAAGGTAGACAAGGATATGATAGGTGAAAGGGAAGGAGAATGGGAGGGAAATGGTAAAGGATGGAGGGAAGAAGATGAGGGATTGAGTATAACATTAAGAATATTTATATTGTTTGGTGTCCACAGTTTCTGTTAATATATTATAAATTTAAAAAATGTTGACATTATTTATTGTTAATATAAACACTTGGAAACAAATCATCAAGTAAGCAAAAGCATGGATGTATCAGGAGGAAAAACCTCAAGAAGCACCTTCTCCCACAGAACACATGGGTAGAAGGGCTAGGGCTTCTTCATCATTGGAAAAAACCTCCTGGAACTTTTAACTTCAAAACATCAAAACAGTTTAAATCTACTGCATTGTTGAACTTTCTTTAAATGTCAAGAAAAATAGAGAAGGTACTTACCTTGACAAACTTCTCTAAGGCTCCTCCGTGACTGAGACCATGGTTAACGGTGGCCTCCGTTTCGCCACTGCTGCTTCAGAACTTCCGGTCCAGTGCTATTCCGTTCAGACTGCCGGGGACACATGAAGGGCTTGTTCCTGAGCTATTTTGTAGTTGATGTCTAATTATTTATTGTTATACATGTACAGTCATGCAGTATTATCATGAATGTTCATAAATGTTTGCTGTATATTTTATAAAGGCAGATATATTATCCGATTTTTAAAAACATTTTTTAAATCTATTTTGTGTTTTTTGTAGAAAGTTGTTTGTGACCCCCTGAGGCAGGCACTTTGGCGCCAAAACACGGACCGTGTTAGGTCCTTGATATGAATTTTCTGAATAAACTGCTCTTTGATATTATCTCCCTATTGGTTTGTACATTTGTCAGCCTCTACGTTTGCTGGTTTGTTCATATTTTAGCTTAACACATTGAGAAAAGCATTAGTATCCCAAACTGGTCACAAAGTGGCTAAATTCCAAACCTGCAGTCAGACTAAATGTACTTAACATTTCATTTGAAAATCATTGCTGTATAAATCGATAGCTAAAATCAATCTAACTGTTCAGTAGAAAACCAGTTTCCTATCTGCCATATGTTGCCAGCTGGATTAGGTTAGATGAGCATTTTTTGGCATGATTTTAGTAAAGTAATACTGTACAGGTCATGTAGAGCTGAAACAAAAAAATAAATGTGCTTTTAAGTCATTCACCAATTATCTTTTCCTTTTGCCTGTGGCAAAAATCTTTAATCACAAAATGTTAACAAGTTGTAACTCACGTCCACAAATGAGCTTATGGCATAAAAACAAAGTCATTTTCTTCCAGCTTTAAATAATGTTAGCTTCATTGTATAATCAGAAATTATAGTGCATTCCTGTTATTGGAACAGGGGCCAGACAATTATATGCAAGAGTTTAGTAGCAGGAAAATCCTTTATTCTCTAATGGTTTAGAGACAAAAGGCCTTATTCAGAACTGACTTCTACCCATTCTGAGTGCATGGATAAACTATTGATAAAGGCCTCTATTTTAGAAACTCTATGCATGATTTGCATGTGTAAATAATATATGTACATCACATACGTGTGTAAGGGCAAGGTTTTCAGAACCAAAATCTACACATGTATTCCCAATTTTAGAAAATACATGTACCTAAATGTCACAATATATCAGCACTGGGATTTACAGCTACTCTCTTACATGTGTAGATTTATAAAAAGTGCTTGTTTGGGACAGTCATTTGCAAGATAGATTAAGGAGAAGTTCTGTCCGTTCCCAATGCTTATGTCCTCCTCTGATTTGAAAGTAAATAGGGATTGAAGTTTTGCTGTTAATTAGCAGAGTGTGCACATGCAGGTTTGCAAAATGGCAGGAGTAGCCTAATGGTTAGAACAGTGGGCTGATAACAAGGGGAATCCTGTTCAAATCCCTTTGTGGCTACTTGTGATCACAGTAAATCATTTAACCCTCATATACAGACTGTAAGCCCTTGGGGAACAGGAAAATGCCTGTTGTACCTAAATGAAACACTTACATATATCACCCTAAGACCCCAAACTTCACCCTATATATATAAATATACTCTCCAACGGGGAGGAAAGACCACAGCTGGCCCCTATTAAGGGATGTAAGGTGTCACTGAGGCCTTTCCTTCCTGTTGGAGAGCATATTTATATATAGGGTGATATGTTTAGTGCTATTCATGTTGTTCCCTAAGGGGCCCTTTTACTAAAGGGTTGCTGTAGAGCAGCCCGGAACTACCGCCAGGCCAACGCAGGTGTTGGCGGTAGTTCTACCCGCAGCTTATGCCATTTCTGTTGCACAAATATTGAGAAAATATTTCTGCAGGGGGGTTACCTGCTGCAGGACGTCAGAAACAGAAGGAAGCCTTTTGCGAGAAGAAGAGGACCTCGGTTGGCGGGGGTTGGGGCCCCCCACCAGCAAAGGTAGGCGACGGCGGGTTGGCGGCGGGAGGGGGGTCCAGAGGGTCGATGGCAGATGGGGGGCAAAGTTGGCAATAGCGGGGGGGAGGGTCGGCGGCAGGGGGGGCCAAAGTCGGCAATGGCAGGGGGGGGTCAGCGGCGTCGGGGGTGGCTAAAATGTGCCCCCTCACCTCGGGATCTGGACCCCTCTCCCACCGAAGTCTGGCTACGGCCCTGCTCCATTTATACCAACAAAAACGTGACATAAATCCCTGTGTGTAGATTTATGTGCACTGGGCCATATTCTATAACTATGCATACAAATTTGGAAATGCCCACAAAATGTCCATTTCCCAGCCCATAACCACTCCCCTTTTGAACTGAACACATTAGAAGTTAGGTGCAGTTCATTACAGAATACGCTTAGTGAGTTTTGTGTGTAAATTCTAATTATAGCCAATTAGTGATCATTATTGCTTGTTAAATGCTGTTATCAATGCTGATTAGCTTGTTAAGTCAATTAAGTTACGTGCATTGTTATAGAATGCACCTGGATTTTGACGCGGATCTCTAGATGCAGTAAGCGCTATTCTATAAAGGGCATGTGCCTTATATAGAATAGTGCTTAGGCGCAGATCCTGCTCCTAACTTTTGGGTGCTGGACTTACGCCTGCTGAAATCAGTTGTAAATGCCAGCACCCAAATTAGGCAACTTAGACCAAATTCTGTTATTCTGCGTGCAACTTTTTGGAACACCTCTGACACCCCCTTTTTCGGATGCATGCTATGAGAGTTAGGAACCAAGGCTTATAGAATACAGCAACCAGTTGTATGTGCCAATTCTAATTGATGCTAATTAACTGTGGTAATTGGTTGTTAGCATCCAATTATTGCTAGGTAAGGGCTTGTTAATCAATTAAGTTGCACGTGGAACTTGGAAGTGCATCCAAATTTCGGCATGCAACTTTGGGCACCATATATAGAATTCCCCCACTAGTGCGTATTTCACAAGTAAGCATACACATAGGTGAAGTCTGGGTGGAGTGTGGGTTGTACTCACACTTACACATGCAACTTGTACAATACAATAAGTTATGAGCATATCTTTAGAATTTAGGTGCAAGTATTTAGGCCAGCTCTATGGCTGGTGTAAGGGCTCACACCAAAGCACATAAACATGTATATATCCAATTACATTAGTATTTTATGAAGGAAAATAGGTACCCTATGATCATCTTAATATAGGCACACTGTTATAGAGTTACCACCTATACATATAGGACCAGGCCATGATGAATGCTCCTTAGTTCACACTTGGTATGCTGCCTTTCAGGGCGCAAATCAAGGCAATTTACGAATCTAAAAACAAAAACCAAGATGAAGAAAGGAGTTACAACATTTGACAGGACAGTGGAAGGAAAAAAGAGAAAGAGGGAGACGGGGACAGTCAACAGATAAAAGCTGTCTAGGAGCTGTACCTCTGTCTGACTGACACTGCCTCAGTTAGTGAGGGCCAAGAAATACTAATGAAAAGAGATGGGCTTTTAGGAAAGCTCTAAAACATGGATAAAAAAGCTCAGCACTAAGTTTGGAGAGAAGTGCATTCGAGGTTGGTAGGGAACAATCAGAGGGAAAAGGTAGGGGGGAGGCCAGAATTGAGAACTCTATGTGTTTGTGTCAGGATCTTGTGTTGGATTCTAAATGGGATAGTCAGTGGTGGTTTTTGAGAAGAGAAGTAATATCGTCCAAATGTTCTGTATGAGAAAGAAGATGTATTTTGGTATTTTGGACAACCTGGAGTTTCTTATGATGAGGAAGGCCAGAGTAGACAATGTTACAGTAGTCTAACTTGGAAACTACAAGAGTGTGGGAAAGTAGCACAGGAGTTGTCATCAAGATAAGGATGGAGAGAGAGAATGGTACGTAAGGAATTGATGCAACAGTGACATAGGATATCTGAGCATTGAAGGAAAGGTTTGTCTCAAGGATCACTCCCAGATAGCTCAAGGATTCTACCAAAGTAGATCTATATCTGTATCTGTATTTCTATCTATGGATAGCCATGTGCTGAGGACATCCAGCATGAAGAGCCATTTTACAAACTGGAAGGTCAAACATATGAATGGTAAAAAAATAGGGATGAGGACGTCTGTCTGGCAGAATTCTTAGAAGAATAGCCACACAGATGTCCCTGCGGAGCAGACTAGTGGTTAGTGCAGTGGACTTTAAACCAAAGGACCCAAGTTCAAATCCCAACAATTTTATTTTGTAATTGTGAGTCCTTTAGGAACAGAAAAATACACACTGTACCTAAATGTACACCACTTCAATAGTCTTCAGGCTTACAGGTAGCTTATATAGTTAGATATAGTATGTATTGTGTTTCTGGAGGGCTTACAAGAAAAACGTTAAAGTGGGAACCACTAGGCTACTCCTCAGACTTGCTTTCTATTTTGCTTAAGAATGCCTATAATACCTGAAGCTTTCATAGAGCCTGGTAGCCCCTTTCAGCTTCACTTTTAGGGAGGGGGATAGCAACCACTGGCGAATTAAGAAGGAGTCATGCCTTAACCCATCCAGTGGTCAGCTGCTCAGTCAGAGCACCTTTTTATACACTGGATGTGACTGAAAAACGTCTAACTTAGGATGTCCTTCATTTATGACGTGGGCATTTTTTCCCATTAAGTAAGAAATTCATTAATTAATTAATACCCCACATTATCCCTAACAACCTCAGGTTCAATGTGGCTTACAAAGCACAGTGAAAACAAGCATATAAGAAAGACAATGCATAATTCATTACACTTAATAATAAAACTAGAAAACCATTTCAAAGATAAACACCACCTAGATAATACAAGCTTGTGTAGAGCTGTAATCCTAAATTAAGCCTGGTGAAGTTCCCCTATGGAAAGAAATTTCCTAAAGAGTAATGACTTCAATAATTTGTGGAATAGGTATGCTGTTGGGCTTCTCTAGTCCCGCCCTTTTGCTATTTGGACATACTGCAGTGTTGGACGTCCTTTTTCTGCCTTTGTAAAATCAGGATTTGGACACTTAAGCACATGGGTGTCCATTTGGGTGTTTTGAGGTATCCATATGCTTTGTAAATAAGCTCCATAGGTACCTACAGGGCTCATTTTCAAAAGAGAAAAATGTCTAAAAAGTGGCATAAAGCAGCGTTTGGATGTTTTTCTCACAAAAAACATTCAAACCAGTATTTTCAAAACCTGTTTTACATAGGTTTATCCATGCAATTCATCTGCAGTTCATCCAAATCACAAGGGGGCATGTCAGGGGCATTTCAGGGGTGGGATTAGGGCATGCCTAACACTTGGATGTTTTACAGCCATAATGGAACAAAACGAAAACATCTAGGGCTGAAACTTCAACATTTTGGTCTGGACCTGTTTTTAGAATGAATAAGCCACAAAAAGGTGCCCTAAATGACCAGATGGTCACTGGAGGGAATCAAGGATGACCCCCTTACTCTCCAGTGGTCACTGACCCCCTCCCACCCCCAAAAAATGTGAATAAAAATATTACTTAGCATCCACTATGACAGTCTCAGATGTAATGGCCACATCTATTAGAGCAGCATGCAGGTCCCTGAAGTAGTGTAGTGGTTGATGCAGTGCATTGTAGACAGGTGGACCCAGGCCCATATCTACCCCTACCTGTTACACTTGTGGTGAAAAATGTGAGCCCTCCTAAACTCATCAGAAACCTACTGTACCCACATATAGGTGCCCCCTTCACCCATAAGGGCTATTGTAGTGGTATACAGTTGGGGCAGTGTGTTTTGAAGGGCTCAGTGGACAAGAAAAGGGAGCAACGGTGAGATGTGTCCCTGGGAACATTTATATGAAGCCCACTGCAGTGCCCCACTGCTCTCCTGGGATGTTTGGTGGGCCAGCCTACTAAAAATGCTGGCCTTTCCTACATCCCAATGGCTTGATTTTCTACGTTTTGCACTTGGACTTTTTTTTTTTTTTTTTAAATGAACCCAAAAGATAAACATTTTGAGCACAAAACACCTAGAAAATAGACATTTTCAGGAAAAAAAAGAGATGTATTTCTGTTTTGAAAAAGGCTATATTCCCCACTTGAATTATGGACATTTTGAGTGAATCGTCCAAAGTTGGACTTAGACATCATATTGAAAATGTCCCTCCACTTATCTTTATAAAATACCAGCACAAATCTAGCTAAAATCATGTGCAAATTCTCAGAAGCAGGTATAGCTGAATAGGGTCTGGAAGATGCATGCTAAATGGTGAGGACATAGAAAGTGATACTACTAGGGCCAAGAGCAACCCACAGGTAGAGCAGATAGTAGAGAATGGGAAGGATAAACCAGGCTTTTCGTCCTCTCCTCTGTCTAGCAGCAGCATTATTCACTCCCAAGGAAGTAGAAAGCAAGTCTCATAAAATCTCATAGAAGTGGAGGCATTTTAAAGTACCTCAAGATCTATGGTATACAGAATGTGATTATTATAGGAAGGCAATAAGTACAGAAAGGCTGAGGGGTCAACCTTCCAACAATGGCATGCTGCATGATTTGTAGAAACAACATTCTTTCAGCTCAACGGAGGGTGCTGATTCTAGCCTGGGGACTCCATCTAGAAGCAGTAAAGCTACAAGAAAAGTAAATTCATTTCCAGCCAAGTGAGGTGGCAGCCAGTAGCCCCAACGCATAACTAAATAAACCACCATGTGGTGGTGTTCATCAGAAGAGTCTTGAGGCATGCAGCAGGCAACACTAAAGGTGGTAACATGGTGCATCTAGGAAATGATTGCCCTGGATGACCAGCCCCTGCAGCTGGTTGAGAATATGGGATTTAAGAGGTTGTTGTAACTCTTAGTTCCCAGTTACCAAATGTCCTCAAGGACAACTTACAGTAGGCAGGTGAATCTCAGCTTGCATATTCAGATGTATGCCAGGCTTCAGGCAAAGACAGACAATATTAGTATGCATTTCACCAGCAACATCTTGACTAGTCAGAATTCTATGTACGCCTACCTCTTCCTAACTGATTTCATATGGATGTGGCAGGGACAGGCTGTTGATACAGGGCCCACAGACTGAACAGGCCCACCATTGAATTTTATGCGGCCCACAAGACTGAATAAATCTTTCCTATTGAAACTTTGGAGCTGCCAACTTCTTATCTGAATATTCTGGTACAATATAACCAATTATGTTGGAGAGGAGTTAGAGGCACGTCAATTAAAAATAATCAGTTAAGTCGGACTAAAAAAAGTTGCTGTCCTAAAGTTGACTGGATAACTTGTCCAGCTAACTTTAGACAATAATTTACATTGGTCTGATTTAATTTGTTACATTCTGTGAATATTTAGTTAAATATAACCTTTATAGTTATCCAGTTGATGGCCAATTATCATTTTTTTTTATTCTCTCAAAGTAAGGGGCAATTTATCTTTTAATTGCTTATGTTCCCTTGTTAAAAATATGTATTTCAGTATATTTTCAACAGTTAGGTTAAAATCCAACTTATTACAATTATTCATAAAATGTGGCAGCCACCTTTCCATTAGGGGATTATCTTTCTTTTTTAGGTCATTCTATTGGAAAAACCTGCCTCATAATATTTAGTCTGCACTTATGCCTTGTCTCAGTCAGGACCCATCTGTTTATAGAAGCGTTTCCTGGTTTCATTTAACATGTGCGTCCTTTTAATTTGATTTAATGCATTTTTGTTTTCATTTCCTGTAACTCTGTACTGGCTTCTAATAGTTTTGATTGGCTTCCTGGTTTAGAGTGCTTTAGAAATACTTAAGCAATAATAACAATTCTAAGACTGTCAGAGGTCCTGTAGCACAGGAAATGTCTCACAGACCTTACAAATTTTGGATTTTGGTGAAAAATGAGCAATACTGCCAGCTCAGAAAACAGAAAGAAAAGGCATCCTCACTTCTGTGTGATCAGCACATTTGTCAAAGCACTTGACAACTGTGCTGTAAAACAATTTCACGTCTTTCAAAAGCATGATTTCTAACACCTCTGCCTAATGATTTGAGATCATTTGTGGCTTTAAGCCTGAGGAAGCAATACTTCGGCATCCAAACCATTGTTTTCTCAAACATGTCAAGTACGTCAAATAGCTCAATAAATGCAATATCCATTCTCTGTAGTAAAAAAAAAAAAA
This sequence comes from Microcaecilia unicolor, assembly GCF_901765095.1. NCBI lineage: Eukaryota > Metazoa > Chordata > Amphibia > Gymnophiona > Siphonopidae > Microcaecilia > Microcaecilia unicolor. The sequence continues at coordinate 498,793,580 of NC_044031.1, forward strand.
GACTTTGGCATGAAAACATTCTTCACAACTTGCTAAGGAAATAAATGCATTTTATTCACCCTAGTGACTTTCCTGGAATCATGTTCACACTCAAATGCGCCTAAAATAAAGTGAGGGCATCTTCACCCAGCAAGAAAAATTAAGAAGGGAGAACAGACCAGGGATTGCTTTTGCCTCATTTCGATGACACGAATGGGGTACGATAATAGGTGAGGGGAGGGTCTGCTGGCAAGCCTGGGGGGGGGGGGGGAGGGTGCCTCCTTTTTAAACTTTGGAGAGGCCTGGCGTTTATACAACATCTTTTTTCCTTTTAGCTCAAGCCTTTTCAGTAGTAGCTTATGGCACTGTTACATTCAGTCACTAGGGGCCAGATGCACTAAACTTAAGGAGCCTTTAACGAGCCATTAACGAGCAAGTAGTAAACCCTGGCATGCACTAAAGGCTTCTCTGAGCCTTTTTCCTATGACGGTAGCAGCTAACGAAAAAGGAATGCTGATGAGCAAATTGTGTAGAAACCCTATTGTACTGAGATGCACTAACCTTTTCTGATTGCCTTAACGCTGGAAAATCTAACGAGAGGTCTGTACCTGTCTTGGGGCTGCGCGGGATTGAAAAGCGTCTATAAATGTTACAAAAACAATCAGGGAAAAAAGTGCTCGTCATGGACGTCCTTTATGGACGTGCTTCACTATATATATATAAAAAAAGACGAGCTGTGCCTATGGATGTCCTTTATGGACGTCCCTCACTATATATAAAAAAAAAGATGAGCTGTACCTATAGACGTCCTTTATGGACGTCCTTCGCCCCCCCCCGAGATCGCTGCCGCTCCCCCTCCCCCCTGCATTGAAATGACAGCTTCCTGCAGCCCCAGCCTCCCCGCCATCCTTACGTCAGACGAGGGCGGGCCAGGGAGGAAAGGAGGGAAGTCTGAAGGGAAGTGATCAGCTGTTGCCTGCTGCAGTGCCTTCACACAGAGGTGACAGGTGCTGTGAGGGCCTGGCTTGGTGGCAGACAGAGGGGGGCGGGTGGAGGGGGGAGCGGCGGTGGTGACGACCTCAGGGGGGGCGTCGTGGGTGGGGCCTCGGGGGGCAGAGGATGGCGGGGAGGCTGGGGCTGCAGGAAGCTGTCATTTCAATACAGGGGGGAGGGGCAGTTGCGGCGATCTCGAGGAGGGGGGCGAAGGACGTCCATAAAGGACTTCCATAGGCACAGCTCGTCTTTTTTTTATATATAGTGAAGGACGTCCATAAAGGATGTCCTTGGCATGCGCAGAGCAGTCAGCATAATGCTTGGCTGCTATGCACATGCTCGACCGGCTGACTGGCCGACTGTTTAATGATGGAATAGAGAATGCAAGTGAGCTACAACGAGCAGCTCATTTGCATTTCTATTCCTTGATGCATGCCCGTTCCTTACCGATTCGCTAAGGAAATCAGTAAGGAAAGGGCTTTAACGAGTCTTTAGTGCATCTTGGCCTAGGTATTTCTTTATCCTAGACTGTCTACACTTTGTACCTGAGGTAATGAAGGGTTAAGTGATTTACCCAGATTTACAAGGAGTGGGATTTGAACTCTGGCTTCCTTGGTTCTCAGCCTACTGCCAGGATACTCAGAAATTAAGATAAACAAACAATAAACAAAACTAAAATCAACACCTCACCATACCTAGGGGCTCGTTTACTAAAGTGAGGTAAGGTTTTGCACTTACTGTGTGTTAGTTGCAAAGTCTGTGCAGTACATTTAGGGAGTATGCCCAGTATCTGCACTATGTTGCATGCAGTGGCAGATAGCATGGAAGCACTGTGTAATCTGCCACTACATATAAGGCTGTGGGTGGAAGGGTGGGAGGAGGGACACATAGATAAACAAACAAATGGATAAATGAATGAATTAATTAATAAATAGTAGCCACTGTGGTACAACCCCCAACCCCATTGTCTAATCTCCCCCACATCTCCAATCCCCTTGATCTCCTTCAACTACTCCCCTTGGGCTGGGCTTCCTCCTAGTCACTCCCCCCCCCCCCCCCCCCCCCAGTCACTCCCCCTCCCCCAGTTACTCTATTACAGGAACGTCTCTTTCAATAATCTCCATATAATAGGGGATTACATGTGGTAAAACCAAAGTGGTTTATATTTACCGAAGGAGTAATTCTTTATAGATCACCTAAAGTTAGGCACCGGGATGGTGCATGGTAAGCCCAAATTCTATAACAGCAGATGTGTGCACAACCACTATTTTATAATACTAGTGTAAGTGTGCGTTTACATACTGTATTATGATGTACAGGATGCCCTCCTGGTCTCACTGTTGTCTTTCTCATACCTGACCAGGGCCGCCGAGAGACTGGGCCAGGCCCGGGACAAGGCCGCCCCCGGCCCCCCCACCCCCACCCGAGGTCGCTGGGGCCCCACCTCCACCCACCACCGGGCCCTCTCTCCACCCCCGGGCCCTCTGCACTGACCTTAAGCGCCTCACCTTTAAAAGTGCAGCAAGCAGCAGCAGACCACTCCTTCCTTCCGTGTCCCGCCCTTGCGGAAGTTACATCAGGCGAGGGCGGGTCACGGAAGGAAGGAGTGGTCTGCCGCTGCTTGCTATGCTTTTGAAAGTGAGGCGCTTAAGTTCAATGCCAGGGAGCAACGGAGGGCGGGCGGGCCGGACTGTGGTGGCGGCGCTGGGCCCCTCCCCGGAGGCCCGGGCCCGGGGAATTTTGTCCCCCCTGTCCCCCCCTCTCGGCGGCCCTGTACCTGACTGCCACTATAAATGCTATTTGAGGGGAGAATATCTAACATGCACCCCCGGTGTTCCTGATGAAATCTGTGCATCTCCAGAACCGGATGGTTGTAGTCGGGCCAGGTTCTGAAATTACACTGCAAAACACCGAGAGTGATGCAGAGACACTAACCACGTCTCCCAGTTTCAAAGAATGGGAGAGGAAAAAATAAACTAATTTTGGAATTCTTTCCCAAATTTACCTTGTAGAGAAATGCAACACTTCAGAATTTCTTTAAAAATGATGACAATTTTATTGTAATAATATTGTCTGAAACCCCTTTCCGATTATAGGTTATAAAGAACAATTAATTTTTTTTATATAACAGATAACCCTTTAAATGCAACAAATACTCAAATTATTGCTCAATATTGTTTTCTTAAAATAAAACTTATAATGAAATATATAACAGAATTCTCTCTCCTCTGTAGATACCTTTTCCCTCAATTGGATGAACAATCAGATAAGTATTACGTTTTCAAATCCAAATGTCATTACACAATAAGAAATGCTTATTTACTTTCTTTACTTCTTATATTACAAGAATTTGATTCTTTGTGTCGTTTTTTTTTTTTGTCTTGCAGGTCTCCCCCCTTCACATCAACCTTTCAGGAAAACTCAGGTAAGTATGTGTTATTTTTCCCTTTTCACTATTCCCCTTCCTTTCCTTGAGTTCCCCAAAGCCCCAGTGTTCCCCACCAGTCACTTATCTATGGTGGATTTTCTTTCTCTCTCCAAGATGTTATGCAGCCTTTCTTGCAGTGGGGCCCTTGTCATCCACGGCGTGCCGTTGATCTTCCTCCTAAACCTATCCTTAACCAAATCAAACGTAGGCAAAACCCTAGCTTCCTATTAGCTGGAACCAGTTCCACTAGGGGAATATATTTAACAAATACTGTGGCCAGGATAATCTAATGAAATAAAAATAATTAAAGATTCCCTTATCTAACAGACTTATCCTATCCTTCAACTAGACTTTTTTTTATTCCTAAACTATGGAGAGAGATTGGCAGTCCTACACTCGCAGCCACATTCACACCTCAAACCAGACGCTGCCCCTATTCCAAAATTCCATCCCTCCTCACTATTGCACTAACCCAATCTCCCTAAACAGAACACACCTTCAGTATACTTATATGGATACCAATCATTCCAACCAAATATCACCACAACGCCTCACACACCAACCCACTTGCATTACCCTTCAATACTGTATCCCTAAATCCCTTTAACTAGTTCAACTTTTATCCCTTAAACCACTCTCACACTCCCACCACTCACAACACCACCTCTCACCTAGACCACCAAACTCACTCTTTACTTTAAATGCACTCAAATCACTCAGCTCCTTTTCCCCTAAACTAATATCTTATTTCCCAAAATCACCCCCTTACTGTTCCCAAGCTCACCACTATTCATTCATACAAATTTCTAACCCTGCTTCCTTTTTCCACCCCACTACACATATAATGGAACCCCAAACTCAATTAAATTTTAAATAAACCTCCTCTCACCCATACATTCACTATCACCTTCACTTCAGTCAGACACTGTCACTCAAAAACCCCTCTTTCTACCTATTTCTTTCATTTTAGCCCTCTTTTCTTGCACACACCCTCCACAACACATCCAGTCACTCCGGCTGCCTAACCAACTCTGCTAACTGCCCACTCACTCGGTCACCTAGGAAACTGGCTTTAGCTTGGGGTTCCAAACACTTCTCAAACTTCCAAGCTGCATTGCTGACCGGCGGAATGTTCTCCAGCACAAGTATCCCTAACCCCATGTTACAAATAATCTACCTTGATAGCTGAATATGTGTCCCTTGAAGGGTTGCAGCAGGAGAAGGATGATCATAATTACCAAGAAGGGCAGTTTCCCAAGGCTCAAAACCTTTCCCAGTAATGCTTAGTGCTATCCTTCTCAGGTCTGGCTCAGAGGTCCTGGAAGGGGGAAAACCTGGCATAGCCTCAGGAAGGGAGGTGCTCCACATCTGTAGAGCTTTTCTGGAAAGCAGTCAGTCCTTAGTGATGAGCCATGGTTTAGTTCAAGCTCTATTCTCCTCTGTCACTAAACAGTATACACTGAAAGCCAAAGTGAGGCTGGGGAATGGGTAGGGCCTGTTCACCAGGGTAAAAAGCCTGCTGTTGTTGAAGGGAGACAGGAGGAAAGGAGAGGACAGCACACGGAAAGACCTGCCTGAGGGGAGGTCATAAGAACATAAGAGTAGCCATACTGGGTCAGACCAATGGTCCATCTAGCCCAATATCCTGTTTTCCAAACAGTGGCCAAGCCAGATCACAAGTACCTGGCAGAAACCCAAATTGTGGCAACACTCCACACTACAAATCCCAGGGCAAGCAGTTGCTTCCCATATCTGTCTCAATAGCAGGCTATGAACTTTTCTTGCAGGAACTTGTCCAAACCTTTGTAAAATCCAGATATATTAACTGGATCTTCTATTGGTTTTAAAAGTATTTCCATGTAACTTCCCCGAGTGTCCTCTAGTATTTGTACTTTTGGAACGAGTAAGAAATCGATTTACGTCTACTCGTTCTACACCACTCAGGATTTTGTAGACCTCAATCATATCTTCCCTCATCCGTCTCTTTTCCAAGCTGAAGAGCCTTAACCTCTTTAGCCTTTCCTCATATGAGAGGAGTTCCATCCCCTTTATCATTTTGGCTGCAAAGGGGTAAATGGGCTACCCAACTCAGGGTGACGAGGACCCTAAAGTCAATTTAGTACCTTCTTCTACTAACCTATAAAAGTACTCACTCTGCTGCTCCCCAGTATCTCTGCACACTCGTCCTTCCCTACACCCCTTCCCGTGCACTCCGCTCCATGGATAAATCCTTCTTATCTGTTCCCTTCTCCACTACTGCCAACTCCAGACTTCGCGCCTTCTGTCTCGCTGCACCCTACGCCTGGAATAAACTTCCTGAGCCCCTACGTCTTGCCCCATCCTTGGCCACCTTTAAATCTAGACTGAAAGCCCACCTCTTTAACATTGCTTTTGACTCGTAACCACTTGTAACCACTCGCCTCCACCTACCCTCCTCTCTTCCTTCCCGTTCACATTAATTGATTTGATTTGCTTACTTTATTTATTTTTTGTCTATTAGATTGTAAGCTCTTTGAGCAGGGACTGTCTTTCTTCTATGTTTGTACAGCGCTGCATACGCCTTGTAGCGCTATAGAAATGCTAAATAGTAGTAGTAGTAGTGAGAGAAGGGAAAGGAACTGGAGCCCAGTCCTCACCGGGAAAGTGCTGTCATGTGACATGATGGACTGACCTGCCTAAAAAGAGAGAGAGACGGAGGGAGGAATGGGTCATTGGGCAACTGCCTGAATGAATCAACTTTGTTCTAGAAGGGGAAACAGTTGCTAGTGATGAGAATATGGGGAATGTCTCTAGTATAACTTATGTCTTTAGTTTCAGCCGTGTGAAGGGTGCAGAGACTGTTCTGAGCAGACCTAGTTTGTGGCTGTGATAAGGAGCTAGTGCCCGGTCCCCACAAGGGTAATGCTGTCATGAGACAGATACTGACCTGCCTGAAGTGAGAGGGGGGGGGGGGGGGGGGGGGGGGTTAGGGGTAACTGCCTGACTGAATGAAGTTTGTTGTGGAAGGGGAACAATTGCCAGTGGAGGAGAATATTGGAATTTCCCTTGTACAGGCCATATCTTTAATCGCAGCCATGTGGTGGTGGGTGCAGAGACTGTTTCTGAGCAGTCCTAGCCTATGGCTATGATCAGGTTGGGAAATCACTTGGTCCGTGAGAGGTTCATTAAGGGCACAACTCTAGGTTCTGTCCTGGAAATGCTGGTCCAAACCTATGAGAAACTTACAGACTGCTATGGACTCAAATTGCAAGCTTGGTTATGGAAGAAAAGTTAAACCCTTCCTGTGCTGTTTTGCATAGATTCCTTTTGGCAAACCTGAGAGAAGCAGTGAGTGAAGTGCTTAATAATGAACATGCTGTGTGAACCCTTTGGTTTGTTTTTGAGTCCTGAGCCACATGTTAGAAGGACTTGTGCTGTGTTTTGAGACTTAACGCCGCTTATGAAATGTGATTCTTTTTACTGAATAAAAGCCTTTATATTTTGGAACTTGGTTGCTTTGTGAATACCTGAGCTAGAGAGTTGAAAATCCCAGATCGGAGTTGGGTCTGGATTTGTGGAATTTTCCTGGTTTCTTCAAAAGGGAAGTGTAAGAATGTGCAGACCTGGTGACATGGACTGAACCACACCCTGGAGCGACACTACAATATCTAACTTTAGTCACAAGCAGTTTTGCTAGCTCAGTGGCTGGCGAAAATGCATGACCCTAACTGTAGGCAGTTAGGCGTGCAAATCTAATATTCTATAACCTATGCATGTAACTGCTTGACATGCCCCTGATCTACATCCATGCTCCTCCCAGGTCCATACCCCCTTGGAGTTTGTGTACTCTAGAATTTGAGTCTGCAATTTATAGAATATAGAGTAATGGCAGTTATGCACTGATTAACACCAATTGTATCCAATAATTGGTTGTGAAGGCCAATTAGCAGTTAATTAATTCATGAAGTTACCACACAACTGACCTTATTCTATAAGTGACGTGCAAATTTGCATATTAGTTAGAAATTTGGGCATGCATTCTATGTTTATACCTTTCTTTTATTGTAATTTTTCTTGAGCTACTGTACGCCACATTGAGCCTGCGCTCGTGGGAAAATGTGGGATAGAAATGCACTAAAATAAATAAATAAAATAAATAGAATTAGTGGACAAATGTTTCTTTTATGCTTATTTAAGTGCATCATCAGTGCATGTGCTTTAGAAGTGTCTTGATGCATATTGTGATTATTGTGGGCATAGGCAGCTGGTGACCCATTTTGTTAGGGGAGACTAAGCAGTAAAGTGGGGAAGAGAACACTCCCTTATTTGGCAGCCTGACCCCCTAGCAGTGTACTACAAGAGTAGTTAGAGAGCTCAGTCCACCAGTTTAATATTAATTGCTACCAGGGCAGGCATGTTCTTGCCTCTCACACTACCCAACCCCCCCCCCCCCCCCCCCCCCCCCGATAGGTGATGGCAGGGTGACAGGGTGCAGAGAAGGCAAATGAGAAAGTTAGATCAGGGATACTTGATAAAGGGTATGGAGTGGTTTATAACAATTAGAATTAAATTACATTTATTTATGTATTGATAAAATTTCCCACTCATTATTTTATAGACCTCTATCATATCTCTCCTCAGCCGTCTTTTCTCCAAGCTGAAGAGTCCTAGCCACTTTAACCTTTCCTCATAGGAAAGTCTTTCCATCCCCTTCATCATTTTTGTCACTGCATACTGAGCAGAGGGTTTCAACGTATCAACGATGACACCTAGATCCCTTTCCAGGTCGGTGATTCCTAATGTGGAACCTTGCATCACGTAACTATAGTTCGACTTCCTCTTTCCCACATCCATCACTTTACACTTAAACATCATCTGCCATTTGGATACCCAGTCTCCTAGTCTTAATTTTTCACAACTCTCTTGCGATTTGACAACTTTGAATAACTTTGTGTCATCAGCAAATTTAATCACCTCACTAGTTACTCCCATCTCTAGAACATTTATCAATATGTTAAAAAGCAGTGGTCCCAGCACAAACTCCTTGGGAACCCCACTATTTACCTTTCTCCATTGAGAATATTGACCAGTTCTTGGCAGATTACATATTAAATATGCATAATATCAACAACATAGTATCAAAAACTAAATATGACAAGTGACAAATTAATTTAAATAAATAAAAAAATAAATATAAATCAGTGCAGTATGTTTATGTCTGCTGATATGAATGTCAGGAGTTACACCCACCATCAGCAATCCACATTCTCCGCTATCAACACAAGACTTACCATCAGCAATATCATACCTTTCACCAGCAACTCCACATTCACCACCAGCAACACAGCCACAGATAGCGGGACACACGGGGACAGAGAGACACCTGGACAGACAGGCACACAGAGGATGGGCAGAAAGGTAAGGAGGTAGAAACAGTATATAGATGGAAAGGAAAGGATGAAGCAGACCGGTGGGGCAGAGAGAAGGTATGACTCACAGCACAGATCAGCGAACGTGCCAGAGACTGGTGCTGAAGAAGACTAAGGCTGGCAGGGGTTGGGGACCCCCAGCAGCAAAGGTACCTTGCGGCGACGGTGGCGGCAGGGGGGGGGGGGGTCGGCAGCTGGAGAGGCAGGCTAAAATGTGCCCCCCCCCCATCTTGGGCTCTGGACCCCCTTCCCGCCGAGGTCTGGCTATGCCCCTGGCTAGGAGGAACCATTTTGAATCCTGTTTTCTTAGGCAGCAGTGGAGGGGGACTGCTGCTGCCTAGGAACATTGGCATGAGACATTTACTCTCTGGGTAGGTCTCGGAGGGGTAGAGAGAGAGGTTTGGGGAGGCATGGCTGATGTATCTGGGGTGGGGTTTTGTGCTGGAGGATCAGAACTAAAGGAATGAGATTTTGAGAGGGATCGGAATATAAGGGTGGGAGGGGGATCAGAACTAACGAGGGGCCGGGAGGGGATCAGAACTCTTGATGGGGGTGGGAAGGGGGCTTAGGAAGTCTTGGTTGGGTCAGAAGGGATCAGAACTCAGGAGGGAGCTTTGGATCTGTTGGGGGGTTTACCACTCTGGCTTTTGGGTTATTGCGGGCTCTGGATGAAGTGGGTGTGGTAAATGCCCTTTATGGTACATTCAGGGAAATGCTGGGCACGCTCCCTGCATTTACTGCATAGGCTGTGCACTTACCCTGTGTTATCTTTTGCAGTTAACACAAGGTAAGTTCAAACAGTTACTGATCCTTCCGAAAAAGGCTCCCTGGATGACTTAAATATTTGGTCTAACTCCCGATGTCTGTCTTTTTGGACATGGATGTTCCTTCTTCTTCTACAATGGGGGAATGAACATCTATTTTTTAAGCCCGCCCAAGTGCTACCCAAAACCTGCCTAGACCACACCGCCTTGCCAGATGCACGTTCTTCATTTTTAGGCATTCATATCCTGGCTTTGTAAAATCAAGGATTTGGATGTCCATGTAACATGAACATCTAAATGCCAGGTTATAAACATCTAGATCATGAATACTGCTTCTAAAATAAGCATCTGCATATGTTTATTGTAAACCGTCGAGAACCTTGAATGAGGCATCTATTTATCTATTACTCCCAAGGGGTCTTTGTCTGCTCATTCTAACAGACTGGAAAATCTGTCTAGTAAATACATGGACTTACATCAAACCACATTCTTCAGTACTGGAGTTTAGGCAGCGCGCCACCAACTGTGACTTTAGAAATGCTTTCTTAGAATGATGCAGGAAATGCTGCTCTAGCAAACAAACACACACATGTCAAAGCTTAAACCACCACAGGTGCATGTAAGTCAGAGCCTTTATCTTCAATTTCAACTGATAAAAGCAATATTTGGTCCTATGAGTAGGGTTGCTCCCATTGAGTAAACTTACTGGCAATCAATAAAAAAGAAAGGACTACGTAATAAACACATCCATAAAAATAACTTTACATCATTAAAAACATCCTGAATGATGGGGCCTGTCTCTGCAGTCCTGGGCTTAGATCCAGGCTTTTTAGGCTGCCAGTGCATAAATGACTAAATCTCAAGTCAAAATATTAAGTCCAGTTGTATTTTGTTTAAAATATTTATAACTTGCTCCATCCACAGCACTGGGTGGGAAATAAAAGTACATACACAATAAAACATAAACATAAATTTAAAAAACATCACACAAAGGACTAGATTCTATATATTGCTCTGAGATTCCGCATGGAAATCAAAATGTATGTAAAGAACACTTTAATTTAGGCGTACTTTATAGAATATGCCGAGTGCTGGTCCATGTGAATAAATTTAGTCGTGGTCAGTTATACCAACTAAAACCTGATGCAAATCCCGATGCCTAAAATAGGTGCAGAGTGGGTGTATTTTACAACAATGAGCAATGATTTTAGAAATGCCCATAATCCACCCATTCCACACCTATAACCACATCCACTTTTCAACTATGCGACTTAGAATTTGCGTGCACTACATTACAGAATACACTTAGCAAGTAGTGTGCATAAATTCTAATTAATGCCAATTAGTGCTGATAATTGCCTGCTAACATCTAATTATCAGTGCTGATTAGCTTGTTAACTAATTAAGTTATGTGCATTGATATGGAATACGCGTTGATGTTGAGACAGAAATCTCAGCATGATATATAGAATCCTTGGGAAAATGGTGACAGTACATAAGATCATAAGAACATAAGAGTAGCCATAGCTATACTGGGTCAGACCAATGGTCCATCTAGCCCAGTATCCTGTTTTCCAAACAGTGGCCAATTCGTGGCAACACTCCATTCTACAATCCCAGGCAAGCAGTTGCTTCCCATGTCTGTCTCAAAAGCAGACTATGGACTTTTCCTCCAGGAATTTGTCCAAACTTTTCTTAAATCCAGATACGCTAACCGCTGTTACCACCTCCTCCAGCAATGAGTTCCAAAGCTTAACTATTCGTTGAGTGAGAAAATATTTCCTCCTATTTGTTTTAAAAGTATTTCCGTGTAACTTCCTTGAGTGTCCCCTAGTCTTTGTACTTTTGGAACAAGTACAAAATTGATTTACTTCTACTCGTTCTACGCCACTCAGGATTTTGTAGACTACTACTACTACTACTACTACTACTATTAAACATTTCTATAGCGCTACTAGACTTATGCAGCGCTGTACAAATTAACATGAAAAGACAGTCCCTGCTCAACAGAGCTTACAATCTAAATTGGACAGACGAACAGACAGCTAGGGGTGGGGAAATTGCAGTGGTAGGGGTGATAAGTGAGGGTGTTGAGTAAGAGAGTCATGGTTAGGAGTCGAAAGCAGTAGCAAAGAGGTGGGCTTTAAGCCTAGACTTGAAGACAGCCAGAGACTGAGCCTGACATACTGGCTCAGGGAGTCTATTCCAGGCATAGGGAGCAGCAAGATAGAAGGAACGGGGCCGGGAGTTAGCAGTGGGGGAGAAGGGGGATGACAGGAGACATTTACCCAGCCAACGGAGTTCACGGGGAGGAGTGTAGGGAGAGATGAGAGCGGAAAGGTACTGAGGAGCTGCGGAGTGGATGCACTTGTAGGTCAAAAGGAGAAGTTTGAACCGTATGCGGAAGCGGATAGGGAGCCAGTGAAGCGACTTGAGGAGAGGGCTAACGTGAGTATAGCGACTCTGGAGGAATATAAGACGCGCAGCAGAGTTTTGGACAGATTGAAGAGGAGATAGATGGCTGAGCGGGAGACCAGCGAGAAGCAAATTGCAGTAGTCTAGGCGAGAGGTGATAAGGGTGTGGGTAAGGGTTTTGGTAGCGTCCTCGGAGAGGAAAGGGCGAATTTTGTTAATATTATAGAGAAAGAAACGACAGGTTTAGGCAATCTGCTGAATATAAGCAGAGAAGGAGAGAGCGGAGTCAAAGATGACTCCAAGGTTGCGCACAGACGGGACAGGGAGGATGAGAGTGTTATCTACCGAAATAGAGAACGGGGGGAGAGGAGAGGCAGGTTTAGGGGGAAAGAGGAGAAGCTCGGTTTTGGTCATGTTTAGTTTCAGGTGGCGGCGAGACATCCAGGCAGCGATGTCAGACAGGCAGGCCGATACTTTGGTCTGGATTTCAGCTGAGATATCCGGTGCGGAGAGGTAGATCTGGGTACCATCAGCGTAAAGGTGGTATTGAAAGACCTCAATCATTTCTCCCCTCATCCGTCTCTTTTCCAAGTTGAAGAGCCCTACCCTCTTTAGCCTTTCGTCATACAAGAGGAGTTCCATCCCCTTTATCATTTTGATCGCTCTTCTTTGAACCTTTTCTAATTCTGCTATAACTTTTTTGAGATACGGCAACCAGAACTGAATGCAGTTCTCAAGGTCTGGATGCACCATGGAGTGATACAAAGACATTATATATTTTTGGCCTTATTCACCATTCTTTTCCTAATAATTTCTAGCATCCTGCTTGCCTTTTTGGCCACCACCACACACTGAGCAGAAGATTTCAGCACATTATCTACAGCGACACCCAGATCTTTTTCTTGATCGCTGACCCCCAAGGTGGACCCTAGCATCAGGTAACTGTGATTCGGATTATTCTTTCCAATGTGCATCACCTTGCATTTGTCCACATTAAATTTCATCTCCCATTTGGATGCCCAGTCTTCCAATTTCCTAAGGTTTTCCTGCAATATTTCAGAGTCCGTACATGTTTTAACAACCTTGAATAGTTTTGTATCATCTGCAAATTTGATCACCTCACTCGTCGTTCCGATTTCCATATCATTTATAAATATGTTAAATAGTACTGGTCCTACTACAGATCCCTGCGGCACTCCATTATTCGCTCTCCTCCATTGAGAGAAATGACCATTTAACCCTACCCTCTGTTTTCTGTCCAATAACCAATTCCAGAAGGCAAAAGTAGAGACTAATAGACGATTCACCACTGGAGACGTGAGTCCAACAGTCTTTATTATATCAGAGATAATGACCCGACACAGGCCGTGTTTCGACGCTAAAAAGCGTCTGCATCAGGGGTCAATAAATACACCAAGTAATGAATGCAAAATGAAGAGTCCTACTTGTATATGTGTTGTCAACTCACTGATCACGTAGCACCAAAGAGAATATGCTGGATACAGTGGTGAATCGTCTATTAGTCTCTACTTTTGCCTTCTGTGATTCGTCATCGTAGAGAACTTTTCCTGTTCTATATTTTCAATAACCAATTCCTACAGTAATCCACACCAGAACCTTGCCTCCTATCCCATGACTCTTTCATTTTCTTAGGAGTCTCTCATGAGGAACTTTATCAAAAGCTTTCTGAAAATCTAGATACACTACATCAACAGTCTCACCTTTATCCACATGTTTATTCACGCCTTCAGAGAAATGAAGCAAATTGGTGAGGCAAGATTTCCCTCGACTGAACCCATTCTGACTCTGTCCCATTAAACCATGTTTGTCTACGTGTTCTATAATTTTATTCTTTATAATAGTTTGCACTATTTTGCCCGGCAACAATGTCAGGCTTACTGGTCTATAATTTCCCGGATCACCCTAGAACCCTTTTAAAAAATCGGCGTCACGTTGGCCACCCTCCAGTCTTCAGGTACTGTGGACAATTTTAACAACAGGTTGCATATTGCTAACAGCAGATCAGCAATTTCATGCTTGAGTTCTTTGAGTACCCTTGGATGTATGCAGTGGTGTGCTGGTAAATGTTTAACAACAGGCTCTCTCCCCGGTCCCCCTCTGCGCCCCCCCCCCCAAATTGCAGAGCTGGCTATAGCCAGGGAGAGAGCCTCGTGGGGTGGGGGGGGGGGGCAATGCATTACTTCAGGAAAAAAAATTAAATGATCCCAGGTTCCAATCTAATTCATGTTTAATGTGCGATAAAATGCCATAAATAAGTAAATAAATATAAACTTTTAATGTTGAGCACCTGATTCTCAAAGTGAATATATTCCAAGCACTATAATGAAAATAAAATTATTTTTTTTCTACCTTTGTTGTCTGGTGACTGTTTTTCTGATCATGCTGGCCCAGTATCTGATTCTGCTGCTATCTGTCCTCTTAACTCTGTTTCCAGGGCTTCCTTTCCATTTATTTCTTTCCTTTCCTCCTTTCTTCTTCTTTTCTGGTCCTCAGCTTCTGCCTATTTTCTTCATCCATGTGCAGTTTTTCTCCTCTCTTTCTTTTCCCTCATCTCATCTCCTTCCTCACTCTTCCCTCCCCTCCATCCATGTCCAGCATTTCTTCTCTCTCCCCTCCTCTCCATCCACCCATGTCCAATGACCCTTCTCTCCCCCTGCCCTGCATGCACCCAGCGACCCTCCTCTCCCCTGCCCTCCATGCACCCATACCCAGTGACACTCCTCTCCCCTGCCCTCCATCCACCCATGTCCAGTGACCCTGCATGCACCCATGCACAGCAACCCTCCTCTCCCCTGCCCAGCATGCACCCATGCTCAGCAACCCTCCTCTCCTCTGCCCTGCATGCACCCATACCCAGTGACCCTCCTTTCCCCTGCCCTCCATCCACCCATGTCCAGCAGTGACCCTCCTGTCTCCTCTCCCCTGCCCTGCATGCACCCATACCCAGTGAACCCCCTTTCCCCTGCCCTCCATCCACCCATGTCCAGCAGTGACCCTCCTCTTCCCTGCCATGCATGCACCCAGCCATACTCAGTGACCCTCTTTCCCCTCCATCCACAAATGCCCAGCGACTCCCTTCTCTCCCCTGCCACCCCCTCCCGAGTTGTTGGTGAATTCTCCTCCCCTGCTCCCTCCCGATCAGGTCTGCTCCCTCCCTCCCTCCCGATCCGATTCGGTCCCTCCCTCCCGATCCCTCACGTCACCGACCCAACCTGACAATTCGAATTCTTTGGGGCAGGCAGTCTTGCCTGCCCGCTGCCAGAACTGACTCTCCCCCACTGGCGCTGCCAGTTCAGCAGAAGTCTTGCGAGGCCGCCTCTGGAAGTCTCGGTGGCCATTTCTAAAGTGCGAACCGGCAGCGCCAGCGGGGGAGAGTCAGTTCTGGCAGCGGGCAGGCAAGAGTGCCTGCCCCAAAGAATGCAAAGAGTCAGGTTGGGTCGGTGACGTGAGGGATCGGGAGGGAGGGACCAAATCGGATCGGGAGGGAGGGAGCCAGGGAGCCAGGGATTGGATCGGGGGGAAGGGACCGAATCGGGAGGGAGGAGAAGAGCCGGCTCGTGCGTTTCAACAATCGGCTCGCAAGAGCCGAGCAAAGTTAACAACCGGCTCTTGCGAGCCGGTGCGAGCCGGCTCCAGCACACCACTGGATGTATGCCATCTGGTCCAGGTGATTTACTACTCTTTAATTTGTCAGTTTGGCTCAGTACATCTTCCAGGTTCACCGAGATTTCTTTCAATTCCTCTGCATCATCACCCTTGAAATCCATTTCTGGTACATCTTCTTCCATAAAGACAGAAGCAAAGAATTCATTCAGTTTCTCCACTATGGTCGGTGTGTCTGTAAAACCAAAATAGAAGTAAAGAAAACAGTTTTGAATGCAGGAAGTCATTGTAAATCGGAGTAGGCATTTCTGCAACTTAACAATGGCTTCTTGCATTTGCAACAAATACAAGAAAAAAAATAGACCTGTATCATAAAAAGAAACAGCTGGAGCAGAGCAGTAACAAAAGTTTATTTGTATATTATTCTAAGTGTTTATTAATAGAATTAAGATAAAGGCAGTGCGTTTTTTTCTAGCAAAAAAGGTGCCAGTACTCAAATGCTAGGCCACCCTTCAGGGGTAGGGTGATCACTGAGGTACCCACCCCACAAAAGCCAAGCCCCCTGCAACCAGTCACTGAAGCTTTGACAAGGCAGATTTGCCTGAGCTCTTTCATTAAAACTTGGGGTCCATGGGTCAATTTTAGCAGACAATAGAAAAGGTGCCAATACTGTGTAGTACCCCCTTAAAAAAGCCTTGGATAAAGGTGAGATGCCTGCAGAGGAGGGAGGGGAAATATGGCTTCTGATATGGCATTTAAATGATGATGTACTCCATTTTCATTGATTCATTATTATTTTATCCCTTTTTTTTTTGTGGTTCATAGCACTGTCACACCTTCCCATGTGGTACATTTATGTTGAATCACTTGTTTCAGTTTGCACATTTGGCGTTTAGCACCTTTAGTATGGACTTATGTGCACTTTGCTTTGTTTAGTTACTATTATTTTGATCAACTCTCCACCTATGATGACTTGAGCACAATATGCTATCTTCTCGATTTCAGCTACATGCATTTTTATTGTGGTTATGTCTTTATGCAGTTAATATATTTAAGATTTTAGAAGTTTTTTTTTCAATAGAAACAACATATCCACTGTTCATACGGTCTCATTTTTTATGCAAGTTTTCCAATTGATTTCCATTTAGGTTTTTCTCCATATTGTTTTCAGTTACCTGTCAAGCTATTTTCTTGGGTTTTCATTTATCTGGTATTCTACCAGTATCTTTTTCCCATTCTACTGTTCACTGTTTTCATTCATCACTTTCTTCATCAGCGCTTCATACTCACAATTGATATTTTAATTATGCATCCTCACGTCACACATATGATCATTGTTCATTTAAGTCATTGTTCATTGATCTTCCAGCCAGGAATAGTATCAGATCATCTCGTACCTATATGAATCTTCATTATCCTAATTGCATTGGTCTTAAATATAAATCGTCCTACGCGTCTAATTTCACCTACTTAAGTACTCAAATGTAGAATTCATTATCAAAAAGAGTGAAAGCGATATATGACCATCTAGAATTCCGGCGAACTTTATAGACCTATTTGTTTTGTAAGGCCTACCCTTCTGAATCTGCCTAGCTGCCTCAACCCTGCACTGATTTAAAAGACAATGTTATTTCTTATTTCCTTTGTCATTTATTGTTCCCATCTACCTCTACCTTCCCTTACCCTATTTCTGATTGTATTTGTTTAACATCGACCCAATACAGTGTCTTGTAAGTCACATTGAGCCTGCTAGTGTGTGGGAAAATGGGGGATACAAATACTGCAAATAAATAAACAAGTCAAAGTACACATTTTTTTTCAATCTTCACCTCAATACACATTTTTTCTATTTTTTTCTATTTTTACACTTTTTATTTTTTTCATCTTAGTATGATATTTTTAAATACATTCAGCTGTATAACTGACTTTAGTATTTTACTGTGTCATTTTGTATTTATGTATTTTTAATATATATTTTTTTGCTGTATTCTCATTTGTGTTTGTTCATCATTATTATATAGTTGTGACACCTGAAGAAGGCACATTGCTGAAACATGGGTCGTGTAGGGTCTGGATGGTGTATGATACTTTTTTTGGAGAATAAACTTTTGTTTGAAGACATTGGACTTCAGGTTTTCCTTGGAACTACTTCTTCCACTCTTGTGTTTTGTTCTGATATGGCATGTCTGTATGTTGGTAAATTTGATTAATTGCTTCATTAAGGTGTGTTTATGTAGTGATATAAACTGTGATGTTGCCTTATTGCTTAAGAATACATAAATCAAATCTGCTTGTAGTTATTATGTTCCAACTTGACCTTTCAACTATAGGGGCTTTACTGAAATGATCTATAACTGAAACATTGATGAGAGTTATGATTTACAATAGACCCCTCTTTGGATTTCTCATACAGATGGCCTGATATAAAATACCCCCCCCCCCCCCAATCAATGTGGATGTTCAAGAATCTGTGTGAAATCTACTCATGGGAAACTTCATTGATTATGCCAATCTGCCCAACATCTGATGTAAATATTGGGAGTCATCATCAAAATTAAAAACTTAATCTGCCAAGCCTGCAAATTTCTTCTGAACTCATTTAACTACTTCACAGAAGAAAATTAGAAGCAACATATGCAATGTCAAGTTACATGCAAAGCACTGATGAAGAAGGCTAAAAGAGAATATGAAGAGAAACTTGCCACAGAGGCAAAAATTCACACTAACAACTTTTTAAAGGTAAATCAGAAGCAGAAAGCCTGTGAGGAAATCCATGGGACTGTTCGATCAACAAGGAGCAAAATGGTCTCTCAGGGATTACAAGGCCATAGCAGAGAGATTGAATGAATTATTTGCTTTGGTATTTACAGAAGAAGATATACGAGATCTACTTGTACCAGAAATGGTTTTCAAGAGTGACAATACAGAGGAACTAAAGAAATCTTGGTGAACCTGGAAGATGTACTGAACATACCCAACATAGTAACATAGTAGATGACGGCAGAAAAAGACCTGCATGGTCCATCCAGTCTGCCCAACAAGATAAACTCATATGTGCTACTTTTTGTGTATACCTTATCTTGATTTGTATCTGTCACTTTCAGGGCACAGACCGTAGAAGTCTGCCCAGCACTAGCCCCGCCTCCCAACCACCAGCCCCGCCTCTCACCACCAGCTCTGCCACCCAATCTCGGCTAAGCTTCTCAGGATCCATTCCTTCTGAACAGGATTCCTTTATGTTTATCCCACGCATGTTTGAATTCTGTTACCGTTTTCATCTCCACCACCTCCCACGGGAGGGCATTCTAAGTATCCACCACTCTCTCCGTGAAAAAATACTTCGTGACATTTTTCTATAGTCTGCCCCCCTTCAATCTCATTTCATGTCCTCTAGTTCTACCGCCTTCCCATCTTCGGAAAAGGTTCATTTGCGGATTAATACCTTTCAAATATTTGAACGTCTGTATCATATCACCCCTGTTTCTCCTTTCCTCCAGGGTATACATGTTCAGATCAGCAAGTCTCTCCTCATACGTCTTATAACGCAAATTCCATACCATTCTCGTAGCTTTTCTTTGCACCGTTTCAATTCTTTTTACATCCTTAGCAAAATATGGCCTCCAAAACTGAACACAATACTCCAGGTGGGGCCTCACCAACGACTTATACAGGGGCATCAACACCTCCTTTCTTCTGCTGGTCACACCTCTCTCTATACAGCCTAGCAACCTTCTCGCTACAGCCACCGCCTTGTCACACTGTTTTGTCGCCTTCAGATCCTCAGATACTATCACCCCAAGATCCCTCTCCCCGTCCGTACATATCAGACTCTCACCACCTAACACATACGTCTCTCGTGGATTTCTACTCCCTAAGTGCATCACTTTGCATTTCTTCACATTGAATTTTAATTGCCAAACCTTAGACCATTCTTCTAGCTTCCGCAGATCCTTTTTCATGTTTTCCACTCCCTCCTGGGTGTCCACTCTGTTACAAATTTTAGTATCATCCGCAAATAAATGCCACAACTCAGCAACATAGCAAAACCAAAGATCATACTGGACACTATTTACCCCTCCCTATCTGTGACCCTTAATGTGCCTGTAACTTACCTTATTCGACCCTAACATCTAATTGTATTTGTTCCTCTACTGGACCTGGTGATTGCCTTTTCAGTACTATGTAAGCCACATTGAGCCTGCAAATAGGTGGGAAAATGTGGGATACAAATGTAACAAATAAATAAATAAACTAAATTGACAAATTAAAGAGCAGTAAATCAACTGAACCAGATGGTATGCACCCTAGGGTACTGAAAGAACTCAAACATAAAATTGCTGATCTCCTTAATGATCTGTAACCTGTTGTTAAATCATCTGTAGTACCTGAAAATTGGAGGGTGACCATTTTAACAATGATTTTTCAAAAGGGTTTCAGGGGTGATTCAGGAAATTACAGACCTGCAAGTCTGTCTTCAGTGCTGGGCAAAATAGTGGAAACT
Organism: Microcaecilia unicolor; assembly: GCF_901765095.1. NCBI lineage: Eukaryota > Metazoa > Chordata > Amphibia > Gymnophiona > Siphonopidae > Microcaecilia > Microcaecilia unicolor. Next base: position 498,813,692 of record NC_044031.1, read on the forward strand.
ATTATAAAGAATACAATTACAGAACACATAGACAAACATGGTTTAATGGGACAGAGTCAGCACAGATTCAACCAAGTCAAGTCTTGCCTCACCAATTTGCTTCATTTCTTTGAAGGCATGAATAAGCATGTTGATAAAGGTGAGCTGGTTGATGTAGTGTAGATTTTCAGAAAGTTTTTGACAAACTTCCTCATGAGAAACTCCTTAGAAAATTAAAGAGTCATGGGATAGGAGGCATTAGGAATTGGATTAGGAATTGGTTATTGGACAGAAAACAGAAGGTAAGAATTAAATGGCTAATTCAATGGAGGAGGGTTAATAGTGGAGTGCCATAGGGATCTTTAGTGGGACCGGTGCTATTTAACATGTTTATAAATGATCTGGAAATCATAACACGTGAGGTGATTAAATTTGCAGATGACGCAAAACTATTTAAAGTTGTTAAAATATATGCGGACTGTGAAAAAGTATAGGAAGACCATAGGAAATTGGAAGACTAGACATCCAAATGGCAGTTGAGATTTAATGTGGACAAATGCAAAGTGATGCACATTGAGAAGACTAAATCCAAATCATAGTTACCTGATGCTAGGGCCCACCTTAGGAGTCAGCATTCCAGAAAAAAATTTATGTGTCATTGTAGACAATATGCTTAAATCTTCTGTCCAGTGTACGGCAGCAGCCAAAAAGGCAAACAGGATGCCAAGAATTATTAGGAAAGGGATGGAAAATAAGACAAAGAATATTATAATGCCTCTGTATCACTCCATGGTGCAACCTCACTTTCAATATTGCATTCAATTCTTGTCACCATATCTCAAAAAAGATATCGCAGAATTAAAAACGTTTCTAAGAAGGGTGACCAAAGTGATAAAGGGGATGGAACCTTTCTCATATAAGGAAAGGCTAAAGAGATTAGGGCTCTTCAGCTTGGAAAAGGAGCAGCTGAAGGGGAATATGATTGAGGTCTACAAAATCCTGAGTGGTGTAGAATGGGTAAAAGTCAATTGATTTTTTTACTCTTTCAAAAAGTACAATGACTAAAGGGCACTCAATGAAGTTACATGCAAATACTTTTAAAACAAATATGAGGAAATATTTTTCACTCAATAAATAGTTAAGCTCTGGAACTCATTGTCAGAGGATGTGGTAGCAGTGGTTAGCATATCTGGGTTTAAAAAAGGTTTGGACAAGTTCCTGGAGGAAAAGTCCGTAGTCTGCTATTGAGACAGACATGGGGAAGCCATTGCTTGCCCTGGGATTGGTAGCATGCAATGTTGCTACTACTTGGGTTTCTGCCAGGTACTTGTGTCCTGGATTGGCCACTTTTGGAAGCAGGATACTGGGCTAGATGGACCATTGGTCTGACCCACTATGGCTATTCTTGTGTTTCTTATTTTATTTACTTATCTCTACTCAGGAATAACATCAGCAAACATCTCCTTTACTATACAGTAAGGGCACTGGAAAAATAGCAGAGCCTTCCATTGGAGGTGATGGAGACAGAAAGAGTAACTGAATTTAACAGAGCATATAACGAGCAGAGATGATCTGTACATGTTGGGAACTGAAATGAAAATTGGAGTTCAGAGTCTGTGGTTTTCAAAATGAAGAAAAGAAGAGCAGGTAAGAAGGGCTCTGTGGCCTCTATCTGCTGTCATTATGTTTTTTCCCTGTTGGTTTATAATTGATAGAGCTGTGAAAGTACTTATGTTTTGTAAAAATAATACAGATTAAGACCTGAATTAATAGCTACACAAAATATGAGGTAAATATCTTTCAACTGGAAGAGCAATGACTTCTCTGGAAAACACATCTGGCTTCCCTTCCCAGCTGCTCCAACTATGAAACAGATGGTTTGAAAATAGAGAGCAGAAGGTGTAACTGAAGATTATGATACAGGCAACTTTCCAAGTAGATCATTCCTGCAATTTGGTGTCTTTGAAATGGTATGTGTGGCAGGACATTATCATTTAATACTAATTATAGGGAAAACACGATAGATATATAAAAAAGTATTGAATAGAAACATGTGTGCACATTAAGTCTGGATAATGTTTTATATATAGATAATTTCAGTAAAGCCCCTGTAGTTGAAAGGTCAACTCAGAAGATAATTGCTACAAGCTGAGTTATGCATTCTGAAGCAAAGGGGATTTCAAATCTGAGATGGATATTGCATAGGGAACTGAAAAAATAATGCTCCAGTTTTTGTAAGCTATTTGTTTATATTCCTAGCTGTCAATGCATATCCAAGTAATCATAAAGATACAAGTACAGGTCTGAAAACAGGAGCGAAGGAACAGAAAAATCTAGATTATTCTGAATGTTTTATACAGGGTAGTCTTGGATTTAAGAGTGGCCTTTTTTTAAAATTAATTTATTTAAACTTTAGAACAATAAGTACAAACAAAATAAGGAAAACAATCTAGTCCACATCACTGGAGAAAAAGAGAAGGAGTATCCTTCTTTAAGTGGAAATAAACCATTCAATTTTAATATTGCTTCTTACTGGTACTGGTTAAAAGAAAGGATGTAGGTGGCAATTCTTTAAATTGGTGCTAAGATTTAGGCTCCCCAATGCCATGTGCATAGCGCTAATCCTATAGCTGCTTCTTGGCACCAAGATTACTACTACTACTTATAATTTCTATAGCGCTACTAGACGTACACAACGCTGTACACTTGAACATGAAGAGACAGTCCCTGCTCGACAGAGCTTGCAATCTAATTAGGACAGACAAACAGGACAAATAAGAGATAAGGGAATATTAAAGTGAGGATGATAAAATAAGGGTTCTGAACAAGTGAATAAGGGTTAGAAATTAAAGGCAGCATCAAAAAGGTGGGCTTTTAGCTTAGATTTGAAGACAGCCAGAGATGGAGCTTGACGTACCGGCTCAGGAAGTCTATTCGAGGCATAAGGTGCAGCAAGTTAAAAGGAACAGAGTCTGGAGTTAGCTGTGGAGGAGAAGGATGCAGATAAGAGAGATTTACCCAGTGAACGGAGTTCCCGGGGAGGAATGTAGGGAGAGATGAGAGTGGAGAAGTACTGAGGAGCTGCAGAGTGAATGCACTTATAGGTCAATAAGAGGAGTTTGAACTGTATGCGGAAACGGATAGGAAGCCAGTGAAGTGACTTGAGGAGAGGGCTAATATGAACATAACGACACTGGCGGAATATTAGATGTGTGCAGAATTTTGAACAGTTTGAAGAGGAGAGAGATGGCTAAGTGGGAGACCTGTGAGAAGTAAGTTGCAATAGTCTAAGCGAGAGGTGATAAGAGTGTGGATGAGGGTTCTGGTAGTGTGCTCAGAAAGGAAAGGGCGAATTTTGGTGATATTATAGAGAAAAAAATGACAGGTTTTAGCAGTCTGTTGAATATGTGCAGAGAAGGAGAGGGAGGAGTCGAAGATGACCCCAAGGTTACGAGCTGATGAGACAGGAAGGATGAGAGTGTTATCCACAGAAATAGAGAATTGGGGAGGAGGAGAGGTTGGTTTAGGGGGAAAAATAGCCAATAAATTTACTTCCTGGCTAGTGAGGGTGAGAGCAGACTGCTAGTTCCCTAAACCAGAAAATGATGAACATGAGCTGCTCCAACACCATGTTCATTTTAAGTTGCCACAGCCAGCCTGCAGCCACATCAGATTGTCAGCAGGACTTCTGGCAGCTCAACTGTGGTCTCTCATCCTCTGCTGGCAGAAAACAGCAGCAGGACCTGCACTGATATGACTGGGCCTCAGGTTTGTCAGTGCTACCATTCCCTACTGGCAGCTGATAGCAGCAGGAACTGACTAGATTGGTGGGGGGGGGGGGGGGGGGGGGGAGGAAAGAGGAAGGGAGGGTGAGAAGAGATGGAAAGGAAGGGGGTGAGGGAAGGAGGGAGAAAGAGAAACATTGCCCTTAGCGCAGCTTAGTAAACAGGGCCCTTAGTGCTGGTGCCTGCACAGCTAAATGGGAAGATAGGACTGCAAGAAAGACAGTCCTATCTTTGCCCACTTAGCTATGTGTGTGGGTGCCAGTCACCAAACAGCTTCCGGGTCTGTGGCTTATCCAAGTATTCAGTGCCAATGCCTGGATATGGCCTAGCATTCAGCAGCTTAAAAAACACTGACCTCTACAGGCTGAATGTCGGCCTTTATAAGGTCTGTAAAATGACTGAAGCACAAAACCTAGCAGTATGCTACTGAAATTAGTCTCTAATAACTTGTTTAAAATAGGAAGTAGAAATGTTTAGCAATCTTTGTCAGTAGATCGATAATATTGATGCTGGCAGATGATTTGCTCTTCAGAGCTCTTAAAATATTTGTGTTAAATGGAGCTCATCTCGTCACTTATTTGAAGCTATAAGCCATCTTAACTAATTCTATGCACAACAGTGCCAAGAATTCTGAATCTACTTAGATTATTAATTGTGGAATATGTTCAAACTGATCCAGCATTAGACACCTGCAAACAAAAAACAAGGAACAAAACCAGTGGAGGTAGTCCCTCTCATGGATCATGCTTTGCAAAGGGGCAGATTGCTTTCTTTGTTTAATGCATACTTTATTTTGGTTTTTACCATCAAGTGCTCAAATTCTCCAAAACTCCAAGTAACGTCTCTGGCTCATTTCCTCAGCCAGCTGTTAGTTTTGTAAAATGTTGTTGTGATTCGTAGCATCAGTTGATTCAAGCTGTTCTCTATTTATTTGACAAAAATAAAGATACTGAATTGATACTATGCCACAGCAAAATGGAAGACATGAAATAGCAGGAGCTGTTCTGTCATACTTTTTGAAGACATTGTACAATCTATAGTAAAATTATTCAGCTTAATATGCAAAAAGATTTAGGCGGCCTTTTACTAAGGTGCGCTGGAAAATGGCCTGCGGTAGTGTAAGTGTGTGTTTTGGACTTGCGCAGATCCATTTTTCAGCACACCTGTAAAAATACCCTTTTTTTTATTTTGACCGAAAATGGACGTACGTCAAAATGAAAATTGACACGCGTCCATTTTGGGTCTGAGACCTTACCGCCAGCCATTGACTTAGCAGTAAGGTCTCACGCATTAACCAGGCGGTAAGGGTCTACCTGCGTCAAATGCCTTTTACCGCCCGGTAGTGCCACGTGCCAGAAAATAAAAATTTTTTTTTGGCGTACGCAGGGGACACGAGCCAAAAATGAAATTACCACCTAGCACACGCGGTAGCCAGGCAGTAACTCGGAATTGGCATGTGTTAGGTGTGCATAAGCCCTTACACGGCTTAGTAAAAGGGCCCTTTAATGAGGTTCTTGCCTGGTTAAATCACACCGAGCACTTATGAGAGAACATTCAGCAGCGTTTAACCAGGCAGTGACTATGAATATGCCCTTTGACTGCTGCAGCACTGTCCAGGCAGAGCCGGGATGGTCCAGGGATGGAGTTGGAGTGGCCCCAGAAGTTATGCAGGCACTGGAAATATTCAGTGCCACTGCCCACATAGCTAACTGGTCAAGTAGGACTGCTTAAATAGCACTCCTTCTTTTCCCAGTTAGCTGTATGGATACTGCACTGAATATTGCTGGTAACATAGTAGTAGATGACGGCAGAAAAAGACCTGCATGGTCCATCCAGTCTGCCCAACAAGATAACTCATATTTGCTGCTTTTTGTGTATACCCTACTTTGATTTGTACCTGTGCTCTTCAGGGCACAGACCGTATAAGTCTGCCCAGCACTATCCCCGCCTCCCAACCACCTGCCCGTCCTCCCAACCACCGGCTCTGGCACAGACCGTATAAGTCTGCCCAGCACTATCCTCACCTCCCAACCACCAGCCCCGCCTCCCAACCACCGGCTCTGGCACAGACCGTATAAGTCTGCCCAGCACTATCCTCACCTCCCAACCACCAGCCCTGCCTCCCAACCATCGGCTCTGGCACAGACTGTACAAGTCTGTCCAGCACTATCCCCGCCTCCCAACCACCTGCCCGTCCTCCCAACCACCGGCTCTGGCACAGACCGTATAAGTCTGCCCAGCACTATCCTCACCTCCCAACCACCAGCCCTGCCTCCCAACCATCGGCTCTGGCACAGACCGTACAAGTCTGTCCAGCACTATCCCCGCCTCCCAACCACCAGTCCCGCTGCCCACCACCGGCTCTGGCACAGACTGTATAAGTCTGCCCAGCACTATCCCCGCCTCCCAACCACCAGGGCCGAATTAAGGCCAACTGATGCCCTAAGTACAGCCCAACAGTGGTGTCCCTCGGCCCTTCCGTTGCTTAACTGACAAGATTAAGAATCGATAAGTGCTGAGAAATATCATTATTGTATGAAACAAAACAGAAAAACACTGAAATTCAGGTTGGATAATGGGTGTGGCAGATGGCAGTGAAAGAGTTGAGGACATGATAGCTAGGAGAAAAAGCTCTGTGGTACCCCCCTACCCTTGGTGCCCTAAGCGTGCTTATTTTGCTTAATGGTTAATCCTGAGCTGCCGGTACCTGCATAACCTTTGGTATTACACTGACCCAGATATTCAAATCTGGTGCCTGGACATGGCCGGCATTGAAAATCCAGGTCTAATTTAGCTGCCGGTAGTGAACTTATAAAAAAAAAAAAAAACACTTAGCGCTGCTAGCTGAATATTGACCTGATTGTATCAGATGCCCTTTTTTTTTTTAACTTAATGTTTTATTTAACTGAACGTGTCAGATACAGAATATGATCTCATACTGATCAACAAAGACATAGGTATTGAAGTAAAGCACTGTCCACCCACAGTGACCTCTAACCCACTGACATGAAGAAGAGGGCCCGAGAACCAGACAAAAGTAGGCAACAGTAAGTTTACTAAGGAGTCTATATCGTATTATAAACTTCCACTTTCTTCCACAAGGATAGGCAAGCAAGCTGTACCATCAGTGCAGTCTGATTAACCTGATCTCTCCAGGCTCCAATTCCTTTTTCCACTACAGTGCAATGATGAACCTTGCATGACTAACTTGATATGTTCTTTGGGAATTGCACCTCCCTCATTAATGCAAGGCAGGTGCAACTGTGGTGAGAAAAGAACAAGAGCTCTTGTAATTCCCCTTCTTCTCAGCTCTCACCATCATCCAGAAACTAGCAACATAAAGGCAGGACCAACACATGTGTGTGTGTGTGTGTGTGTGTGTGTGGCCATGCTCCCTGCAAGCTCGCCAGCACATAGGACTAGAAGCAGGATTAAACTTAGTAATTAAGGCTAGGTAGTGATAGAATCAGTGCAATAATTGAACCAACATTTCTTTTCATCTGTGTCAAACGGAAAGTTTCTGTGCGTGCAGGCAAATCCTGTTCCAGTCTGTTTTATTAAGACTGAGCTGAAGATCAGCATTGCATAAGAATATAAAGCCCCAGCAGGGTACAGCAAGCCCACCTTGTTATCCAGTATTGTCACATAAGGTACAGCATTGAAAGGGTTTTCCTTTCAAGGAGTGGAGGAGTAGCCTAATAGTTAGTAGTGCAGTGGCCTGAGACCCAACAGAACTGGGCTTGAGTCCCACTGCAGCTCCTTGTGACACTGGGTGAGTTAATTAACCCTCCATTGTCCCAGGAACAAAATAAGTACCTGTATATAATATGTAAACTGCTTTGATTGTAACCACAGAAAGGCAGTGTATCAGATCCCCTCCCTTTTCCATATTGGTGAGCTCTCACAGGGCCACTGCTGTATTAACATATCTCTCTATTGCAGATAACCACCAATGTGAGACTCTTGCACTAAATCCATTAAAAAGCTCAATCCATCTGTACGCTGAAATAACTGATTCTCATACCTCAGACCTTCTCTTTGCTGCTCACCAAAGACAGCAGCAAATCTGCAAAAGGACAGATATGGATTGTGTGCCACTGAGGTCATGGGGAAATAACTTTACCTGAAATACTCCATCATATATGTACAATCATTGGACTAGATTTACTAATTTGTCTGATTCAAAGAATGACATAGTCAGTAATAACAAATACACCCAACCTAACAGTACCAGCCTAATAACTCTCCAAATCCAGTCAAGAAGTCATACAGCTCTCATCCATCTAGTCCTAGGAATTTTGCCACCCAGTAGTAAAGTCTAAGTTCTGGTAGCCACTGCCCAGGGCTGGTGTCTGCCTAGGGTGGCAGAATTTGGAGGCAGCCTTAATATGGCAGTCAAAGTGTCTACAGAAGATTTATCATGGCTGGCATGAGGCTTTGAGCATCCACATGCTAAAGGCTTGCCATGTCCCACTCCCGCTGAAATAGGACATTTGGAAGGGCCAGGATCTGGCAGGCCTTGAGCATGTGCAGATGCGCAAGGCCCCATGCCAGCCATGATGAATCTTCTGTAGACCTGCTAACTGCTGTGCCAGTGCTGGTAGCACCCTACAGTGGGAAGTGAAGGAAGAGAAGCCACTGAACACCTTGGAGAGTTGGGGAGGTAGGGAAGGAGAGAGATGCTGGATACTGAGGGAAAGAGGGAGGCAGGAAAGGAGAGAAATACTGGATACCATAGGGGGAGATAGGGAAGGACTGACTACTTATGGACAACTTATCCCTGGGATTGGTATTATGGATTTTTGCTACTCTTTGTGATTCTGCCAGGTAATTGTGACCTGAATTGGCCACTGTTGTAAGCAGGATACTGGGCTAGGTGGACCAACAGTCTGACTCAGACTGACTATTCTTATGTTCTTATGCTTTAAGGTAAGGGATGCTGGACACTTTGTGGAGGAGAGATAGGGAAGGAGAGGGATGCTGGACACCACCCTTGCTGCTCCACCACTATTGTGACACCTAAATAAACAGCTTATTTAGGGTGTCTTTGGATACAGACAGCTTTTTGGAACTCATGATTATGGCCTAACAGGACGTACCTCTGACTTAGAGAAGTTAATACCATATCCAGAAACAGTGCCAAATCAGTTGAAAATAAGCAAAAATGCAGGTGTTAACCTGTCTGCCCCAGTGAGACATTTTGCATGACATGCCATAAAAAGAATACTTATTTATATTTATTTATTGGGATTTATTAACCCATATCAGCAGCTCTATGGTAAGATTTTCTTTTTTCTTTTTGGATTTTCATTTTCTCAAGCTGACTACTGGACAAGTGTATACATGGTTTGGAATGTATATAAGTATAAATGAGAATAAAAAATTGAAAACGAGAAGAGATGGGGAAGCCCAGCCACATACTCCACTGAATCAAGAAGGGACTGGATAAACGGCCATTAACCAGGATACGGGACCTAGGACTCCTGGATAGAACTGTGATCAAATCTTTTAAAAAAGGAGAAAACCCAAATGCAAGAAGGCATAAAACAAATAAGGAATAACAATTCCTTATATATAACAATTCCTATATATCTACCATAGTTTGCATTGAGAATTGTTCTACAGATTTCTATATATGGTATTTAGATCCCTTTTTTTTTTTCTTTTGTTGATGAAACAAAAAAGGCACTCAATTCAAAGGTTTTACCCACATCAAGGGCTAAGTAAGCCCCAGAATTTTATCATGCTTAGCCAGATGTAAAATCATTAACAAGTGCCTAGTGTTTCTAGTGACATCCTTTCTTTAACAAGTCCAGTTTGGTCACCTTGAACCAAAAAGGGAAGAACATTTTCTAACCTGCACTGAAGCACTTTTGCATAGAGTTAATTAACATCAGCCTTGAATAAAGAAATAGTTAGAGCAGTGGCCTGAGAACCAACAGAACTGGGTTTGAGTCTCACTGCAGACAGATCTCTCCTTACTGTGCTTAAGTAAGGACTGTGTGTAGTAGTAAATCAACCTCGGCAAACTGTTTATACAACCTGGCTAGCATAGATACAAAAAGATCAGAAAATTTCTTCTACAAATCCATGTGATACTAGTCTAGACCCAGACATTTATTATTAGGAAGCTGTTTAATCAAATGGAGTATTTCTGAAATAGATATCTGAGCTTGAGACTCCTAAATTTGCTCCTCCATGAAATTCGGTAAAGAAAGATCACAAAAGAAGTCCTCCAACTACTCTTGTGATGACAAAGAGGGGCATAATCAAAAGGGACGTCCAAGTTTTGATGAGGACATTCTCGCAAAACGTCCCCATCTAGGGGCGGGGAAACTCGTATTTTCGAAACAAGATGGACGTCCATCTTTCATTTTGATAATACGGTCAGGGACGCCCAAATCCTGAAATGTGGTCGTCCTTAGAGATGGTCATCCCTAGACTTGGTCGTTTCTGATTTTCGGCAATAATGGAAACCAAGAACGTCCATCTCAGAAATGACCAAATGCAAGCCATTTGGTCGTGGGAGGAGCCAGCATTTGTAGTGCACTGGTCCCCCTCACATGCCAGGACACCAACCGGGCACCCTAGGGGGCAATGCAGTGGACTTCATAAATTGCTCCCAGGTACATAGCTCCCTTACCTTGTGTGCTGAGCCCCCCAACCCCCCCCTAAAACCCACTACCCACAACTGTACACCACTACCATAGCTCTTACAGGTGAAGGGGGGCACCTAGATGTGGGTACAGTGGGTTTCTGGTGGGTTTTGGAGGGCTCACTGTTTCCGCCACAAACATAACAGGTGGAGGGGATGGGCCTGTGTCCACCTGCCTGAAGTGCACTGCACCCACTAAAACTGCTCCAGGGACCTGCATACTGCTGTGATGCAGCTGAATATGACATCTGAGGCTGACAAAGGTTGACACAAAATATTTTTAAAGATGTTTCTTGAGGGTGGGATGGGGTTAGTGTCCACTGGGAGAGTAAGGGGAGGTCATCCCTGATTCTATCCAGTGGTCATCTGGTCATTTCGGACACCTTTTTGTGCCTTGGTCATAAGAAAAACACAACTAGGTAAAGTCGTCCAAGTGTTCGTCAGGGATGTCCTTGTTTCTTTCGATTATGGGTCGAGGACGTTCTTGTGTTAGGCACACCCAAGTCCCGCCTTAGCTACGCTTCCGACATGCCCCCTTGAACTTTGGCCGTCCCTGTGACGGAAAGCAGTTGGGGATGTCCAAAATTGGCTTTCTATTATACCGATTTGGACGACCCTGGGAGAAGGACGTCCATCTTCCAATTTATGTTGAAAGATGAGTGTCCTTCTGTTTTGAAAATGAGCCCAAAAGTGTCTTGGGAATGTAATAAAGCAAATGTTTAATAAACTCTTCCTTAATCCCCTCCAAATCATGTCATACCAGGTCAGACTGAATTTTAATTGTAGCAATCATGTGCCCAATTGTCATTTCCATTTAGATCTTGCCAGAAGGCATCAGTTTTATTATCATCTTCATTATCTCAAGGACTGATCAATTTTACTAGTTCTGCCCTGAAAAGCAAATACAGTCTCTGGCATTAGAGTACCAAAGATGTTATGGGTATTGAAAGTGAAAACACTGAACCAGATTTTGAAGTTCCATGACAATATTACTTGCCAGTCTCACTGAATATTGTGTAAGTGTTTCCCAAGTCCAATCCTGGAGTACCCCTTGCCAGTCAGGTTTTCTGGATATCTACGATGAATATGCATTAACTTGATTTGCATACACTGCTTCCATTATATGCAAATCTTGAAAACCAGACTGGCAAGGGGTACTCCAGGAACGGACTTGGGAAACACTGTTCTAGAATATGTAGTGAATTTTTCCAAGTCAATCTTATGGACTTTTCTTTAGGAAATTATCCAAATGAATAGTTAAGCTCTGGAACTCATTGCTGGAGGATGTGGTAACAGCAGTTAGCGTATCTTGGTTTGGACAAGTTCCTGGAGGAAAAGTCCATAATCTGTTATTGAGATGGACATGGAGAAGCCATTGATTGCCCTGGGTTTGGTAGCATGGAATGTTGCTACTAATTGGGTTTCTGCCAGGTACTTGTGACCTGGATTGGCCACTGTTGGAAACAGAATACTGGGCTAGATGGACCACTGGTCTGACCCCATATGGCTATTCTTATGTTTTTATGTAATGAAGTGTAAGCAAGGTGCTACAAAATGAGAAGAGAGACATTGTGCCAAAAGGGAAAGTAGTCTCACCAATGAAGATGCAGCAGAAAAACTGTGGATATACAGGATTTCCAGGTACAATACTATCTGAAGAGTGTAAGAGTAATACTCTTTATCATAATCAGTGGGATTCACTGTCATAGAAAGCAGGGACATGCATTCATTTGAAATGACATGGGAAATCTGAACAACATTTCCCGTATCCCTTCATGTCCTTTTTTCTCAAAGAAACAGGAAAACCCTAAAAATGTTGTTTTTTTTTCATATGCCATTAATAACAGAACATAACATAACATCTCTTTCTTATATTCCACAAATACCTCATCGATGTTCTATGCAGATTACAGTCAAGAAGATGGTTTTCCAAACCAAGAATTACAATCAACAAAAGTACTAATAAACCATACAAAATAAAATCATTTCCTATTGTAGACTATTATATTGTAACGATTCAGAAGGAATTTCTAAAAAAAAAAAAAAAGTCTTCAGGTCTACCCTAAATTGATTATAGCTAGTGTGACGAGTGTGTACTTTTTGCAGAAAAGTGTGTACTATTTTTGAAGTGTATCCTATTTGCAAAGAGGGCACACTTTCTTTGAAAAGAGGGAGCACTCCTTCCCAGTAGTGCTTGCATGTGTGAACCAATGTGCATTCTTTCTAAAACACCACGTCCTCTTATAATGCACTCTTTTCACAAATAATGTGCACTCTTCTGGAAGAGGACACATATTTTCCAAAAGAGTGCATGTTCTTTCTGAAAGAGTGTGCACCCTTAACGATTTTGCTCCCTTCATAAAAAAATAGAGTAAAAACTTCAAACGAAATGAAAATTCCTGGTAATGACACGTAAGTTTTTTGGGCTGTACTCCCTAATAGAAAGTTTAAGAAAATCCATACTGTTTGCTTTAAATTAATGAATGGAGTATACTAATTTTTCACCTCAGAAATTCACATTTACTGTGTGCTATGAATTCATTAACTTTTGAAATCTGTAAATAGTGCATGCTATCAGGAACAGTATGTGCCAATTAATGGGTTCCTCTGTATACAAATACCTTTCTCTCAAGAGGGAGAGGCAGCATCACATCTTCTGATTTCCTTTCAAGACATTCCCATGGTGCATTATAAGTAGGAACAATATGTGCCATCGTTCTGAATGGTTGCATGTTTATGAAACTATTTTATTTTGCAACTTCCTGTTTTGAATAGTAGTGCAAGACCAAAGAGTCAGAAATTAGTGCTGTCATTTCACCTTCAGAGCCTCTCTACATCACTTGAACTAGAAGACCTCATTTTTAACTCAGAAGAGACAAAGATGGTAGTCTCCAAGACAAGGTACGTGGAGGGGCATAATCGAACGCGAACACCCATCTCCATGGGGGTCTATCTCTGAGAACGGGTACGTGAAGGGACGGGACAAACCGTATTTTTGAAAAAAATGGGCGTCCATCTTTTTTCCGATAATACGGTGTGTGCCAGCCAAATGCATCGGATTTGTGCGGAATTGAGCTGGGCGGTATCGTTTTTCAGCGATAATGGAAACCGAAGGCGCCCAGCTCAAAATGATCAAATCCAAGGCATTGGGTCGTGGGAGGGGCCAAGATTTGTAGTGCACTGGTCCCCCTCACATGCCAGGACACCAACCGGGCACCCTAGGGAGCACTTGTAACAGTTAAAAAAAAAGTTAACTACCTCCCAAGTCTATAGCTCCCTTCCCTTGGGTGCTGAGCCCCCCAAAACCCACTCCCCACAAATCTACACCATTACCAAAGCACTTATGGCTGAAGAGGGGCACCTAGATGTGGGTACAGTGGGTTTCTGGTGGGTTTTGAGGGCTCCCATTTACCACCACAAGTGTAACAGGTAGGGGGGGATGGGCCTGGGTCCACCTGCCTGACGTCCATTGCACCCACTAACAACTGCTCCAGGGACCTGCATACTACTGTGATGGAGCTGGGTATGACATTTGAGGCTGGCATACAGGCTGGAAAAAAAAGTTTTTAAAGTTGTTTTTTTTGGGTGGGAGGGGGTTAGTGACCAATGGGGGAGTCAGGGGTGGTCATCTGGTCATTTAGGGCACTTTTTTGGGACTTGTTCGTGAAAAAACAGGGTCCAAAAAAAGTGACCCAAACCCGCACTAAAAACACCTTTCTTTTTTCGATTATCGGCCGAGGACGCCCATCTCTCCTTGGCCGATAAACATGCCCCAGTCCCGCCTTCACCACGCCTCTGACACGCCCACGTCAACTTTGGCCGTTTCCGCGATGGAGTGCAGTTGAAGACGCCCAAAATCAGCTTTCGATTATCCCGATTTGGGCGCTCACAGGAAAAAGATGCCCATCTCCCGATTTGGGTCAAAATATGGGTGTCTTTCTCTTTTGAAAATGAGGCGGATAGTAACATAGTAAATGACGGCAGATAAAGACCTGTACGGTCCATCCAGTCTGCCCAACAAGATAAACTCATTTACATGGTATGTGATACTTTTGTATGTATACCCGAATTTGATTTGTCATTGCCTTTCTCAGGGCACAGACTGTAGAAGTCTACCCAGCACTGTTCTTGTACTAAGTTCTGGAGCTAATGTAGAAGCCCCTTAAAATTGACACTCCAGCCCATCCCTATCTATTCTGTCACAATCAGGGCAAAGACCATAGAAGTCTGCCCAGCTCCCGTTTTGTTTCACAATTACCGGCATCGCCACCCAATCTCCACTAAGATTCCACGGAACCATTTCTTCTAAACAGGATTCCTTTGTGTTTATCCCACGCATGTTTGAATTCCATTACCGTTTTCATCTTTTTTTATTTATTTATTTATTTATTTATTTATTTATTTATTTATTTATTTAATTCTTTATTTATAATTTTCATATTTACATCTCTTCACATAAATCAGGAAATATCAGTAATGCTCAAATGACAACAACTTTAGTTACTTATTACCTATATAGGTTCTAAGTTAGGATTAACAAATTAATATTAGTCCACAATAATTTGAGACAGGATACTAGGAAAAATAAAAAAAAGAAAAAGAGGCCTATAAAAATAAGCCAAATATTCTTAACGGAAAGGGCATAGTTGAAATTCACAGCCGACGTATCAGCGCATTTAGGATAGCAACACATTAGGTTCTAGAACATTTTCCTTAGATGAAATAAATTGTAATAATTTTTGTGGGGAAAAAAATATATAGTTATTAGAACCAAACATAATATGACATTTGCATGGGAATTTCAAAAGAAAAGTGGCACCTAATTTCAAAACTCTAGATTTATAAAGTAAAAATTCCTTTCTTCTCTTTTGTGTATTCCTAGCTAAGTCAGGAAAAATCTGTATTTTTTGCCCCCAAAAAACATCATTTACATGGCGAAAATATAATCTAAGAATATTTTGTTTATCAAGTTCAAGAGCAAAAGTCACTAACAATGTTGTTCTCTCTGTAATACATTCCAGAGAGGTCTCAAGAAATTCAGTCAAGTTCAAATTTGCTGTAATCTGAGGTTGCTCTTTCAATAATTTCACATTTCCAGTAATATACTGGAGCCGTGTAATAGGTGGAAATCCCTCTTTCAAAATCCCCAGAACTTCACCGAAATATTTTTTGAGCATTTCATCTGCTGATATTAGAGGGGATTTGGGGAAATTCAGCATCCTCAGGTTATTCTTCCGAGTATTATTTTCCAAGTATTCTAATTTTCTTTCCTGGATTTCTTTGTCCTTTACTAAAGTTATAGTTAAATTCTTTAATTTCTCAACCTCATTTTCCATCTGAAAGATCTTTTCCTTATGCTCTTGGACATTTAGAGATAAATCTTGAACAGTTTGCTTCAATTCACCAATCTCACCTTTAATAGACTTATTCATCTGTAGTAACGTTCCATTGACCTCCTGTATTGCGTCCCACAGACTTTCCATAGTCACCGACATTGGTCTTATTCGTCCTCCATTCTTCTCGGAAGGCAAACCTCGAGTAGCGGGGGTGGCGTCCTGCGTCTGCCCCTGCTTTGTTGTTTCTAAACTCGAGGTTAATCCGGCGGTGGGTCCTCCTACCACTAGCATCGGAGAGCACGCTTCCAACTGCAGTGACCCCACTGCTAACGGTCCACTTCCGGGTTGTGGAGGCGCGGTGAGAACGGGAGGACTCAGCGTCGCTCCCTCTGCGCTGCACTCGTCCCCGGAGGGGTTTGAGACCGTTGAAGTGGATACCAACTCGCCAAGGATCCCGATACCAAAGTTCTCCAAAGTCGATTGCCTAGAGATTGGTGTCGACGTTGGTGCCACGGAGGTAGGTACCAGCGTTTTTCCCTTTCTTTTCCCCATCTAAGCTATCGGGGAAAGAAGTTCTCAGGATCAAACAAAGAGAGATCTGAGGAGCTTTGGGATCACACATCCGTTATCGCCGCCATCTTTACCACCTCCCGCAGGAGGGCAATCCACATATCCACCATCCTCTCCATGAAAAAATACTTCCTGACATTAGTCCCGAGTCTGCCCCCCTTCAACCTCAGTTCATGTCCTCTAGTTCTACTGCCTTCCCGTCTCCGAAAAAGAGCGTCTGTATCATGTCACCCCTGTTTCTCCTTTCCTCTAAGCAGTGACGTTCCGAGGGGCGCTGACACCCGGGGCAGATCGCCGATGCGCCCCGCCCCCCCCCGGGTGCAGCGCCCCCCCCATGCAGCGTGATCCCCCCGGTGAAGGGACACCCCCCCACCCTGGCGAAGGACCCCCCTGGGTGCACGCCGCTGGGGGGGGGGGTACCGCATGCCAGTCAGCATCGTTGGTTTCCATGCTCCCTCTGCCCCGGAACAGGGGCACCTTCCCAGCGGCGTGCACCCGGGGCGGACCACACCCACCGCCCCCCCCCCCCCTTGGTACGCCACTGCCTCTAAGGTATACATGTTCAGGTCAGTAAGTCTCTCTTCATACGGTTTGCAATGCAAATCCCATACCATTTTTTTTTTGTTATTTATTTATTTATTCAATATACATTTATGCAATCCACATAAATTCACTTCTAGAAATAAAACGAACATCTGAAATGGGAATTAATTCCCTTAATAAAGGCAAAATGAATAACAATTTAGTTCACATAATATTGATCCAAGAACTAGGAAATATAAATGTAGGTAAACTAAAGGTAAATTAATACATTTTTGAGACAGACAGAGCCTAAAGGATTGCAGCTGGGCTTCACATTATCACTCAGGAACTACTGCAGTACTTTCTTTAGAAGACACAAAATCTAATAATTTCTCAGGTTCAAAAAATATATAATTAACAGAATTCAAAGAAATATAACACTTACAGGGGAACCTTAACGTATAGGTTCCACCTATACGCAATACTCTTTCTTTTAACAACAAAAATTTCTTTCTTTTTCTTTGAGTCTCTCGTGCAAAATAAATTCCATACCATTTTCTTAACTTTTCTTTGCACAGCTTCCAGTCTTTTTACATCTTTAGCAAGATACGGCCTCCAAAACTGAACACAATACTCCAAGTGGGGCCTCACTAATGACTTGTAGAGGAGGCATCAACACCTCCTTTCTTCTGCTGGTTATGCCCCTCTCTATGCAGCCTAGCATCCTTCTGGCCACAGCCATCGTCTTGATGCACTGTTTCTTCACCTTTAGATCCTCAGACACCAACATCCCAAGGTCTCTGTCCTGAGTTGAACTTACTAATCTCACCCCTCCTATTCAGTATCTCTCTTTCGGGTTTCTGCACCCCAAGTGCATCACTCTACACTTCTTGGCATTAAATTTTAACTTCACTCAAGCTTTGAAAAAATCTCGAAACTCAAAACTCAGCTTCACACCAGCTGCGTATATTAACCATAAACATTACAGCTGTCACCACTGGCTTAACACTACCATACACTAAGATGCATCTGATATGCCTGAGGAGACACATGAGAACCGCCAAACTATCTTAGAGCTGAGGGATGAAATGCACAGCATGGGAAATTGCATTTGAAATACCCAAGTGTGCCTAGAGGATTAAATTTGGAGCTAGAATGGAAATCGTTGCTGTAGCCAATCAGGGTTCTGGGGCTGGGTGATGTCAGCAGACGGGAAATGAGATATAAGTCATGCAGAAAAATTTCATTGCCATCTTGGCAGGCAAATCTCTGATGCAGAGGAGCTGAGCTGGTACTGAATTAAATAGTGAGGTAAACTGTATTTATTATTGGCTCTTGAGGGGAACCTTAGGGGTAGTACCTAAATATGTGTGTTTACATTGTTTTAGGGGAAGGTCCTTGAAACAGCCTCGGGGAGGGGGGGGGGGGAGAAACATGATCATGTTGGAAGGTTATCTCCTGCTTGATTTAAGTTCTGCCAAAGATAAGTAGAAGTTAAAGAAAATCATTGAAGTTATACCTCAAGTGCATTTAAATTAGTATAAACTTAAGAAAGTGATGAAGATATAATTCGTGGGGAAATTTAAAAATTTAGAATTCAAAATAGTAAAGAACTGTCCGTAAATTGGTGTTTGAACCCTTGGAGAACCAGTGACGAGGTGGGTGCTGTAAACCCTTGCATTTAAATGATCTCTATATGAAAGGAGCACCGCTGAGGTTTTCAGGGTTCTAAACGGTGGGTTGAAGATTGATTGAGCTTTTTAAAAATGGGGCAGTAAATGGCCGTGTACTAATATTAAAAATAGCACGTGGCTATTTACTGCCTGAGCCCTTACTGCCACCTATTTACTTGGCAGAAAAGGTTAACGTCAGTAATCAGCCAGCATGTGGCAATGTGGCTGCACTGCCTATTACTGCTGGGAACACCCACCACAGGAAACAGCACGTGCCAACTTCAGAATTACTGCCAGGCACCCACACTACCCCGACAGAAGGGTCAATTTGGCACACTCTACCCATGTGGTAGCCCTACTGTGGCTTAGCAAAAAGGGCCCCTATATGTCTACATTTTGGCTGGGCATCCAGTTGTCCAGCCAAATTTATCAATTTACTGCAGAAATTATATATATATTTTTAAAAAAGGACTTACATATAAGCCCTTTTGAATATCAACTGGAAGGTATCTGCTGTTAGTTACCAATCATATTTGTTTTCATTCCTATCAGACTGCATGTAACACTGCTACTTTTCTTTTGTCACTCCTAACTTGTAGATGCTTTGCAGCTTCATTTTCTGCTCATCTAGTCTCATGCAGTGCCACGGAGTGACTCAAGCACCAGATGGTTGCTGCCTGTGGTTTTATAAACCCCTTTGTTCATTTATCCTAAGCATATCATCTCTTGCACAAAACTATGAAGAGGTGCTGCATGGTCTTCACTGCAGTACAACAATCTCTGTAAAGAATGGACAATAAACTAACTTTACATACTGATCCTCTCACTGATCAGCTGCATTCTGAATGCCGCAGGTTGCTGTTTCTGTCCACATTATTCGTTCTTCTGCCCTATGCAATTTTTGTGCTAAAAAGTAAATAATTTTCATTTCCTGGGGGAGATGGGGCAGGGTGGTGGGAAATCCCCAGGTACAGTTTTTTTTTTTTAATAGTACCTTGCTAACTGATTTATACTATGAATTGATGCATGATTATTATTGTATTATTCTTTTTTATAAACCATTTTGAGTTGTAACGGTTTAAGAAAGGCAGTCAAGAAATATTAAAATAACATATTGATGAATGTCAAAGATTCTGCTTCTTTTCATTGCTACCACATAGGAAACACTTTTCTTGACTAAATTCACATGTATTTATTTATTTGTTTATTAGGATTTATTTACTGCCTTTTTGAAGGAATTCACTCAAGACGGTGTACAGTAAGAATAGATCAAACATGAGCAATAGGCAATTACAGCAGTAAAAATATTCAGATAACAATACAAAGTATGGCGTGCGAGGGGCATAATCAAAATGGGTGCCCAAGTTTTCCTGAGGACGTCCTCACAGGACGTCCTGGCAAAGGGGCGGGGAAACCCATATTATCAAAACAAGATGGGCGTCCACCTTTCGTTTCGATAATACGGTTGGGGACGCCCACATCTTAACATTTAGGTTGTCCCTAGAGATGGTCGTCCTTAGACTTGGTCATTTCTGATTTTCGGCGATAATGGAAACTAAGGACGCCCATCTCAGAAATGACCAAATGCAAGCCCTCTGGTTGTGGGAGGAGCCAGCATTTGTAGTGCACTGGTCCCCCTGACATGCCAGGACACCAACCGGGCACCCTAGGGGTCACTGCAGTGTACTTCAGAAAAAGCTCCCAGGTACATAGCTCCCTTACCTTGTGTGCTGAGCCCCCCAAACACCCCCAAAAAACCCACTCCCCACAACTGTACACCACTACCATAGCCCTTATGGGTGAAGGGGGCACCTACATGTGGGTACAGTGGGTTTCTGGTGGGTTTTGAAGGGCTCACATTTACTACCACAAGTGTAACAGGTGTGGGGGGGGGGGGCTGGGTCCGCTGCCTGAAGTGCACTGTACCCACTAAAACTACACCAGGGACCTGCATACTGCAGTCATGGAGCTGGGTATGATATTTGAGGCTGGCATAGAGGCTAGCAAAAAATATAAAAAAAATTTTTTTGAGGGTGGGAGAGGGTTAGTGACTATTGGGGGAGTAAGGGGAGGTCATCCCCGATTCCCTCCCGTGGTCATCTGGTCAGTTCAAGCACCTTTTTGTGGCTTGGTCATAAGAGAAAAAGGACCAGGTAAAGTCGTCCAAGTGTTCATCAGGGATACCCTCTTTTTTTTTCCATTATGGGTAGAGGACGCCCATGTGTTAGGCACGCCCAAGTCCCGCCTCCGACATGCCCCTGGGAACTTTGGTCATCCCCATGACGGAAAGCAGTTGGGGACGCCCAAAATCAGCTTTCCATTATATTGATTTGGGCGACCTTGTGAGAAGGACGCCCATCTTGTGATTTGTGTCGAAAGATGGGCGTCCTTCTCTTTCGAAAATAAGCCTGATAGTATACTACTTACAATATCAACACAATGTGTAATAGAACCAATGGCATTCCTAGGGGGGCTGACACCCGGGGCGGATCACCAATGCGCCCCGCCCCCCGGGTGCAGCGCCCCCCCGGATGCAGCGCAACCCCCCCACCCCCGATGAAAGGACACCCCCCTGCGAAAGAACCCCCCGGGTGCACACTGCTGGGGGGGGGGTGCTGCACGCGCCTGTCCTTCATTCGTTCCATGCTCTCTCTGCCCCGGAACAGGAAGTAACCTGTTCCGGGTCAGAGGTAGTATGGAACGAACGAAGGACATCCACCGCCCCCCCTAGGAACGCCACTGAATAGAACATTTTAATTGACAGTGAAGAGTAAAGCAAATATGGAACATATAGATAGGTAAGAGAGTAAGAAGAGTTAGAATGTAAGGTGACTAATTTAGAGAAAGTTGCACATGAGGTCAGAGAGATGGTTAAATATTATCTCAACTAGGGTAGGAGTAGATAAACATATCCTGCTACAGTATGTGCAGCCTGTGTCACTCCTTGTGTGTGTGAGAGAGACTAACAAGTTAGTTACTTCTTCCATTAAAGGCCTGGTTGAAGAGCCAAGCTTTCACCTGCTTCCTGAAGTAGAGATAATCTTGTGTAAAGCGGAGCCTTTCAGGCAATGTATTCCAGAGTGTGGGGGCTTCTCCAGAGCATGGATCCTCATTAGGGCCATGAAGGTACAGTATTGTTTCCATGTAGTGTCCCAAGGACAGTAAAATCCTCTCCCCCAAAAGTAATAAAAACTTTATCTCCTACATTTATTTTTTTTTATCTCTTCATCATCTTTTTTTGGTTATGTAAGTATAAAAATGAACACAGCTAACCTTATGAATAATTGTAAAGAAAAAAATCTTGCAGAGTGATGGGATGCATAAATCACATTTACAGAATTATTTTTCCAAAGTAAAAAGGTTTCATTAGAAATTTCCTTCTCAAAGATCCATTAACCACATAGTACTGTGAATGTTCATTTAATGGAAAGAAGAAGGATGATTAAAGTATTAAAGAGTTTGGCAGAAATCTCTTTCCTTTTTCAAATATTAAATCCAAGCCTTAGGCAATGTGTTAATAATTGGGTGGGTTTTTTTTGTATGAAAACAATTGCACAAATGAAAGTAATAGGTTATATCCAAACCATCTGTTGCTATAGAAGCAGTAAAACATGAAGCCAGGTACATAAACCCTCAGAGACCCATCTAAAGTGAAATGTATTAATGGAAGAAAATACTGTGCTTTTTATCTGGGCATCTGCGTTCTGTTCAACCAGACAGGTTGGACCACACAGATTCAGCCAGCCTCTGCTCTGAAGTGGTCTAGATTTGGGCATAGGCAATGTAGTCCACTCTGGTGCCAAATTTTGATAGGCGCTGGAGTGTTGCTGCTGTTGCCATGCCTTGATCTGGGCCTGGTGTGGCATAATGTTAGTTTACCTGCAGCAGTGCTCATAGGCATTGCTGTTGGGGTGAGTGGCAAGTGCCACACCCCAAAATGGCTTGCCACCCCATTTTCCTCCTACCTGCCCCCCCCCCCCCCCCAAGGTGTGCAGCATCTAGTACATAAGTATTGCCATACTGGGAAAGACCAAAGGTCCATCGAGCCCAGCATCCTGTTTCCAACAGCGGCTAATCCAGGTCACAGATACCCGGTAAGATCCCCAAAATGTACAAAACATTTTATACTGCTTATCCCAGAAATAGTGGATTTTCCCCATGTCCATTTAATAACAGTCTATGGACTTTTCCTTTAGGAAGCCGGCCAAACCTTTTTTAAACACCGCTAAGCTAACCGCCTTTACCACATTCTCTGGCAACGAATTCCAGAGTTTAATTACACGTTGAGTGAAGAAACATTTTCTCCGATTCGTTTTAAATTTACTACATTGTAGCTTCAACACATGACCCCTAGTCCTAGTATTTTTGGAAAGCGTGAACAGACGCTTCACATCTACCCGTTCAACTCCACTCATTATTTTATAGACCTCTATCATATCTCCCCTCAGCCGCCTTTTCTCTCTCTCTCCTTCACCATAGGGTCTGGTATCCCTCTCCCTTCCCCTCCCCCCCCCACGCTGCAGTTCTCCAATCTTCTGGGCAGCTGGCAGCAACAGCGTCAACAACAAAAGCATACTGCCTTCAGCTTGCCCCTGAAGCCTTCTCTTTGTAGTATCTTGCCTACATGGGAACAGGAAGTTGTAGCAGAGAGAAGGCTTCCAGTGCAGGCTGAAGGCAGCATGCTTTCATTGCTATCGCTGCTCCTGCTGGCTGCTCAGAAGATTGGAGGACAATGTGGGGGAGGAGGGGTGGAAAGGGAGAGAGATACCAGACCTTGTGGGGAGGGGGTGGAAGGAGAGAAACAGATGCCCCCCCTGCAGATGGTGGGGGGGGGGGGGGGAGAATACAAGAGGAAAGGAAAGAGATGAGGAAGAGAGGGGAAGAGAAGCTGGACCCATGGGGGGGAGATAAGAATGATGGGATGGGGGAGAGAAAGATGAGTTGGGTGGGAGGGAGAGATTGGGGAAGAGGGAGAAAGAGAGAGAGAAAGAAAGAGAGAGAGATACAGTACCATAAGGAGGGGGCAGGGGAGACAGAGGGAGAGATGCTGGCCCTGGAATGGAGGTGCGCATATAAAGGAAAAGGGGAAAGAAGGGGAGAAGCTGGACAAAGGTCAGAACATAGTCACAAGGGAAAGGATGAGGGACACAGAGGGCACATACTAAAAATGGGGGGAATAGGGACAGGGTAGAAGGGAGGTGCTGGACAGGACAGATAAAGACATAAAGGGGATGACTGTGGACAAGGAGTAAGAAGAAAAGTCAGACAGGAGACATTGGAGAGCAGTAGATGGATGGGGCTATGGGTGGGTGGGGGAGGGGAAATGGAGCAGAAGATGGATGGGGCTACATGGTATGGGTCGGTCAGTGGGAATTGAGCAGAAAATGGCTGGAACCAGGGGGTGGTGTGGGGAGAAGGGGAACAGAGCAGATAATGACTAAGGGGTGGAGACAGGGGATGGATCAAAAGATGGATATGACTAGGGGGTGGGGTGGGGAAGAAGAAGGGGAACAGTACAGAAGATGACTGGGACTTGATGATTGAATGGAAGCATGTCAGGGAGCAGAATAGAGAATGATGGATAGGAGACATGGAATTGGAATTTTGAATGAATGAGTACTCGAGACAAATGTGAATGACTTGGAAGGCTGAAGAGAGGATAAGAGACATTGAAAAGGGATAGAAGAACTGGGGAAGGATATGGGAGCAAGGGAATGGGTTTCTGAAGGGGTTGAGTGAAGATGGAAATGGGATTAAGAAAATGGTGAAAGACAGGCAATAGGACACTTCTTCTCCTCCTCCTTTTACCTCATACCTCCTTCTTTCTTTCCATCCTGCCCCAGCCCTAACCCCCTCTCTTCCCCTCTTGCCACCCTAAACTCTCCCATCTGTACCGTTCCCTATGTACTTCCCTTTGCCCCCATTCCTTCTCTCTTGTCATTCCAAGACCCAGCTGCACCCTCTTTTGCCCTCCCTGTGTCCTTAACATAGGCATTTGCATGCCCTCTCTTACATTAACAACATTCACATCCTTAAATAAAGAAATAATACTGCACTCTAACTGTGTATTAAATCGGCCGCAGCTTTATTCACCAAATTCAAATCGCCTTTAATTTCTTAATACTTAAATGGTAAATTCAACAATAGCGCAATACACTCCTCTTAGTCAGATGATCTCATTCTGACGTTTCAAATTTTCACTGACCCCAAAGGTATGGTTTGCGGTTCCGCTGAACCAACTCATTCCCCCCAAGTCCATGGCGGTACCACACATGAACCCCCAATTCCCTTTCAATAAACTCCCTATTTACTACTGAATTTTCACTGATAAAGTAAATGATTGTTCAACTCCCCCACTGCGATAACCAACCCCCCCTCTCCTCCCAGTCACCCTCCCCTGAACCTTAACAATCCCAACACCACAATAACATCTCCCAAATCCCATAAAAGCAAAGGGGGGAGGGGGCTTGATACAAACTGCGAGCTCGCTCTAAATTCTTCTTGCATTTTTTCTTTCTTTCCTCTCCCTTATTGGTTCTGCCTCCCCAGCCTTCCTAACCAACCCACTTTCCCTACAACATTAACCCTTCATCACACTGTTACCTTTTCCTCCAGGAGGCTCAGCCATGTTATTATACCATCCCAGGGTAAATTCTGGGGTGGATCTTTCTTCCTAAATTCCCCTGTCTATCGCTCTTTCTTACTCCTGACCAAGCCAAAAATGAGGCATTGGACCTAGTAGGTCTATTTTCTTCCTACCACCACCATGATGATGACGACGACAACTCAATCTCTCATTTTCTTCCTTCAATGATCTGTGAAGATGTTGTGGCTGTATGTGTGTGTGTGTGTGTGTGGGGGGGGGGGGGGTAGGTGGGATGTTGATGGAAATAGTGGAGACTGAATACTGTGAGGGAAATACTGCCTCCTGCTGCTTCTCAGGGACCGAATTGTCAAAGGTTGCCAATTGTTTGAAAAACATAAAAACATCTCTGCTACACCAAGCTCTGCCCCCTGCCCCCCCCCCCCAATAACTACAGCTAGGACAGCAGTACAGGATTCAGCAGCGCCTGGAAGCCCCATAAAGGTCTGGGGGTGGAGATAGTACAGACTTCAGTCCCTATTGAGCTATTCATTCTAGCATAAACTCAGTAACAGCAACGTAAACTCTCTCAGTACCAAGAACATTGGGAAGTACTAGAAACTACAAATAAGTCACTCAGGACACAGAGCAAGCCTAAGTTCCAAAACAAAGACCCCACTTACTAAAAGGCAGTACCCTAAATAGTACAGTGGGTCAGAGAACTTTAATACCTTTATTGGGAAAACTGAACAAGCCAAATTATTACATATTACAAAATAAAAAAATGTATGCTAAAAGAATACTTTGTCTCAGTTACACCCATAAAACACAGATACCAAATACAGTATAACTGACTACAAACTAAAAATACAGTAGAAATATGTAGAGAGAAATTAAACTGAAACCCAAAGAAGCCACACCTTGCATTTAGTACAACACCAGAGAAATAGACAGGTGCATTTCCCCCTGTGCAGTGCAAAATATATAGACAGCAGATGTTAGGGTTGGTGTTAGGGCAATTGAAGGGGTAATTTCCAAAACCCTCTCATCCTGATATTCAGCCGATGGTGGGCAGCACTTTCACTGCCTGCTGCTGACGTTCAACTCGGATATTCAATGCTGGGTCATTTCTGATGCTTGGCATTGAATATCTGGGTTTTTCAATGCTGGCTAGTGCATGACTGATTAAGTAGATATTCAGACTTAACTGGCCATGGCTTAGCGGGCAAAGATAGGTCTGCTTTTTATATAGTCTTATTTGCCCACTAAGCCTGGCTGGTTAAGTTCCAAATATCAGGACATAACCAGTCACACCCCCAGAACACTCCCAGAATGCCCCCAACATAGCTGGCTTTTTTTCGGTGCTAGCCGCTCATTTTCAGTAATGATAACTGGTTAAATGCCACTGAAAATGATTGGTTATCTGCCGAGATGCGAGTTAACTGGTCAGCGTCCATTCCAGGCTGGTTAACTTGCTTTGAATATCATCTGGTCAAAGTCCAATACAACTACTATGGACTTAGTGGAGTTTAGAAATAAGCTCTTCAATTGCCCTTGACCTCCCCCATAGCCATAAACAGCCCCAAGCCTGCCTAAAGCTGAAAAAGGCACAGGCTGCTAGTGGGCTATGGGATCCTCTCCCAAATTTCTGTCCTGAGCTCCACCCATGTCTAGCACCAGCTGTGGCAATTAAATGTGCCAAAATTGACATATTCTAATCAATAGACAATTATTTTTCTACCTTTGTCATCTTGTCATTTTATTTTTTGTTGTATTGTTATTTTTTTGTTGTATTGGTCCCAGTCTATGGATTCTTCTTTCCTATGTCTTTTCTTAATTCTCTTGCCAGTATCTCCTGTCCATTTGACATTTCTTCTTTCTTCATGTCAACCATCCATCTCCCTTCTCTGTAACTCTATTCCCCCAATGGCCATCATTTCATCTCCCTGATTCCCTATCCTCCCATGTTCAGCATCTCCTTTCCTGAGTTCCTACCTTCCCATGTCCAGAATTTCCTTCCTGTGTCTATATATCTCTTCCTGTGTTCAGCACCACCCCTCTATATCCCTATTCCTCCATATCCAGCATCACTCATATTTGCCCTACCTTGTTCAGTATGACCCCTTTGTCCAAATCCTCCCATATCCAGCATCACCCCTATCCACCCAGTGTCCAGCATCCCTATGTCTATAATTACTACTACTACTACTATTTAGCATTTCTGTAGCGCTACAAGGCATACGCAGCACTGCACAAACATAGAAGAAAGACAGTCCCTGCTCAAAGAGCTTACAATCTAATAGACAAAAAATAAATAAAGTAAGCAAATCAAATCAATTGATGTGAACGGGAAGGAAGAGAGGAGGGTAGGTGGAGGCGAGTGGTTACAAGTGGTTACGAGTCAAAAGCAATGTTAAAGAGGTGGGCTTTCAGTCTAGATTTAAAGGTGGCCAAGGATGGGGCAAGACGTAGGGGCTCAGGAAGTTTATTCCAGGCGTAGGGTGCAGCTGGACAGAAGGCGCGAAGTCTGGAGTTGGCAGTAGTGGAGAAGGGAATATAATGCCCCCCATATCCAGCATTGTCCTCTGTATCTCCATCCCGTCCCCATCCAGTATTACCCCTGTGTCCATGTCAGTATGCTCCACCCATGCCCAGCATCTCTCTTCTGTGTTCCTATCCCTCCCTTTGTCCATCCTGTCCCCTATCTGCCCTCCCTGCCCAATATGGTCTCTTTCTGCCCTATTCTTCCCCCAACCTATGTGGTCCAGTATCTCTTCATCTCTCTCCTCCCTACCTTTATCTTCCATCCTATGTCTAACATCTTTTCCTCTCTCTGTGGTCCAGTATCTCTCCCCTTCAATTCCCTCCCTCCCCCTTGGGCCAGCATCTTTCCCTGTGTCTTTTTTCTAGCCCCCTATAGTCCAGCATCTCCTCATTGTCTCATTGGTTCCCCTCACCCATAGTCCAATATCTCTCCTGTCCCTCTCCCCCACATAGTCCAGCACCTCTCCTGTTCCCCTCCTCTCCACAGGTCCAGAAGCTCTCCTACTTCCACCTCCCTGCACATCCAGTGCCTCTACCTTCTGCCCCCAAGATGAGTCCTGCATTTCTCCCTCTCCTTCCTTCGGCTCCCTACCACCAATACAGCACTTCTCTCTTAGCCCCTCACCCTGCTATGAATGCAGCATTCTCCCTTCCTCCCTCCTTCAGACTCTTCCTCGTGAAGGCAGCACTTCTCTCTCTTCTTTCCTCAGCTCCCACCATAAATATAGCACTTCTGCTTCCCTCCTTCCTTCAGCCCCACCCCCCCCCACAAATGTAGCACTTCTTTCTCCTTACTTTAGTCCTCCCTGCTGCCGTCACTGCTGCCAATGCACCACTTAACTTCTTTGGGTTGTGGCGACAGTGATCCCATGCTGGTGGGGCCATGACCTAGATCTTTCCCTCTGCTGTGTCCCACCCTTTTGACATAACTTCCTCTTTATGTGTGGGCAGATGCATGAGAGAGAAGAATCTGGGGCACGGCCCAGGCAGCGTGGGACTGCTACCATTGCTGCCTAAAGAAGTAAAGTTTGAAGGACTGGTGAGGGATGGGGTCTGAGGGATCGAAAAGGAGATGTGCTAGAATCGCAGGAGAGTAGGAGAGATGCCGGACCATGAGGAAGGGGGGCATTAGATGCTGGATCCAAGGCAGGAGGGGAGGGAAGGGAGAAAGATGCTGAAGGCTTAAAAATAATAATAAAAAGATACCCAACGGTGTCACAGCAGGGCTGGAAATTCACTGAATTCATTGACGGTCCTGACCGCTTGCCACTGCTAAATTGTAAGGGGGATAGAGTTCCAGTGGTGTACCAAGGGGGGGGGGCGATGGGGGCGGTCCGCCCCGGGTGCACGCCGCTGGGGGGGTGCCGCGCGCCTGTTGGCTCCAAGTCTGCTCGTTCCCTCCATGCTGCTCCCTCTGCGCAGAACAGGTTACTTCCTGTTCCGGGGCAGAGGGAGCAGCAGGGAACGAGTGGACTCGGAGCCGACAGGCGTGCGGCATCCCCCCCCCCCAGCAGGTAAAAATGCACCCGGGGGGGGTCGCTCTTCACCCAGGGGGTGTAATTTCGCCGGGGGGGGGGGCTGCGCTGCACCCAGGAGGGGTGCATCGGCGATCCGCCCCGGGTGTCAGCCAGCCTAGGAACGCCACTGTAGAGCTCCATTGTTGGGAATATGAAGTTTCTGATACGGAACTGGCTTCGGGATTTATATTGAGATTCTGACCAAACCTGTAGAGCAATGGTTCTCAAACCTATCCTGGAGGATCACCAGCCAGTTGGGTTTTCAGGATATCCACAATGAATAAGTTTGAGAGAGATTTTCATGCCTCTACTTCCATTATATACTATTCTCCCTCATGCATATTCCTTAAAGATATCCAGGAGAGGCTCCTGGCCATTTAAATTGCTTGTCAACGACACTTAACCGGATAGCGCTGCTGAAAATGGCCGGTTAGGGTCTAAACCGAAACTGGCTATTTTGTGGGTGTTCAGAGGGTAGAATTAGCACTTAGTCAGCTACGGTAATTGCATAAATAGGACCACATAAAACACAGTCCTATCTTTATGCGCTTCACCTTAGCTGCTTAAATTCTGAATATCACACTTTGGCTAAGGTTTGTCCAGCCACGTATGTCCAGATATTCAATTCTGATATCCAGACATGGCCCAGCATTGAGTACCTGGGCATAAAGCTAGCAGCAGTCAAAAAGACACTGACCACCACCTGCTGAATATTTACCCTTTAGTTCCTTTTGTCTGAACCTGGGTTGCTTGTTCTTATCCACTTGTCTGTGGATATAGCTATAATTTGCTTTTAGCGAAAATAAATTACTATTCTACTCTGATTGAGTCCCCTAGCAATAGACCCAGGAAACTTTTTTCGATCTTTACACAGCTTCAATCTTTGGGTGAAATTATAAATAGACATACTGGGTCAGACCAATGGTCCATCTAGCCCAGTATCCTGTTTCCAACAGTGGCCAATCCAGGTCACAAGTACCTGGCAGAAACCCAATTAGTAACAATATCCATGCTACCAATCCCAAGGCAAGCAGTGGCTTCCCCATGTCAATCTCAGTAACAGACTATAAAAATTTCCTCCAGGAACTTGTCCAAACTTTTTTTAAAACCCAGATACGCTAACCGCTGTTACCACATCTTCCGGCAACGAGTTCCAGAGCTTAACTATTGTTTGAGTGAAAAAATATTTCCTCCTATTTGTTTTAAAAGTATTTCCATATAATTTCATTGAGTGTCCCCTGGTTTTTGTACTTTTTGAAAATTCACTTCTATTCGTTCTACACCACTTAGGATTTTATAGACTTCAATCATATCCCCCTCTCCCAGCTGTCTCTTTTCCAAGCTGAAGAGACCTAACCTCTTTAGCCTATCCTCATATGAGAGGAGTTCCATCCCCTTTATCATTTTGGTAATTCTTCTTTGAACCTTTTCTAATTTTGCTATATCTTTTTTGAGATTTGGCGACCAGAATTGAAAACAATACTCAAGGTGAGGTCGCACCATGGAGCGATACAGAGGCATTATAATATTCTTGGTCTTATTTTGCATCCCTTTCCTAATAATTCCTAGTATTCTGTTTGGTTTTTTGGCTGCCGCCGCACACTGGGCAGAAGATTTCAGTGTATTGTCTACAACGACACCTAGATCTTTTTCTTGAGTGCTGACTCCTAAGGTGGACCTAGCATCAGGTAACTGTGATTTGGATTATTCTCTAGTGGTTAGTGCAGTGGACTTTGATCCTGAGGAACTGAATTTGATTCCCACTGCAGCTCCTTGTGACTCTGGGCAATTCACATAACCCTCCATTGACCCAGGTAGAAATAAACCACCTTGAATGTAATTGCAAAAAAATCCCCCAGAAAGGCTGTATATCAAGTCCCATTTCCCCTTTCCCTTTCCTAATGTGCATCACTTTGCATTTGCCCACTTTAAATTTCATCTACCATTTGGATGCCCAGTCTTTCCAGTTTCCTAAGGGCAGGCCTTTCTGCAATTTTCCACAATCCGCATGCATTTTCACAACCTAGTTTTGCCTTCTGCAATACATAGTAACATAGTAACATAGTAGATGATGGCAGAAAAAGACCTGCACGGTCCATCCAGTCTGCCCAAGACAAACTCATATGTGTATACCTTACCCTGAATCTGTACCCGTCCTTTTCAGGGCACAGACCATACAAGTCTGCCCAGCACTATTTCCCGCCTCCCAACCACCAGTCCCGCCTCCCATCAGCGGCTCTGGTACAGACCGTATAAGTCTGCCCTCCCCTATCCTCGCCTCCCAACCACCACCCCCTCTTCCCCCCAACTGCTCCGCCACCCAACTGCTCCACCACCCAATTTCAGCTAAGCTTCAGCAATGGAAGTAGCTGCTGCTTTTAGTTCTAAAGTTTTGAAATTATGGACAAACTGTTTATTGGTGAATAATTCAAGCGTTACCCCACCTCTTGATATTAATATGATTTAAGGCTCTCATACTCCAAAAGCTGATTCAGGCTCCTGGCTAGCTTTCAATCAGATATCCGTGCCTACATTTACTAAACTATGCTCTACTACGAAAACTACTATGTGCCCCTTAGATCCATTTCCCTCACCCTGGCTTGGAAAATCCAATTTAGAGTTATCCCCCTTCATTATCGTTTATTGTTTATTTGATATATATGAATTGAGGCGATTTACATTTGAGCAAACTTAAAACTATTACAAAAAAGAAAAAACAGAACACCATAAATTGATGGAATAGAACCAACATTCACAGAATAATAAAAAACAAATCTTACATAAACTGCTACTAACTATATTTAACTTAAAGTTTTGCTACAGGTACTTTTCCTGATCTGTGGCAATAGGCTTTGGTCCATCCTCTTCTGAAGAAACTGACCCTCGATCCATCAATGACAGACAATTATCATCTGGTATCTTAGTTTTCCTCTGTAATATTCTGGCGAGGGTGGTCTTCCAACAGTTATCTCAGTACTATGAACAAACCAGAGTTTCACATCCCAGATAATCCAGATTTAGAGTTGGCCACTGCACAGAAACTATAGTAGCTGCCTTGACAATGACTTACATAGAGCTTTTTATAGCAATAAAATAGTTCTGGCTCTATCTCTAGATCTTTCAGCAGCGTTCAGTCTCATAGACCATTCCTTCCTGCTGTCCAGACTCTGTTCTATTGGACTCTAAAATGAGATTTGTAACTGGTTTGCATCATTTTTAGAGAATTGTTCATTTAAAGTTGATTTTCATTCCAGTGTTTCACTACTGCAAACCCTATCCCGTGGGGTATCTCAAGGGTCATTCCTGTTTCCTTTATTGTTTAACGTTTTCTTGAGCCCGTTACCTACACTAGCTCAAGATCTAGGAATTTTGGCCTACTATTATGCAGACATTGATATCCTACTTCATACTAGATTCCTATATTCCAGACATCGTACCGCTTCAGACTTGCCTTTCAGCAGTTTCTTCATGACTCGCCAACCACTGTCTAGTGTTAAACCCATTTAAATCGGTTGCCTTATGGTTTTCTGTCTTCTAGCCCCATTACTAGTGCCTATGTTGTCTGGGTCACCAATCCAGCTTGTTACATCTGTTAAATATTTAGGAGTAGTCTTGTAGTCTTGTTTCACATCTTTCTTTTGATGCTCATATCTCTTGGTTAGTTAAACATTGCTTTTTTGTCTTATGCCAACTAAGAGCGATCCATAACCTGTTGTCTTATTTATTTATTTATTTATTGCATTTGTATCCCACATTTCCCCATCTCTTTGCAGGCTCAATGTGGCTTACAATACAGGTGGTTCAATGCACTGTTTTGTGTGCACTTGTTCTTTCAAGATTTGATTATTGTAATGTAGTGTTTGCGGGTTTACTCCAAACTACTTTGAAATGTCTTCAAACAGTACAAAATAGTGCCATCAGGATACTTTTCCATGCTTGTAAATTCGATCATGCAACACCTTTACTTATCTGGCATCGTTGGTTACCAGTTTTGTCTGTTATGAATTTCTCACCTTAATCCATACAGCTCTGCACTATGATTACAGCCTCTTATTTAGTTTAACAGTTATGTCCATAAAAACTGTCCCAACACTTGCGCTCCTCTAATGAACTTCTTTTTTCGTTTCCATGTCCTGCCCAGGCACACCTGACAAGTATGCATCACACTGCCTTTTATTTGGTCCTCAATTGTAGAATTCTCTCCCTCGTGATCTAAGAGATCAACCAGTCTTCATTAAGTTCAAATCTGAATTTAAGACCTATCTGTTTCCTCCTAAGCGTACCCTATAAGTGGCGCCTACATTTAGGCATGGTATATAGAATATGCTTAGTTTATATATCTCAGCACTTAGAACTATGTGCATCCATTTACACCAAGGGAAACGTGGCTTAAATGCCAATATGTAGATTTAGGCGTAGAGGGCCATATTCTATAATAGTGCGTGTACATTTTGTAACATCTATGAAGCACCCATTTCCCTGCCCATAACCACATCCCTTTTTGGCTCCATGCATTAAAATTTAGGCGCTGTGCATTACAGAATACACCTGGTGAGTTATACGCTTAAATTCTAATTATTGCCGATTAGTGCTCATTATTGCTTGTTAAGTGCTGTTAAAAATGCTGATTGACTTGATAAGCGAATTAAGTAATGTGTTGTTAGAGGATATGCTTGGATTTCGATACAGAACTCTAGGCGTTATATATAGAATCCTGGGGATAGCAGCTCACCGGCTATATCACGTGATATAATTGGCTAACCGTGAATATTCAACGCATCGCTGGCTAAGTTTAGTGGCGTATAGGACTGTCTAAATAGCAGTCCTATCTTTGGAAGCTATAAACTTAACCGGCCAGCGCTGAATATTAACTTGGCCAGTTAAGTTTAAACCAGCCAAAAACACCCTGGATATTCAATGTCGATCACCTGAAGCATTCCGATATTCAATATCCAGACTCAGCGCTGATCATGGGACTTAGCCGGCCGGCCTCCTGCAGTCTGAATGTAGGCCAGGTTGACTTTGTTTTCTTTTCTGTGTTTCAGTCATTGTCCTGTTTTGTAAGTAATAGAAAGATATATGCCTTTACAAGGCCCCTAAGTATCATCTGTCATATTACATTTTAGCTTCGTTAGATTGTATGCCTTCTCTCTCTTGTACATCGTGCCTTGCTTTTCTTTTCTTATACTTTTTGATGTAGCTTCTATCTTCCTTCCAGTTCTGTATTTCCTGTCTACCCAGAGCATTCAACAGCCTTTCCCAGAAATTGATAACCCCTGTAGTCTAGACATACCGTTAGAAGATGCATACATGTATTCCCCGGAGTTTGCTTTAGTGGTGAAGCGTTGTCACTTTTGGAAGTGTAAATATACATACTACCTTCTTTGCTACCTTGTACCTACTGCTTTCTGTGTTGTTTTTAAGGCATTCTGACAGT
Source organism: Microcaecilia unicolor (assembly GCF_901765095.1). Lineage (NCBI taxonomy): Eukaryota > Metazoa > Chordata > Amphibia > Gymnophiona > Siphonopidae > Microcaecilia > Microcaecilia unicolor. The sequence continues at coordinate 498,848,293 of NC_044031.1, forward strand.
CCTTTTGCTGTCTTTAAGGCTTGCCCTGACATAATTTGCATCCAGAAGGAGCATGCAAAGGTGCCTTCTGGAGGTGGTGACAGAGCTTGCAGTTCCCTCTCAAGAATTGCTGGAACCTTCCTACCTTATAGGAAAGAGACAGGGAATATTTTAAAAATAACACATATTTTTGTTTTTGAAAAAAAAGAGAAGATATTGTTTACTTTTTATGGTTTATGTTTCACTAGGTTAAAGGAAGGTCCGCCAAGGCGGAGGAACGCTGAGATCCCATGACGAAACAACAGAAATGCACGAGTGGGAAATAGACCAGGTGACCCAGAAACAAACGAGGAGACTTCCATCACTAGTAGAAAGTTTACTGGTGAAGACTCAACACAGTACCATGTTTCGGCCACTGGCCTGCCTCAGGAGTCTAAATGAACAACAATAAAATATGCATAAGATGCTAATAAAACATAAATAATAATTAAAAAGATCTATCAAAAGATAAACATAAAAAGAACAATATGTAAACAACCAAAGTGAACACAAGACTGACCTTATTATGAACTATGTAAAATCATCAGATGGTCAATTAACATTGATACAAGAAGATGGTCTATTCAAATCCCTCTGAAAATTGCTCCCTAAATTCTTCAAACTACTGTAAATTATGAATGCAATCTTTGGCACAGTTTTGCAGACTGCTGAATAGTCACACCACCTGTAGTTAGACTATTCCCTTCTTAACTTTTATCACACACATTCTGTAAATAGAAAACGTACGGCTATAAACAATTAAAGTAATGGAAACTTGTATTACTACTACTACTACTACTACTATTTAGCATTTCTATAGCGCTACAAGGCATACCAGTGCTGCACAAACATAGAAGAAAGACAGTCCCTGCTCAAAGAGCTTACAATCTAATAGTTTTGATTAATGTCGGTTTTGATGGGTTTCAAATATTTATATATATTGTATTTTCCACTTCTACTTGTCTGATATCTTTGAGACATCTCCAGCATGTATCCTGAACTTAGTATTTTTTAACGTAATTTTCAGGTGTGGTCTTCAGCCGGCAAAGTGATTGTCCACAACCTACCAGTATGCGTGCATGACCTGAAGAACTATTTTTGAATTGCCTTTTTCCCCACAAATGTGGTCAAGATTTATAACAGCTTTCTAAACACCTTATAGAGACAGTTACAAGCTGTGGTTTGCAATTCTCTATCATGTGACTAACTGTGATACCACGGTCTCTGTGTGGGATAGAGTTAGCACCTTTCTAACCACCTACTGGCTTCCGGTATCTGTTATCAGCTCAGTCATCAGCCCTGAACTGCCATGTCGGCTTGCAGAGCCTTACAGGAGTGACAGAAGGATTTTTAAAAGGCTCACTTGGCAATGCTTTGCTTTTGCTGTTTGACCTGGAGAAAGACACACACAAAGTGGGATAAGATTGTTTAGTAACAGCTGGCAAGCACCAGGGTGTAGGAGCCTGGTTTTCAGATCTGACAAGCACTTGCAGGATTGTTGCCAGTTACATCTGTTCAAAAGCTTTAATAAACAGCAAGTCAATGCTAATCTTTGCCAAATTAATCTTTTCCCTGACAGCCCATCATAGCAATTAAGTTTGCATTTATTGTAAACACACAGTTGTTATGCAAGCTTTTTTCCTAACCTGTAACAGGCTTCTCTTATACAGTGGCAAGTGTGTTATTTATTTATTTTGTGGATTATTTTGTAGATATCATCGGGTCACGTGACCCCTCGGTCACAAGGTCTATCTAGCTCACACAGCCCTGTTCTTGAAGTGAAGCAGACCGTTGCCCTCCAACCATGTGAAGTTCCTTTCAGCCCACATGGCTACCAGAGCCAGTCGGTGCTTGTTTTCAGCAGGGTGGTTCAGGGACCCCCCACTGGCTACTGACAAACAGACCCCAGTCCTTAGCTTTTTATTTATAAATCTCTTTTTTGGAGTTTGACAACGCATTGTCGTTTCTGTCTTTCATGTTGGATACAGTAGTGTGATCTTCCAGTCAGTCCACTAGAAGGCAGAGAAATATGTCTTTCAGTTTAAATGAAAGCTATTTTTATGAAGTTGAGAATGGGGAGTCCCTAACAGACTGTGATGTAGTGCCATTTTCCAAATTTATGTGTGTGTATGTACTCATTAACAGCTTTCTCTAATTAAGCAGTAATTCTGACAGCTGCTGGAAATGTTAAAAGTCATTTTTGTGCTGTTTCAGATCTAAAAAAAATGTGAAGGATGATATCTATTTTTGATTTTCAGTACTTTTAAATAAAAGCATGCAAGAAAGGAGTAATGTATAGTCTACAATGTCATAAAGCCACAAGTGTTGCTGAAGTAGTGTGTCATGATCTTGCAGGCCTCACCACAGTATTCTTTTTAAACTGATCTTTATTAACTACTAATACACCCAAATTCAAACACAAATAACCATTACAAGCTTCAATCAACAGATACATACACATATTCCAGTACTCATTAATACAGAAACATCCCCCAATCTCCTTAAGCTGTAAACCCCCTTTCATGTCCAGCTGTTCTCTGATTCAGTCCCTTTACTCCCAGTGAAATTTTTCAGTTTATACCTGTAATTTCTCTTCCCAATATATACCAATATAATATCTTGAATCTCACTATCCCTCACCCCTTCTCCTTGCTCTGCAATCTCATTCATTTGTACTCTCCTCCTCACACTTCACTGATAGGGTGTTCTACTTTAGCAACCTAACTTATGGGATGCATTTATGGAAATGTTAACGTTGCCCGATTCCCTTTCAACTTAAAATACGGTTGATGAAGCTGTGGGGAAAGGGGAATGTATGGACATATGTGGTCTCACCACATTATTGTTATTATTATTATTATTATTAACACCAGGGATATGTCTCCAGGTACTGCCCCGGAAGGAAAGCATACAACAGCTGTTGTGGTTGGTGATTCAATCATTAGGCATATAGATAGCTGGGTGGCTGGTGGACGGGAGGATCGCCTGGTGACTTGCCTGCCTGGTACGAAGGTGGCGGACCTCACACATAACCTAGATGGAATTTTAGATAGTGCTGGGGAGGAGCTGGCTTTCTTGGTACATGTGGGTACCAATGACGTAAGAAAATGTAGGAGAGAGGTTCTGGAAGCCAAATTTAGGCTTTTAGGAAGAAAGCTCAAATCCAGATCCTCTAGGGTGGCATTTTCTGAAATACTTCCCGTTCCACGCGCAGGGCCTAAGAGACAGGCAGAGCTCCGGAGTCTTAATGCGTGGATGAGACAATGGTGCAAGGATGAGGGTTTTAGATTTGTTAGGAGCTGGGCGACATTCTGGGGAAAAGGAAACCTATTCAGAAAGGATGGGCTCCACCTTAACCGGGATGGGACCGGGCTGCTGGCATCAACATTTTAAAAAGAGATAGAGCAGCTTTTAAACTAGGAATGGGGGGGAAGGCCGACAGTCACACAGGAGCATATGGTTCGGAATTAGGTATCTTGCAAGGATATCGCCCAGACAGGGAAGACAGGGTTTAGTGATAGTGAGTATGAAAAAGAGACTGTAGTAGATTCAATGTCCATAAATAAAAATAATAAAAACCAGGCAAAAAATAGCAAATTAGTACTGACAAGTAAACAACATACTGTAATAAGGAATAACAAGCCTAGCTTGAAGTGCTTATATGCAAATGCTAGGAGCCTTAGACATAAGATGGGAGAATTGGAATATATTGCACTGAATGAAGAATTAGACATAATAGGCATCTCTGAGACCTGGTGGAAGGAGGATAACCATTGGGACACTATCATACCGTGGTACAAATTATATCGTAGTGATAGGGTGGACTGGATTGGGGGAGGAGTAGCACTGTATGTTAACGAGAGCCTTGGGTCAAATGAATTGGAAATTCTGCGGGAAATGAAAGATCTCTTGGAATCATTGTGGATTGAGATTCCAAGTGTTAAGGGGAAAAAGACGGTTATAGGGGTGTACTACCGACCGCCCGACCAGGATGAGCAGACGGACGCAGTCATGTTAAAGGAAATTAGTGAGGCAAATAAAATAGGCAACACAATAATAATGGATGATTTTAATTACCCCCAAATAGACTGGGTTAATGTAACATCAGGGCAAGCTAGGGAGGTAAACTTCCTTGATGAAATAAAGGACAGCTTTATGGAGTAGTTGGTAAAGGAGCCAACGAGAGAAGGAAAAATTCTAGACTTAGTCATTTGTGGAGCGCGTGATCTGGTACGGGAGGTAACAGCCCGGGGGCCGCTTGACAACAGTGATCATAACATGATCGCCTTTGAAATTTGCTTTCAAAAAGGTAAACATAGGAAGTCAAATATGTTAGCGTTTAACTTTAAAATAGGAAGCTATGACAAAATGAGAAGAACGGTAAAAAGAAAACTTAGAGGCACGACTGAGAAGGTAAGAAACCTACAACAGGCATGGATGCTGTTCAAAAACACTGTCCTGGAGGTCCAGGCCAAACATAGTCCACGTATCAGAAAAGGAGGACGGAAAACAAAACGACAGCCGGCGTGGTTAAAAAGTGAGGTAAAGGAGGCTATTGGAGCTAAAAAGGAATCCTTCAGAAAATGGAAGAAGGAACCAAATGAAGAAAATAAGAAGCGGCACAAGGAATGTCAACAGATGCAAAGCGCTGATAAGAAAAATGGATTTTGAAAGAAAGATAGCGTTAGAGGCAAAAACTGATAGTAAAAATTATTTTAGATACATTAAAAGCAGGAAACCAGCAAAAGAATCGGTTGGCCCCCTGGATGACTGGGGTATAAAAGGAGCGATCAAGGAAGACAAAGAAATAGCAGAAAAACTAAATGAGTTCTTTGCTTCGGTCTTCACCGAGGAAGATGTGGATGGGATACCGATGCCAGACAGGGTATTCGAAGCTGAAGAGTTGGAAAAACTTAATGAAATATCTGTAAACCTGGAAGACGTAATAGAGCAGTTCTGCAAACTGAAGAGTAGCAAATCTCCTGGAACGGATGGTATTCACCCCAGGGTACTGATAGAACTAAAAAAATGAGCTGGCAGAGCTACTGTTATTGATTTGTAATTTATCCTTCAAATCGAGCGTGGTACCGTATGATTGGAGGGTGGTAAATGTAACGCCGATATTTTAAAAAGGTTCCAGAGGAGACTACTACTACTACTACTATTTAGCATTTCTATAGCGCTACAAGGCATACGCAGCGCTGAGACCCGGGAAATTATAGACCAGTGAGTCTGACGTCGGTGCTGGGCAAAATGGTAGAGACTATTATCAAGAACAAAATTACAGAGCACGTTCAAAAGCATGGACTAATGGGACAAAGTTAACATGAATTTAGTGAAGGGAAGTCTTGTCTCACAAATCTGCTGCATTTCTTTGAAGGAGTAAACAAACATGTGGACAAAGGTGAGCCAGTTGATATCGTGCATCTAGATTTTCAGAAGGCGTTTGATAAAGTCCCTCATGAAAGACTACAGAGGAAATTAGAGGGACATGGGATCGGAGGTAGTGTCTTACTGTGGATTAAAAACTGGTTGAAAGATAGGAAACAGAGTAGGATTAAAAGGTCAATATTCGTAATGGAGAAGGGTAGTTAGTGGGGTCCCACAGGGATCGGTGCTGGGACCTCTGCTTTTTAACATATTCATAAATGACCTAGAGATGGGGGTTACTAGTGAGGTAATCAAATTTGCCAATGACACGAACAGGCTTATTTTCGAAAGTGATCGCCGGCGATCTTCCGACATAAATCGGTAGATGGCCGGCGATCTCTCAAAAGCGGCAAAATCAGTATAATCGAAAGCGGCTTTTTTGACAGCATCACTGCTTTCCCGTCGCCGCGCTGGCAAAAGTTCAAGGGGGCGTGTCAGCAACGTAGTGAAGGCGGGACATGGGCGGGCATGGGTGTGGCTACCAGATGGCCGGCTTTCGTGGATAATGGAAAAAAAAGCGGCATTAATCAGTATTTCGCTGGGTTTACTTGGTCCTTTTATTTTCACGACCAAGCCTCAAAAAGGTGCTCCAACTGACCAGATGACTACCGGAGGGAATGGGGGATGACATCCCTGTAGTCCCCCAGTGGTCACCAACCCCCTCCCACACTAAAAAAATAAAAACCTTTTTTTACCAGCCTGTATGCCTGCCTCAAATGTCATACCCAGCTCCCTGACAGCAGTATGCAAGTCCCTGGAGCAGTTTTTAATGGGTGCAGTGCACTTCAGGCAGGCAGACCCAGGTCCATCCCCCCCTACCTGTTACACTTGTGGTGCTAAGTGTTGAGCCCTCCAACCCCTCCAAAACCCACTGTACCCACAAGTAGGTGCCTCCCTTCACCCATAAGGGCTATGGTAATGGTGTAGAGTTGTGGGGAGTGGGTTTAAGGGGGATTTGGGGGGCTCAGCACCCACACCTGTGAGCTATTTGTGTATTTTTTAAAACATTTTTAGAAGTGCCCACTAGGGTGCCCGGTTGGTGTCCTGGCATGTCAGGGGGACCAGTGCACTACAAAAGCTGGCTCCTCCCATGACCAAATGCCTTGGATTTTGCCGGGTTTATAGCTGAAAAACAAAACTGGCGATCTCAAACCCAGCAAACTCTGGCATTTGGCTGGGCTAAACCGTATTATTGAAAAAAAAGATGGCCGGCCTTCTTTTTCGATAATACGGTTCTGGCCAGCTGTTGTGCCGCCACCAAAATAGATCGCCTCGCCACGTTATTCAAAGTCGTCAAATTGCGGGAAGATTGTGAAAAACTACAAGAGGACCTTACGAGACTGGGAGTCTAAATGGCAGATGACGTTTAATGTGAACAAGTGCAAAGTGATGCATGTGGGAAAGAGGAACCCAAACTATAACTACGTCATGCAAGGTTCAGCATTGGGAGTCACGGACCGAGAAAGGGATCTAGGTGTTATCGTTGATGATACGTTGAAAACTTCTTCTCAGTGTGCTGCTGCAGCTAGGAAAGCAAATAGAATGTTGGGTATCATTAGGAAAGGGATTGAAAACAAAAATAAGGATATTATTCTGCCGTTGTATCGCTCCATGGTGCGACCGCACCTCGAGTATTGTGTTCAATTCTGGTCGCCGCACCTCAAAAAAGATATAGTGGAATTGCAAAAAGGTGCAGAGAAGAGCGACAAAGATGATACAGGGGATGGGATGACTTCCCTATGAGGAAAGGCTGAAGAGGCTGGGGCTCTTCAGCTTGGAGAAAGGCGGCTGAGGGGAGATATGATAGAGGTCTATAAGATGAGTGGAATGGAACGCGTAGATGTGGAGCGTCTGTTTACGCTTTCCAAAAACACTAGGACAAGGGGGCATGCGATGAAGCTGCAGTGTGGTAAATTTAAAACAAATCGGAGGAAATTTTTCTTCACTCAATGCGTAGTTAAACTCTGGAATTCGCTGCCGGAAAAGTGGTTAAGGCGGTTAACTTAGTGGACTTCAAAAAGAGGTTGGACGGCTTCCTGGAGGAAAAGGCCATAAAATGTTACTGAATGGACGAGGGAATAATACACTATCTTCTAGGATGGGCGGGACAAATTGCTTGATCTTTTGGCCACTGTCGGTGACAGGGTGCTGGGCTCGATGGATCCTTGGTCTGTCCCAGCATGGCGATGTTTATGTACTTATGTACTTAACACCTCTCCACCACCACCACCACCACCACCAATATTTAAGCTCTGTGATTGACATTTTAAGATGTACCTGGATTTTCAGCATGAGCTGTTATCCAGAAAGAGATGCCTGGTGCTATTATCCGGGAATTGGTTGAAACACATTCTGATATCCATACAACTCCATTTCTTAATAAAATTTGTGACATTTAGAATTTACGATCTTCTGACCTATTGGTAACTTTGGACATTAGGATGCCATATACTAGCATTCCTCAGCAGGCGGCGATAGATATAGTGAAACGTACTTTACATACTCCTCCCATGACTATAGAGTGACCACTCAATTTTTGGTGTCCACTACTGAATTGATTTTAACATATAACTATTTAAAATTTGATGACACTTTCTATCTTCAAAAACAAGGGTTTGAAACGGGTTTGGCGGCTGCTCCAAGCACAGTGACCTTATGTCGCTGACTTTGAATACACTTGTTTATTTTCAACACCTTGGTTTCAGTTTATTAAGAATTGGGTATGTTTTATTGACAATGTTTTTTTTTTTTTTCATCTGGACGGCTACAGAACAACACCCGAAATCATTTTTGGATTGGATAAATACTTTGAACATGCATTTACAATTTACAGCTACTTATCATTGTGCTCAGATTTCATATTTGGATACTATAGTATATAAGATCGAAGGAGTGTTGCAGACTACAGTTTAAGGGAAGTCTATGGAAAGAAACAATTATTTAACCTATTCCAGTTGTAACCTGCATTAAATGAGGAAGGTGATCCTTATTGGACAGTATCTACTTATTAGAAAGATCTGTAGTACTTTAGAAGATTGTAAATCCCAGGCAGAAATTTTGAGTCAATGATTCTTGGACAGAGGCAATCCACCTTGTGTTATTTGCCAAGTTTACAGCCATGCGTGGTTTGCTAATCCAGATCTTTTACTGTCCGACACTCATCATGAAACCGTTGATAAGCAAATATGTGTGTGATTGCATTCTGACAAAGCTCCCGCTATTGCTTGTAGTATAAACATCATAAACGGCAGCCCATGTTGATAACTTCCCCCCCTAATGGTTGGACATATTATCACACTTGGGACTCGGTTTACTAAGGTGCGCTAATGTTTTTAGTGTGTGCTAAAAATTAGCACGTGCTAGCTCTGTAGATGCCCATAGGAATATTATAGGCATCTACATGGTTCGTGCATGCTAATGCTTAGCGCACGCTATAAACACTCATGCACCTCTAGCTCGGCTTAGTAAATAGGGCCCTTGGTTTAATTTTTTTATTCTTTCCATACCAACCTGTTCTGGTTGTAATTGGAAACCAAACTGTATAGGATCCAGTTGTATTTACAGCTAAACCAACAAATTATAGACCCTCACTACTGAAACCAGAGCAGTTTCGCAACAATGGATTCTTCAAATTACGATTTTATTAGTGCACGTGCCTGTTTAAATTTAGACATTGCTCACTTTAAAAAATAAGAACACAAGAAACCCAGGTAAACCAACTGTACAGACACAGGTTCACTTCTGAAAACTAATAGGCCTATTTATTAACTGTTAATATGATACTTAGTATGTATTAACAGGGTGCCGTGGAGGGGCATTTTCGATATGACAGCGAAGCCCAATTGTAGATGTTTTGCTGAAAACGTCTAAAATTCTCATCCTGAACATAGCCATTTTTGAACCAAAATGTCTATTTTCTGTTTCAAAAATCGCTATTTTCCAAATGTTTTTGTGCTCAGTACGTATTTCTTTAGGTACTAGTTTCAAAAAAAGAAAAAAGGTCCTAGAAGCCATAGGGATGGCTGTGTGGCACCAGCTCTTGTACACTGACCAAACAGACATCCCATGAGAGCAGAGGGACAGCTCAGTGGTCAGTTCAGTGAACATCACATAAAGGGACCTAGGTACAAATCCCTCCTTAACACCCTTATTTTGTGTTGTGAGCCCTCCAGGAACACCTACACGCCTACTGTACCGAACTTTATACCACAGCAGAAGTCCTCAGATCTGCAGGTCCTTTGATCTATAGGTATAGTTGGTATTTTGTGGGTTTTGGAAGGCTCATAATTTTCACCATAATTGAACTAGATAGAGTGGGTTATGGGTCCCTTTCTCTACAGTCCACTGCACTGACCACTAGCCTACTCCTGGGACAAGCTTGCTGCCCTAATAGGATTGGCCATAATATCTGAAGTTGTCACAGATCCTGGTATATATTGTCACTGCCACATCTTTGTGGGGTGGGAGGCGGTCAGTGACCACTGGGGAATTAAAGGAGGTCATGCTTTGATCCCTCCAGTGTCAGCTGGTAAGTTAGGGCACCTTTTTGTAACTTAGTAGTGAATGAAACAGGTCCAGATAAAAACATCCCAATTTTTGCCCTAGGTGTTTTAATCTTGTTTCATTATGCCTGAAAGACGTCCAAATTCTTGGCCTGCCCAAAACACGCCCCCTTGTGATTTAGACAAACTGTGGAGAAAAACGTCTCAAATCTGAGTTTCAAAAATCGTGACTTGGACGTTTTCCCTTGAAAAATGTCCATCTGCTGCTTTGTGCCGCTTTTGAGACATTTTCCTTTTTTGAAAATAAGCACCTTAGTGTGCATTAATTTCCATGTTAAATAGTTGGAGTGGAGAAAGGCATGGAATGAGTGTGAAATGGGTGGGGGCTGTGTTTTACAGTCAACATGGAGGTAGTTACTGTTTGTTAACACTATCTTAACAGGTGGAGCTAAATGCATCATGTTATCTACAATGAAGTTAATGTGTTAATTAGATGGGAAACTGCTGGGAACGTTTCCAATAGTAAATGCCTAAAGGTTTTGCAGCTACCACACATTAATTTGGCACCTACCACACAGTGCAAACCCCTACTGCATGTCTGTAAATAGGCTCTTGAGTCCTTTATGGTTACCATTTCTATTTGAGTTTTGCATAAGTATAAATTCACAGAGTGAAACATCACAGTAAGATTAAGAAGCATACACACACACAGACACACATATCTATATCTATATATTCTGTTTATCGATCTATAAATAGATAGATATGCAAGTATCTACTTTTATTTATTTAGCTTGGTTTTGGCAAAGAAGTGCAGAAATAAGAATAAGTCAGTTTTGTTTAGTGCTGAAAAAAAAAATCTGGTTTGGTTTTATTAATGTCACAGTAAAAACTCAGTAATGAAGTATTTATACCAGTTGGAAATGTGCAGCAAGAAGGGAAAGAGGTTTAACAGCAAAAGTTCAAACATCAAAGAAACCTCTTTAAAAGGCTAACAAATTTACTTACAAACACCTATATTTATTATTTCATAAATAGGCGCAACAAGTTCCATAAAAAAAAAAGATTAAATACAGACACGGTATGAAGAAACAATAATACACAGCTATATGTCAAGATTATAATTTAGCTGTTTCCAATCTGTCTCTGATTCTAATATAAAATAGCAGGTAAGCATTTGGCAGGTTTATACATTAAGGGCTAGATTCTATATAGGCGCCTGAAAATTCCACGCGGAAAAAAGTACGCTTAGGCGTATTCTCTAAAGCACATCTATATTTTATAGAATAGACTTAAATTTCTGCGCAGAATATAGACTATGCCAAGCGCCTCTCCACGTGACCAAATTTAGTCATGGCCATTTACGCCATGTTTTTTTACTTGGCATAAATCCTGATGTCTAAATTAGTCGCAGAGCGGGTGTATTCTATAACAAAGCACACAGATTTTAGAAATGCCCATGCCCTGCCCCCCTTTTAACTATGCAACTTAGAATTTAAGTGCACCACATTACAGAATACACTTTGCGAGTTGTGCGTGTAAATTTTAATGCCAATTAGTGCTGATAATTGCTTGTTAACATCCAATTGACAGTGCTGATTAGCTAGTTAACCAATTACGTTACATGCACTGTTATAGAATATGCTTCAATTTCCGCGCAAAAATTTAGGCGCGATATATAGAATCCCAGGGTAAAGGACTTAAATCACATTTACTAAGCATTACACAAGAAGTGATACAACCCCCCTTCCCCCCCCCCCAAAAAAGGAAGCAGTTTTTATGCAGTACAAAATAAAAGTGTTTTGCTTTCTTCTCTCCCCCTTAACATATTTTTGAGTCCTGTCATTGAGGCAAAGCCAATCTTTATTCTACTATTATTATTAATAAAATCATTTGGGTATACTTCCTTTCTTTTTCTCCATTTTGAAAATATAGAACTATCAGTCACCTGTTTTAACAATGAAGTAAAAATATGAATGTTTGCCATTTAACCCTTCCTTTGAAACTGGAAAAAAAAAGAACCCTCAAAACATTTCCACAAAACAATAAAACCTGGATTGAGCCAGTTTCAAATTACAGTTTAGCTACAAAAAAAATTCACATTTATACTCTAGGAGAGTGTAACACAGATGCTATTTACAATCTTGCTATGAGTGCTACATCAAGCCATTTAAAAAGTCTTTAGTAGTTTCATATAAACACCCATTATGAAAACCAATGAAAAATCTAGGATTTGTATCCCAGACACCTACAGTTGCTAAGGCAGTTGCTAGAGTAGCACTTCACAGCAAAAAAAAAAAACCAAAAAGATTAAAAATCAAAAAGAAAAACAAAAAAAAAAATAAAAAAAACCTCCCCCAAATATTTGAATGCTCCAAAGTTTCCTTTGTGAAGGAAAAAAACCCCCCAAAACAACAATGTCTTCTAAAGGAACTCTGAAAGAAAAGAACAAAGCAAGACTATTTTTTTTGGAGTTTGTCACCCACAAGCTCAAATTGTCCTAAGTGCTTAGCAACTTGTATTTTCTAATAAAACGCAGAACTGCTCTGACTGCACAAAGCAATCCTTGACGTAAAGCTTTCCCTGCATTCCTCAAAAGAACCATAGAGGTGTGATGGTTTTGCAGGTCTTCAGGTGAGGTACAGGGCTTTGTCCCTCTGCATGCCCCTGCAAGAAAAAAAAATCATAGTTAATATAGATTGACAAGAGACATACTTACTAATTCAACTATTAATCCACATGTAGCCACTTCGGACAAATGGAGCCTCCTAGCAAATACAGGACTCCTTTTACAAAGCGGTGCTACCGATTAGCGTGAGCTGAATGCGAAGGAGGCCATTCTGCTTTATCTTTGGAAAGTGTAACTGTTTCTTTTTCATTTGTATTAAGGGATGAAAATGTTTGATGTCTTACTTGTACTGTATCTTAGTTGGAAAAAAAGAAAAAAAATTAAGGGGCCATTTTACTAAAGGGTTGGCGCTTAGCAATAGACTTGCCATGTGCCAACCTGGAACTATCGCCGGGCTACTGGAGCAGCCCGGCAGTAATTCCGCCCCCAGAGAGCACCATTTCCAGTGCTACAGAAATTTATTTCTGTGTTTTTACCACTGGGTTTAGCGCAGGAGCCCTTTTGCCATCTCAGTAGATGGCGGTAAGTGCTCCCCCCAAAATGGCTGAATGGCAAGTGTGAACTTACCGCACATTTATTTATTTAGTATGCAGTATTTATGTATTATTTCTGTCATTATATTTGTTTTTATAGACTCCTGAGGAAGGCGCTACGGCGCCGAAACACGGCTGTGTTGAGTCACCTATTCACAATAAAAATCAGTTTTATCTAATTTATACGTCTGCTCCATTGTTTGAATAGAGCCTATTTTCCCCACCCCTTTTTTTGTTTTCGCTTTTTTGTCCTGTGGGGATCAAGTGCACCTCCACACTCCGTGTGGTTTTTCTCTAACTTACCGCACAGTCATTTCTTTTTTCCACCTTTTCACCCTCTGTGGTAAAAGGGACCTTGGTGCAAAAATACATTCTGTCACTAGTGCAGGACCCCTTTTACCGCAACTTGGTAAAAGAGCCCCTATGTATTAAACCCCCCCCCCCCCCCCACACACACACATTTTTTTTGTATTATGCTTTTTTTAAGCATCTTTTATGTAGTTGGCAGCATTGACTGCATAAATACTTTTTAATAAAAAATCTGTGGTGGTTCTACAGATAAATTTGGCCATTTTATCTATACAATGCCGCAGCCCTGATACATATAAGTGCTGCTGAAACTATGCATAATTTTAAAAGGCTAGATACCCGTGTGTGACCTTTTAATGGTAGCTGCGGTGCTAAATACTGAGCTCAAAGTGTTTGACCTATAGGATTTTTCTTTGCATGGAAGAATAAAAGATATTTTGGGCTCTATGCAGTTTTGCACATGGATGCTTTTCTATATGCATAATTTTCATTATTTCTCCATATTTTGCTGACTTTGGGCCTTAACGTAACCTCAAATAATATCACAAATCTCTTGGATATGTGCTTTGTGCAAAATCCTACTATTCAGATGGTTGACAACATGACAACTTCAACTAATGTGTGCAGTAATTCCTGACACAGAGCTCGTCTGGTCATAAACTTATAAAGAGCAAATAAAAAGAGAGGTAATGTTGGGTCTACAGCAGTGGTGTGCTGGAGCAGGCTCTCACAGGCTCGCAAGAGCCGGTTGTTAAGTTTTTAAGAATTTTGGGAGCCGGTTGTTAAAGTAGGGCCCTCCATGGCTACTTTAACAACTGACTCCCAAAATGTGGGCTTGGGCCCCCTGCTGAATTCTCTTTTACTTTGCTGGTGGGGATGCTGAGCCCTGCCAGCCAAGTAAATAGACTGCTGCTGCTCCCCGCTCCTTGTTTCCAGCTCTGAGCAGCAGGCTGGGACTTCTCCAGCATGTGTGAGAAGTTTCAGCATGCTGCTCAGAGCAAGACCGATGAGAGTGGTGGCAGTCCATTTATTGGCTGCCAGCAAAGGTATGCCTAGCGTGCCCGCACGAAGGGAGGGAGGAGAGAGAGGCAAGTGTTGCTCCCCCCACCCCGGCCACCCCTAGCCCTTCCAACTGCAGAGCTGACTACGTCCGGAGAAAGAGCCTGTTGTTAAAAATTTACCAGCACACCCCTGGTCTATAGCAAAATGGAGGTCAGAACTTGGAGCTGCGTGAGAAGACCGCTTTGTGGCTCAAAGACAAGTGGTTTCTTGTATTAACAATTTTGTTTCGCATTGATGTCTCTGCTTTAACAGATATTGTATTAGTGCACTGACACAGGCATAATTGGTTGTACATGTTGTATGAGGAAGCTTGGAGTACTTGTTGGATTTGCAATAAACAGAGACTGCCATTTTTATTGTTCATCTCCTTGGACTTCCTTTCTTTTGGACCTCACTTTTTTTTTACTTGTCATGGGATACCTATGAGGATCTCTTTCTCCTTTTTTTGGATCCTATGCTTCAAAAGGGCACCACTACAGCACCAGGACTTCCTTTAGTTTTCTTCTGGATGTCCAATATTTGAGATCCTTGACACCTTCTTTGCCTCCTCTCCCCCTTCTAGCTCTGAGATCTGCTGTTTGGTCTTGCCTATGGGCATCAAAGGCTTGAACCCAGAGCCAGGGAGATAAGTCACCAGCAAGAAGGTAGGGTTAACACCAAAGGGGCTCATGACTGTAAGTTTTGGGAAGGGGAAAGAAAAATGGTAAAGACAAGAAGACAAGGATAGGAGGGTGAAGGGTGGGTGCAGAATTAGGGGAAGAGGTAAGGAGAGAGAGAGAGGAGATGCTTAAAAAGAGGAGAAAAAAAATTAAAACTGGAAAAACAAGAAATAAGAGAAAAGGACAATAGAATGGTAGAAATAAAAGGACAGAAAAAAGGAACTGCAGAAGAATGGAAAAAGAGACAACAGAAAGAGGGAGAGAATTATGGGCATTTCTGGAGATCTTGGAGAACAGATCATCCCGTGAGCATGTACTTCACACAAAAAACATAGGTAAAATCAATTTGTCCGGCAGCAGTCTTGGCTCTCACACTGATTATTTTTTGCCAACATGGCCCCTGCTTATATGGTCGCTGCTACTGAATTGGACAGGCAGTATTTCAAAAGAAGGCATGGCAGTACTTAATCCCCTGAGGAAGCCGAATGGTGAAACGGGTCCCCATTGGGACGACGTTTCTACTGCCCCACACTGCCATATAAAGCTAAGTTCAACCTTTAGTTTCATGAAGTTGTCACATCACTTTCACAGATGAAGATGTTTTTGCACCAATAAAAATTGGTGTGGTTTGGGGGTTTTTATGACCAATGATCGAAGCTGGCACTGTGATTTGGTATGCTGGAATTTGACATTATAACAGCATATAGGTCGTCACAGGCATCTGAGGTCTTTTCTCCCGCCATTCCTATTTAGTGCCGATTTACAGAAAATGTATTTCTCACTCTTACTTGAGTGAGTTTCCAGGTAGTATTGCTACTAAAATACCTTAAGGCCAGACATCTGTGTCAGACCTTCTGGAAAGTGTCATTTTGCCTTCAGAAAGAATGTCCTGCGTCATGATGCTCCCTCTTTTACTGAAAAGCCTGGCAGAAGGTCCCACACAGCATACCACAACTACACATACCTTCTATATTTTTCTATGAAAAAAAAATGTCTGAACAATAAACAATCTCAGCACAGAAAGCTGATAAAATGATACTTTCCGAAATATATAATACAGTTTCTTTTGCCAAAGTTCTGCTAATTCATAATTATCCTGAAATAGGAGTGGTATTAAAGATGATGGGAAGCTGTACTACATTTCTTCCAATTCACCAGGGGTTATAGGCATCGCATCTTTATGTACAACATTTGTGCTAGTATTCCAGCACACATCATTTTCTGTACTTTCAAAAATTACAACTTATGTCGAGATGCCTTGTTATGATGTTTTCACAGAACAAATTGGCAGTGAGGGGTTTCTAGGTTAGTGTAATTCAAGATAGAAACCGTTCCCTCTTTTCCTTGTCACAAGCTATGTTAGCTAACAGTAAACCAAATGATTTTTTCAGAAATTTGTAGGACCATTTTGTCACTTGGGGGGAGGGGGATTTTCAAACAGCTCACACAGTTTAAAACTCCATGGTTACTTTCAACACACTGTATCATGCACATTTTCAAAGATAAATTAGGAGAGTTCATTCTCTTTGAGTGTAAACTAGTACTGGGTTGCAGGTGCTGCTGCCTGGATGAGTAACACTGACTGGGATCATTTACTGATTTTAGCAGCATTATTTGGTAATGTTGCTGAAAATCACTATAGACTGCCGCTGTTATCCATATATCACTTTATATGGTCAAAATTTCAGCAAGGGTAACAACATAGTCATACCTTAAACCCAGCTGTTCCATACTTGCTCTGCTGTTCTTTAACTTCTAAAACTCCTTTCAATTCATTTCCAACCAACGTAAAGATGTCAGTAGAGAATTCAATTACTTACTGTTGTAAATTCCAATATAGATTCTGAACTTGTACAAACATTCTTCAAAGTGAAAAGATGTTTAAATTCTTTCAATCATGATCCTTTGACAACATCTTTTAACAACGTTTTATCACATTTTGCAGTGCACGTACGCCTCCACCAACATTCGCCATGTTTCGCAAGTTGCTGCCTCAGGGTGTGGTCCGTCGAAACTTATATTCAAAGGTCGCCGCATGTTGGTGGAGGCTTCCATGCACTGCAAAATGTGATAAAGCGTCGTTAAAAGATGTTGTTAAAAGATCATGATTGAAAGGATTTAAACATCTTTACACTTTGAAGAATGTTTGTACAAGTTCAGAATCTATATTGGAATGTACAAAATAAGTAATTGAACTTTCTACTGACATCTTTACGTTGGTTGGACATGAATTGAAAGGAGTTTTAGATGTTAAAGAACAGCAGAGCAAGTAATTACACATAACAGCTGGGTTTAAGGTATGACAAATGTTATCCATATAGCACTGGGGCGGTCCGAAAGTGGAGCTGGGATTTATCCACAGACTTGTGATATTCAGCACTGGCATTTGGATAACTGTTCAGCATAAAAGCTGTCCTACATCATCTGGACAGTTATCAGGAAAATAACACTACATATTGCTATTATCTGGATAATGGTGATGGCTTTTGATATCTACTTACAGTCAAGCACTGTATATTTGGTATAAGGCCAGATGCCAAGGCTAGCGTTTAAAAGAAACACTGACCGTGGTGATTAAATAGTGATATGATTTACTATGTAGAATACCTCATTGTGGGGTCCTTTTACTAAGCTGAGGTAAGGGGACTTGTGCTAGCATCAGCATATGTTTCTGGGGTGTGCTGAGGCCCCCCTTTTACCGCAGCAGGTAAAAGGCTGTCTTTTTTTCGGAAAAAGAAATGGCCGTGTGGTAAGTGAACAACTCGCTGGGTGGCCATTTCGGAGGGGAGCACTTACTGCCACTCACTGAGGTAGTGGTAAGGACTCCCATGCTAACCTGGTGGTAACCGGGCAGCATGTGGTGCTGCCTGATTACCGCTGGGCAAGCACCAGCGCTACAAAAACAGAAAATATTTTTGTAGCACCTGGGATTTGTAGTATGGAGTGTTGCCACGATTTTTTTTTTGTTACATTTGTACCCTGTGCTTTCCCACTCATGACAGGCTCAATGTGGTGGGCAATGGAGGGTTAAGTGACTTGCCCAGAGTCACAAGGAGCTGCCTGTGCTGGGAATTGAACTCAGTTCCCCAGGACCAAAGTCCACCACCCTAACCACTAGGCCACTCCTCCACTACATCATCTGGACAGTTGGGTTTCTGCCTGGTACTTGTGACCTGGCTTGGCCACTGTTTGGAAAACAGGATACTGGGCTAGATGGATCATTGGTCTGACCCAGTATGGCTACTATTACTATTATTAGCATTTGTAAAGCGCTACCAGATGCAAGCAGCACTGAACACCTGACATAAAGAGACAGTCCCTGCTCAAAAGAGCTCACAATCTAAATAATACAGACAGACAAGACAGTTATGGGTGGGGGAAGTAATGGGTGAGAAGGAAGGAAGGGACAAGGGGAGGGCAATTGAGTATTGGCTAGGAGCTAAAGGCAGCAGTGAAAAGGTGGGTTTTCAGCATAGATTTGAAAACAGGTAGAGATGGAGCTAGACGTATAGGTTCAGGAAGTTTATTCCAGACATAAGGTGCCGCGAGAGAAAAGGAGCGAAGCCTGGAGTTAGCAGTGGAGGAGAAGGGTGACAACAAGAGAGATTTGTCCAGTGAACGGAGTTCACGGGGAGGAAAGTAGGGAGAGATGAGAGTGGAGAGGTAATGGGGGGCTGCAGAGTGGATGCATTTAAAGGTCAGTACAAGAAGTTTAAACTGTATGCGGAATCGGACAGGGAGCCAGTGAAGTGATCTGAGTGGGTTAGTGTGGGTAAAACGATTCTGGCGGAAAATAAGACGTGCCGCATAATTTTGGACAGATTGGAGAGGAGAGAGATGGCTGAGTGGAAGACCAGTGAGAAGTAAATTGCAATAGTCCAAGCGAGAGGTGACAAGGGTGTGGACAACGGTTCTGGTAGCGTATTCTGGTAGCGTGTTCTAAATAGTGCATGCTGGGGGGGGGGGGGGGGAACTACCACTGGGC
Organism: Microcaecilia unicolor; assembly: GCF_901765095.1. NCBI lineage: Eukaryota > Metazoa > Chordata > Amphibia > Gymnophiona > Siphonopidae > Microcaecilia > Microcaecilia unicolor. The sequence continues at coordinate 498,867,420 of NC_044031.1, forward strand.
TCCTGCCACACGCAAACCCTTTAGTAAAAAGGCCCCTCTACACATAATTTACAGTGATAGTCTATAACTTGTGCGCTTACCCCCCCCAAATTCTGTATATGGCACTTACAATTGCGCGTGCAATTTAATTGAGAAACAAACCTGGTAGTGTAATTATTGGTGTTAATTGGCAACAATTTGGACTTATGCATGCATCTTACTATATGCTATTCTATAAAAATGCAACTGAAAAGGGGCTGTGGCCATGGGAGAGATATGGGCGGATCAAGAGCATTCACTAAATATGCATGCAGTATTATAGAATTTGAGGGATTTATTTATTTATTGCATTTGTATCCCACATTTTCCCACCTATTTGCAGGCTCAATGTGGCTTACAGAGTTTTGTTATGACATAGTCATTCCAGGATCTTAGGTACAATTGGTAATGTGCAAAGATTAAGTAAGGGAAGAGAGAGGGAAGGTGTTAGGCAGGTTAGTATAGAAGGTGGATTTTAATAACTGGATGGGTTGGTGAGGTAGTTTTGTATGGTTATAGGTTATCTTTGTAGGCCTTGTTGAAGAGATGTGTCTTTAGAGATTTGTGAAAGTTAGTTATTTCGTTGATAGTTTTCAGGGCTGTAGGTAGTGCATTCCACACCTAACATACACATGAATATTTACAGTAATATTCAGCTGGTGTAAATCCTTATGCCTAAAGGGTGGATGCAGATCCCAACGCTAAGTGCTGTTCAATTAAGGGCACCCAACTTGCAGCGCTGTTTATAGAATAGCACTCAGTGTGCATTGTTTTGGCACCGTTTACTGAATTCAGTCTTTAACTTCCTTACCTCCCCATTTACTAAGCTGCACGGCAATGCTGACATATCTCTTTCAAAGTGAATGGGTTGTGTCGGCATTAGTGCACGGCAGCTGCTAGCGCGGTTTAGTAAACAGGGGGGGGGGGGGGGGGGGGTTATCCTGCAAATTCAAGGGGACATTCTCAGGGGCAGGAGCATGGGCAGGGCATGGGAGTGTCCAACATTTATATTCATATATGACGGGGGTTGACCAAACAGAATTTGATGAATGAAAATGCATAATTTGAAAGATATTCTATCTCTTATTGGTAAGCAATGTAGCTCATATAAAAGAGGAGTGGCTTTGGCGAAGCGAGGAGATCAACATATAAGACGAGCATCAGTATTTTGAGCTGTTTGTAATTTTTTTGAGAAGACCACCTTTAAGTCCAGTGTAGATGGAATTGCACTAGTCGAATTTGGTGAGGAAAAGGGACTGAACCAAAGTATGAAAGACAGATTTAGAGATGACAGTTTGATCTGAGTAAAATGTTATCTCCATGAGAAAATAGCTTTGAAAATGATCATCTAAGCTTCTTTTCCTTATAATCCTCATTTGAACTGGAATGCATTAAATTACAATACATTGGTTCCAATTCAAGGGGAATTGTTTGTAATACAATTTTAGGCAAGACTCCTATGTCAGATATTCATTAAAGATATATTCTGCCTACTTTCAGAAAATAAAGCTTGTTTCTTGGAGGTCTGTTATTCAGATTTCAATTTAAAAGACAAACTGGCAATGGGTCCATGAAATTGTTACAGTACAATTTGGGACCCATTTCCCAATAATCCTAACGTTAGTTATATTTTGCCAAAATGAAAAGCAGCGAGCTCTTCTTCAAATTCCTTTATATATAGTTCCTCTCAGGATCCTGGAAGCATCATTTTGGCTGGGGCAGACAAATCAACCAAACTCCACTCCTGCTCTCCAAGGTTGATAGTTACTGATGCCATGTGGGAATAAACTTGGTTGGGCCATAGTTCTGGCGGCTCACCCCCCCCCCCCCCCTTCCTCTAGAACTGGAGTAGAATTACTGATAAAACATTATGTAGTTGCACATTTGAACCTGGACAATGAGTCATTCAAGTAAGAAAATTGTGAAGAAAAGTGGTAACATTAATTCCTCATTCTGGGGCTCTTTTACTAAGCCGTGTAAGCACCTACACACGCCCAACACATGCCAATTCTGAGTTACCGCCCAGCTACCGCATGGCCTGGGCGGTAATTTCAATTTTGACAAACGTCCCCCAGAAAATAATTTTTATTTTCTAGCACGTGGCGCTACCGGGCGGTAAAAGGCATTTGACACGCATAGACCATTACCACCCGGTTAACGTGTGAGACCTTACTGCTAAGTCAATGGCTGTTGGTAAGGTCTCAGACCCCAAATGTTTATTTTTCCTCCATTCATTTTCGGTCTAAATTAAATGCATTTTTAAAGGTGTGCTGAAAAATGGATCTGCATGCGTCCAAAACATGCGCCTACACTACCGCAGGCCATTTTTCAGCGCACCTTAGTAAAAGGACCCCTCTATGTAGTACCAGTAAATTTAACTTGGGCTATGATATCATACCATTTATTCACAATTTTTACTGGGAAACCAAGGGGCAAGTTTGAAAAGCCAGCAAGGATGCAATGACCTTCTGGAAATACTTTAGGGTTATCCCTTTATTTCTCCATGAAACCAGTATCTGTTTGAAAAAGCATCTTGTTAGAGCCTATATTTTCTTAAATTAGATAGAATGAGGCTCCAGAAGGGGATACGAAATGTTTACCTATAATCTTCTGCCGCAAAAGCAACAATGCTGAAAGTTCTATAGGTACAACCATTTGCTTCCATCTTCCATTTTGCTTCTTTAGGATTACACTGGAAAATGACATTAGGCAATTGCCTGGTATACCCAAGCCACAGAGGGTTCCAAAGGTCAACTGCCGTGGGCCTGGAGCTGATGAATACACAGCCTGTCACAGTCTTCAGGCAAAGCTTACCAAGAAATATCAGTCTGGCCAGTGCAAGGCAAACCTTCAGCGTTGTGCCTAATTAACGTTTAGGCGCTGCTTCCCCCCTCCCCCTACAAAAAAACAACACTCCATCCTGAATAATCAAGGCAAAATGGCTATTTGAAAGCTAGCAACTCTCTCGTCTGGTAAAAGTACCTCCCGTTATTCCATTCAGTTTGTTTGGTTGTAAGGATCTATTGTTTTGGTTTGACTGCAGCTGCTTTTTGATGACACCCCTAGGTGATCATCTAGTCCTATGGCAGTGGTGAGCAAGTGTACACTCATAGGCTCTGCATAATTCCCACCCCTACTCCTCTGTGAACTTCCTGTTACCAAAGAAACCTCTGCAAGGAATGAGACCACTCTAGGACCTTTGAACTAGCTCTGGCCTACAAACACTGGGCTTATTTTTCTTGGTATTGTAGCCTGAAGATACTCACTGGCACCCAACCAGCAAAATTACAGTGTGAGGAAGACAACTTAGGAAGAGGCAAAGGAATGAAGGGTAAAAGGTAGAAGAATCATGGAGAGGCAATAAGGAAGAAGTAAGAAAGAGAGGAGACCACAGAATAGGCTTTGGGGGGAAGAGATGGGAAGGGGGCAGAAAGCTTAAGGGGTTAGAGCAGAGAGAATCACACACTGGAGATGGGGAGGAAGGTTATTAGAGCAAGAGGACCTGGGAAGGGGGTCATTGACGGGAGAAGAGAAGCTCAAAAGCTGGAAATCAGGATAAGGGAGTAGGAAGGAAGAGACCCGACTTCCTTTCTTGTCGACAAAAAAAGACAGCCTTTTACCTGCTGCGCACATCAAACATACCTGCTGATGCTAGCGCAGGCCCCCCCTCTTACCGCAGCTTAGTAAAAGGACTCCTAAGTGAAGCACTAAGCATTTTCTTCTACAATAAGGCATTCTGCTGTATACACATTTCCTACACCCTAGACCGATGACTATATAACACTTTCCCTTTCAACATTTGATCATTCTTCAAAGTGAAGTGGAACATTATTACTGTAGATTGCTCTATATTTCCTCTACATTGGTACTTTCTGGAGAGGGTATTTGTGTCAGAGTCATTTGAATGAAAATGTTTGACCTATTTTTGAAATCTTCATTTGATACAATTTAAAAATACATGACTTGTACTTTGATGCTTTATGGTTCCACCTCTGTAATCACAGAGAGAAAAAGGAGGTTGATAGTAGGCTTTCAGTGACCCACTGCCTATTTTTCCCTAGAAAAGGGTGTTTTACTGTTAAGTGTCCTAATATAAGTTATGATTTCAGAAACTAGAAAAAAGGAGGGTTTCAGAACTGGATGACAATTCTTTGGCCTGCAACTGGATATTATTAATAATCCATTTTTCACTGGTGTATTAGCGCTACATGATTCTGCACTTTCACACACTTGTTCTAATTATAGATACATTGGGCCCAATATTCAGTGCTATTTAATCGGCCAGGAATGGCCCCTGGATGGTTTAATAGCGCTTAGACGGCTACCTGCTAATATTTAGCATGAGACAGCTGGCTATTTCTGCTGAATATTAGCCCTTAGCGGCTAGCTACTAACAGTTATGCCGCGCAACTTAGCTGGTTAAGCACAAATATTCAGCACCAGCTGGCTAAGGCATAAACAGCAGGCCTATTTTTAACCGCTTAAGCACTTATCCGATTAGCGCTGAATCTCAGCTTAACCAGTTAAGTTGCCGAGGTCAAAACTGAAACTGGTTATTCAATGCCAATCAACAGATACGGCCTGGCATTGACTATCCAGCTGGTGCTGGTGGCGGCAGCTAACCACGCTGCCTGCCGCCAGCTGAATATCAAGGGGATTATATGTGAATATCACAAGTTATCTACAAGCACTGAGCACCAGTGGCAAGGCCCCTAGCATGCTACAAGAATGTATATATGATTTCTGAATTGTACTTAATCAGTAAGTTATTGTGATTGTAAAAATATATTATAAAATTCACAAAATTCCTTTGCTGCAAACGTGTAAAAACCCTAGGTGGTAGAAAGATTAAAATGATAAAAAGAGAAAGTAAAGTCACAGAGAGGAATGTTATGGAAAAACGACTGAGTTGTAGAACAAATTAATTACAAGTACATTTATTTATTCAGATTATCTGAAGTCTGTAAAGAAAAGAGTGGATTGGTTTGATAGTCAAAGGATTTATGCTCCTAACTTTGAGGGTGATGCTCCTAAATTGGCCTAGTTACTGTGGCCGAGTGCATGGCTTTATACTCAAAAGGGGGGGGGGGGGGGGGTGTCAATATTCAGCCTATGACGGTAAGTGTCTGATAAGCCGGTCCCAGTCACAGGCTGAAGTAACCCCAGATATTCAGTGCCGGGGCATGAGTGGATTCTAGCACTGAATATCTGGGTATATGTGCTGACTCAGAGGTTAAACGAGCACCACCCAAAAGTCAGACTGGTGCCCTGTTAACTTTCTGAATAAGGTTAAGACAGCTGTTTTGCTGTTTTAATTTTATAAGGTTACGTAGGGGCCCTTTTACTAAGGTGTGCCGAAAAATGGCCTGCGCTGGTGTAAGCTCGTGTTTTGTACGCATGCTGGTCCATTTTTCAGCACGTCTGTAAAAAAAGGCCTTTTTTTGTGGCCGAAAATGGATGTGCGGCAAAATTAAAAAGAGCGTGCATCCATTTTCGGCCTGAAACCGTACCGCCACCCATTGACTTGGCAGTAAGGTCTCACACGCTAACTGGGCAGTAAGCATCAACACGCATATACTGCTGATTACCGTTCAGTTAGTGCCACGTGGTAGAATATAAAAAATAGTTTCTACCGCACATATCGGACACGTGTAAAAAATGGAATTACCACCCAAGACATGTGGTAGCCGGGCGGTAGTTCTAAATTGATGCACATTGGACACATTTAGGTGCCTACGCACCTTAGTAAAAGGGCCTCTTAGCTGGTTAGTGGGCCGAAACCCACCGCTAGCTAGCTAAGTTACCGCTCCACCCTAACTCCATCCCAAACCCAACCTTAACCTAGCCAGTTAGAAGATAGCTACAGTGGTGGAAATAAGTATTTGATCCCTTGCTGATTTTGTAAGTTTGCCCACTGACAAAGACATGAGCAGCCCATAATTGAAGGGTAGGTTATTGGTAACAGTGAGAGATAGCACATCACAAATTAAATCCGGAAAATCACATTGTGGAAAGTATATGAATTTATTTGCATTCTGCAGAGGGAAATAAGTATTTGATCCCCCACCAACCAGTAAGAGATCTGGCCCCTACAGACCAGGTAGATGCTCCAAATCAACTCGTTACCTGCATGACAGACAGCTGTCGGCAATGGTCACCTGTATGAAAGACACCTGTCCACAGACTCAGTGAATCAGTCAGACTCTAACCTCTACAAAATGGCCAAGAGCAAGGAGCTGTCTAAGGATGTCAGGGACAAGATCATACACCTGCACAAGGCTGGAATGGGCTACAAAACCATCAGTAAGACGCTGGGCGAGAAGGAGACAACTGTTGGTGCCATAGTAAGAAAATGGAAGAAGTACAAAATGACTGTCAATCGACAAAGATCTGGGGCTCCACGCAAAATCTCACCTCGTGGGGTATCCTTGATCATGAGGAAGGTTAGAAATCAGCCTACAACTACAAGGGGGGAACTTGTCAATGATCTCAAGGCAGCTGGGACCACTGTCACCACGAAAACCATTGGTAACACATTACGACATAACGGATTGCAATCCTGCAGTGCTCGCAAGGTCCCCCTGCTCCGGAAGGCACATGTGACGGCCCGTCTGAAGTTTGCCAGTGAACACCTGGATGATGCCGAGAGTGATTGGGAGAAGGTGCTGTGGTCAGATGAGACAAAAATTGAGCTCTTTGGCATGAACTCAACTCGCCGTGTTTGGAGGAAGAGAAATGCTGCCTATGACCCAAAGAACACCGTCCCCACTGTCAAGCATGGAGGTGGAAATGTTATGTTTTGGGGGTGTTTCTCTGCTAAGGGCACAGGACTACTTCACCACATCAATGGGAGAATGGATGGGGCCATGTACCGTACAATTCTGAGTGACAACCTCCTTCCCTCCGCCAGGGCCTTAAAAATGGGTCGTGGCTGGGTCTTCCAGCACGACAATGACCCAAAACATACAGCCAAGGCAACAAAGGAGTGGCTCAGGAAGAAGCACATTAGGGTCATGGAGTGGCCTAGCCAGTCACCAGACCTTAATCCCATTGAAAACTTATGGAGGGAGCTGAAGCTGCGAGTTGCCAAGCGACAGCCCAGAACTCTTAATGATTTAGAGATGATCTGCAAAGAGGAGTGGACCAAAATTCCTCCTGACATGTGTGCAAACCTCATCATCAACTACAGAAGACGACTGACCGCTGTGCTTGCCAACAAGGGTTTTGCCACCAAGTATTAGGTCTTGTTTGCCAGAGGGATTAAATACTTATTTCCCTCTGCAGAATGCAAATAAATTCATATACTTTCCACAATGTGATTTTCCGGATTTAATTTGTGATGTGCTATCTCTCACTGTTACCAATAACCTACCCTTCAATTATGGGCTGCTCATGTCTTTGTCAGTGGGCAAACTTACAAAATCAGCAAGGGATCAAATACTTATTTCCACCACTGTATATAGTGGACATATTCAACCTCTCCTGCCCGGTTATATCCTTTTGAATATCGACCTCAAATTTCAAATTTAGGAGCATAAAAAGTGGATGGCAATAGAGACAAATTTAGGGTGGGGAAAAATTTAGGAGTTTAGCACTGATTTTCAACACTAGGCTCATAAATCTAGCCAAATGAATGGCAGTCCTAAATTTATACAGTCACAGAAGAGAGGGAAAACAGCATACAAATACAACCAGGCAAACAAAAAAAGCAAACACTTGGCCCAGTCCTAAATTTATACGCATACTGCCAGATTCTATATAGCGTGCCTAGAGATCCGCGCTGAAATCCAGGCATATTCTATAACAACGCACATAGCATAATTGGCTTAACAAGCTAATCAGCATTGATAACAGCACTTAACAAGCAATAATGAGCACTAATTGGCAATAATTAGAATTTACGCACACAACTTGCTAAGTGTATTAGCAAGTTGTGTGCGTAAATTCTAATTATTGCCAATCAGTGAATTGCCAATTATTGAAAATCAGTGACCTGCACCTAAATTCTAATATGCGCAGTTCAAAAGCGGCACGGATATGGGTGGGGAAATGGGCGTTCCATGGGTGTTCCCAAATTTATGCGTGTAGTTATAGAATACGGGATTTACGTCATGTTTTCATTGGTGCAAATGGAGGCACGCAGTTTTAGGAACTGGGATATCAACTAAGCGTAGTCTATATACTGCGCCTAAATCTAGACATGTTTACTGCACAGATTTTTTTAGGCGCCTTATATAGAATCTGGCCAATAACTTTTGAGCTCCTAAAATTAGATGAATTTTCAGTTGAAAACTTAAGGGTCCTTTTACAAAGATGCTGTAAGCACTAATGAGTGCTTACCACAGCAAAAAATGGTGTACCGCTGGGCCAGTGGTGTAGCTACATGGGGCCACGGGGGCCTGGGCCCCCGTAGGTTTGGCCCTGGACCCCCCTGCTGACGACCCTCTCGACCCCCCTCCTGCTGCCAACCCTCCCCCGTTGTTGCTGTGGGCTACCTTTGCTGGCAGGGGGCCCCAGCCCCCGCCAATCGAGGTCCTCTTCTTCCCGCGCAAGGTTTCGTTCTGTTTCAGCGTTTGCTGGCTGATCTGCAAGGCTTCGTTCTGTTTCTGTGAGCCTGACGTCCTGCACTGGCTGATCTGCAAGGCTTAGTTCTGTTTCTGTGAGTCTGACGTGCAGGACGTTAGAAACAGAACAAAGCCTTGCACGGGAAGAAGAGGACCTTGGCTGGTGGGGATTGGGTTCCCCCGCCAGCAAAGGTAGGCAATGGCATGGGAATGGTTGGCGGCGGGAGGGGGGGGGTCGAAAGGGTTGTCGGCGGGGGGGAGGGGGGGGTCAAAGTTGGTGGTAGTGGTGGCGGGGGGGGGGGGGCTAAAATGTGCCCCTTCACCTTGGGCTCTGGACCCTCCTCCCGCTGGTCTGGCTACGCCCCTGCGCTGGGCACACCAAGGCATTCTGCACTAATTTTGCCATGTGCACGTGCTACCTATGTGCTAAAATATATATATATATATATTTTGGAGCAGGGAGCATATCTGGGGGCAGATAGTCGGCATCTTCTGTGCTAATTTGATAGTGCAGCTACATTGCCGTGCACTAACCTATTAGCACAGGTTTAGCATGTGAGACACTACTGCCTACAAAAAAGGTGGCAGTAGGGACTCCTGCACTAATGGTCACACACTAATGTGAACATTCACACATGGCCATTATTGAGAAATCCAGAAAATCAGCCATTTTACCCTAGTAGTAAAATTGGCCTTAGCACATGGGAATGACACACGTCAGGGTGCGCTAAGGCCGCTTTTTACTGCTGTTCAGTCAAAGGGCCCCTTAGGCTTCTAAATGTGGCTGAAAATAACACTTACTTCTAGGAGCCTAACTTACCCTAACTTAGGGGCCCTTGAACTAAACTGCATTAAAAAATGACCTTAGCGCATCTTTGTGTGGGTTTTTCTCGTGCCTTAAGGACATTTTTACCACAGCTATAAAAAGGGCTTTTTATATTTTCTGTATTAATTGCCATGCACTAATGTTGCCATTAGCATGCAGTCGTTACAAAAAAAAAAGAAAAAAAAAGAGCAAGTATGCACTTTCCACCACCCATTTTGTAGGAGGTAAGAGTTCATGTACTATTCTTTTGCTAGTTATCCGAGAGGTAATGTAGCTGCACTAACTGATTAGCACAGATTTCCCACTTTCTGCCCCCAGACATCCCCCTAAAAAAAAAAAAAAATTAAAATATTTTAGTGCAGTTAGTTCATGCACATTTGGTACACACTACAGGACACCTGCGCACATAAAAACATAAGAACATAAGAATAGCCATACTGGGTCAGACCAATGGTCCATCTAGCCCAGTATCCTGTTTCCTACAGTGGCCAATCCAGGTCACAAGTACCTGGCAGAAACCCAAATCATGGCATCATTCCATCCTACCAATCCCAGGGTAAGTAGTGGCTTCCCCATGTCTGTCTCAATAGCAGACTACTGGCTTTTCCTCCAGGAACTTGTCCAAACCTTTTTTAAACCCAGATATGCTAACAGCGGTTACCACATCCTCTGGCAACGAGTTCCAGAGCTTAACTATTCGTTGAATACAAAAATATTTCCTTTTATTTTAAATTATTTCCATGTAACTTCCTTGAGTGTTCCCTAGTCTTTGTACTTTTGGAATGAGTATCAAATCGATTCACTTTTACTCGTTCTTCACCACTCAGTATTTTTTAGACCTGAATCATATCTCCCCTCAGTCATCTCTTTTCCAAGCTGAAGAGCCCTAACCTCTTTAGCCTTTCCATTTTAAGCCACATTAGGAGCATGTTAGCACCTAAAGCAGCTTAGTAAAAAGGTCCCTTAGGAACATAAATTTAGGAGAGCAGCTTTTATTGAATAGGCGTTCAAGGATTTCAGGAGAAGATTCCGTGTCAATTTTGCACATTAAACTGCGGGTTTTGTCCTCTTTTGTGAGGGAAAGGAGCCCATGCAAGTTTTAAGTGCTGTAATGAGGAACAAACGTGTGTGAGTCCGAGCAAAACTGAAAATGAAAGCACACATTGGTGCCTGTTGTCCTGCACTTAAATATGAGCCTTTACAAAATGTAAGTGCAAACAATTTTTGAAAGGCTCATATTTACAGGTGCAGAAGAACAGTGCCTACGTGTGTTTGCATTTCTGGTGTTTTTGTCTGGACATGCGCACAAGAGCCATGCTTACTGCAAAACCTTTGTACTCAAGTGCCAAGCATGTTCCTCCCCCTACTTTTGGTTTATTAGCAAGAATTAAGCTTATATATCATTGCTTCACTATGTTTCTGCATTTGTCCGCGTTATGAGCTTTTGCTGTCGGGTTTGGAGCATCTGCCTTTTTAGTCTGTTAACGCAGGAGTATACATAAAGTAGCTTAAAGTTAAGTAGCAAACAAAACAAAGGGCCTGATTCCTATCAGACCACAGAAGAACCACAATGTGAAGAAACTTTGCAAAGCTTTTTCTACTTCATGGCTACTCTTTTGGTCCTTCAAATGTAAACTTTTTGGGAGTACTCTGGAGGTCTGCTCCTTCCTGCTTTGGGTAACCCTGTTTTTTGCCAGCCCTGGGTTTTAATTTTCTTTGGCTGAACCATGACCTCCTGGATAAGCTTAATAGGAAAGGAATGTAAAACAAAAATGAGACTATAATAATGCCTTTGCATCGCTCCATGGTGCGACTGCACCTCGAATACTGTGTGCAATTCTGGTTACCACATCTCAAAAAAAAAAAAAAAGCAGAATTAGAAAAGGTACAGAGAAGGGCAATGAAAATGATAAAGGGGATAGAATGACTTTCCTATGAGGAAAGGTAAAAGTGACTAGGGCTCTTCAGCTGAGGGGAGATATGATAGAGGTCTATAAAATACTGAGTGGAGTGGAATCAGTAGACACAAATTGCTTGTGTACTCGTTCCAAAAATAATAGAACTAGGGGGCACGCAATAAGGCTGCTAAGTAGTAAATTTAAAACAAAATGGAGAAAATATTTCTTCCCTCAACATGTAGTTAAACTCTGGAATTCATTGCCAGAGAATGTGGTAAAATCAGTTAGCTTAGCAGGGTTTAAAAAAAGGTTTGGATGATGTCCTAAAATAAAAGTCCATAAGTCATTTTTAAGATGGGCTTGAGAAAATCCACTGCTTATTTCAAGGATAGGCAGCATACAATCTGTTTTACTGTTCTGGGATCTTGCCAGGTCCTTGTGACCTGGATGGACTACCGTTAGAAACAAGATAGTAGGCTTGATGGACCTTCGGCCTGTTCCAGTATGGCAATGCTTATGTTCCTATGTTCTCAGGCCTTTTAAGGTGACCCTGTGAGGGAGTATGTTTAAGGGGGATGGTAGCTTCCTGTATACTCAGTCACAGACAGCTATTTACTAGTAATGTGCATTAACAGCATTAGTGCATGTTAATGTAGTAGCACACTTCAGTAAATCTTGTCCGAAGACTGTAAGCCCTCTGGGCTGAAATATAATTTGCCATATGCTTGAGTTTGGACAGGAGAATAATTAAATCCAAATCTAGGGATTTGTATATCCCCAATCTAAGCATGCTCAGTTCCTCTCATTTTATCTTGTGTGTGTGCATTATACTTGCAATGCTGTCAGCCACAGGTAAAGCAGAGGGATTGCAGTTTCTGTTCCATCCACAACATAGCTGATAGTGTCAGATTCTATTAGCTTTTTTATTTTATTTTTCATTTATTTCTGATTTTTAATCGAACAGTTTCCACTCAATCAAAACAGTAACTTCTTGAGTCACTATCAGGTTTTGTGATTGCCTTATATAGTGCCCTGTTTACTAAGGTGCGCTAGCGATTTTAGTGCACAGTAAAATTTGGTGCGTTCTAATGCTAGAGACATCCATACATTCCTATGGGTGTTTCTAGCATTAGCATGCGGTAATTTTTAGCGTGCTATAAATGCTAGTGCGCCTACAGCACAGCTTAGTGAACAGGGCCCATAATTTGTCCACCTTGAGATAATACTGCGCTCGTATAAAAATCTTGCTGTTTAGAAAGAAAAAGAAAGCTGATGCCACCATTAGCAATCAATATCCTTCCCTCAAATAGGGGCCCTTTTGCCATACTGTGGTAAAAAGTGGCCTTAGCGCATGCTTACGTGGGTCATTCCTGCGTGCTAGCACCATTTTTACCACATAGGTAAAATGGCCAAGTTTTCTATTTTTTTTTTAAATTAATGGGAACATTAGCGCGTGGCTATTAGCGTGTGAGCCTCTACCGCCACCTATTTTGTAGGTCGTAAGGGGTTATGTGCTAACCACTTGGTAATCGGTTAGTACACGGTGATATAGCTGCGCTTAACTGATTAGTGCATAAGCACATAAGCACTGCCACGCTGGGAAAAGACCAAAGGTCCATCAAGCCCAGCACTCTGTCTCCGACAGCGGCCAATCCAGGCCCCAAGAACCTGGCAAACCCCCCAAATTTAATAACGATCAATGGACCTTTCCTTCAGGAATCTGTCCAGACCCCCTTTAAACTCAGCAAGGCCAGCTGCTGTCACTACCTTCTCCGGCAATGAGTTCCAGAGTCTTACTACACGCTGAGTAAAGCAAAACTTTCTCCGATTCGTTTTAAACCTACCACATGCTAATTTCATCTTGTGTCCCCTAGTTCTATTATTGTTAGAAAGTGTAAACAAATGCTTCACATCTGTCCGCTCTACCCCACTCATTATCTTGTAAACTTCTATCATATCACCCCTTAGCCGTCTTTTCTTCAGGCTAAAGAGTCCTAGCCATCTTAACCTCTCCTCATAGGGTAGTTGTCCCATCCCTTTTATCATTTTTGTCGCCCTTCTCTGTACCTTCTCCAATTCCTTTATATCTTTTTTGAGATGAGGCGACCAGAATGGAACACAATACTCCAGGTGCGGTCGCACCATGGAGCAATATAACGGCAGTACACGCCTGCTTTCCGAACCACTACAAAATAAAATCTATTTGTTAACGCATGGGAAGCACGCACAGATGCCAAAATTACCGCCTGAGTGCACCCCGCGGTAAGGCATTTTTAGCTGTGGTAAGCACTCATTACTGCTTACCACAGTTTTGGAAAAAAAAAACCCCATAGTGAGGGACCGTGACTATTTTGTGTGATTCTCTATCCTCCTGCAGCCATCCACTTGTGTCATGTACACAGCTCAGCACAAGGTGGCATTCACTGACTACTCACCCATTATTGCAGTACTCATTATTCCAGTCCACAGTCTGTGCTGGAGGATTTCTGCACCCTGAACGAACATACTCCATTGCTTGGGTAACAACCTGTGCAGCTGTGGATGTCGGGTTGATAAGATTCTGGTATTCTTGCTGAAGAGTAAATCCCTGAAGGACAAATCAAGACAGCAAAATATACAATCACCATCTATATCATCATCCATAAAGTCATTCAACATGCAGTACATTGCTTAACCCTCCGTTTTGGCACGTACAAGATACAGTGCTGCTGTCTGATTCTTGCGGCCTAATTTTCAAAAGGTGTCATTGGATCCTATAACTTTGTGAGGGGAAAGAAAAGGCTTTGGAAAACAGAGGTCCCTTTGTGACAAATAAAGGCTTTAAAATGTTGAGGAGCAAAGTGTTCCTGCCTTTCCTGTGATTTAAACATTTTGGAAAAAACAAGACAATTTTGAAGCTAAGAAACATATTATCGAAACAATGTGAGACCTGAGGACAGCTCAATCAGCGTAGACACAGTCTGTTTGTCCCTTCCTGCTAGCATTTTGATTAAACCGAAGCATACACTGATAGTTAATCCCTAGAATATGCAACAGAATCTTTTTGAAAGACGCAGGCAGCAGGTGGCTGAGTATTTTATTTGACTACACCTATTCATATATTGTTCTCTAAACCCTTTCCCTTCATTCAATCACAAAAGGACCATCTGCTTCTGCTTTTATTTGCAGTTGTTCTTTCTCAACCAGCCCAAAATTCAAGTCCAGCTTCTTAAACAGTTGCTACCCTGAAAAGTTCTAAACTGCTTATTACTGTATCTGAAAACAAAGAAAGTACAAAACATACCAAGCACATATTATATACAGTGCAATCCACTTAAGTGCAAGGGTCTGGGACCAAAGAAATACATGCAGTTAACCGGAGCGTGCACTTAACTGTTGTGACCCAAAGAAGCTCAAAATCTGATAAACACATGTACTGCTTATTATATGTACAGTATACAGTCTCCATAGTGACCCAAAGAAGCTTGAAATCTGATAAACATATGTACTATTTATTATATGTACCGTATACAGTCTCCGTAGTGACCCAAAGATGCTTGAAATCTGATAAGCACATGTACTGTTTATTATACATACAATATACAGTCTCCGTTAACTGATGTTAGGCTTACTTGAAGTAATCAGTCATAGTCCTCTGTACACTATTGTGTCTGTGAGTTCCATAGACTACATCTGCCAGACAGTAAAAACATCCAGTGGCCTCCAGATAGGCCCGCACGGTGTTGAGACTCTCCAGCGCTCTTGCAAAGCTGACAGGAGGTTGTTGAATTTTGTAAGCATGTGCCTCGCTGCTCATTTCATCATCTGTTTCATCATCAGCCGTTGCCTGCATGTAGGCACATATCTTAACATCAGTGCTGTCGGCAGCTGTTTGTAGATTGTAATCAACAGCTACGTAGTGATGAAACTCCTCTTCAGTAACACCGGCCAGGATGTCAATAGCCTGTTCATCTGACGCATTTGCAACAGCTGCATCTGTTTCGTCCCTCTCCACATCCTTAACAAAGCTTGCCCGCTTGTAGCAGTTCACAATGGTTGCCTGTGTAACATGATTCCAGGCTTCTTTTTGCATATGTTGGGAATCCAACAGTGATAGATTATGAGCCAGTTCAACAGAATGTTTATCTTTGCCAGTCTGGTCATCCATAATGCTCATCAGACGACATAGCACAAGAGCCCGATAATGTTTTTTGAAATTGGCTATTATGCCCTGATCCATTGGTTGAATCAGAGAGATAGTGTTTGGTGGCAGGAAGACCACCTTGGCATTAGACAGCCTGACATCATCACTGTGTGCACCACAATTATCACAAAGCAGCAAAATCTGACGCTTTTGTGCCCGCATTCTAGTGTCTAACTTCTTTAGCCACTGCTTCCAAATTTCCCCAGTCATCCATGAATTTGCGTTAGCCTCATATGACACAGGAAGTCGCTTAACATTCTTGAAGCAACGGGGCTGTTTGCTCTTTCCAATGACGAGTGGTTCCAACTTCTCACTCCCATCCAAATTGCAGCAAAGGAGGATCGTCAGTCAGTCCTTTGACGTTTTACTTCCTGTAGTTTCGGCTTCTTTGAATGCAAGTGTTCCATCAGGAATCGCTCACCAGTAGAGACCAGTTTCGTCAGCATTGAAAATGTCACGCGGTGCAAACTCGTTCAAGATGGTAGGAAGAACTGAAACACCCAATTTTCAGCACCAAAGTCATCAGCGTCTTGTTTTTCACCATGTTGTTTCTTGAATTTTATGTTGTTCCTCTCCTTTCATCTTTCCAACCATCCAACAGTGGCTTTGAATTCAGTTAGTCCAAGACTTTCAGCTAGCTGATTAGCTTTCTCCATAAGCAGTGGGCCTCTGTCAGGAAACTGTCTGCTCCTGACTTGAGAAAACCACCGAAGAAGAGCATCTTCTACATCCTCAGCTTTTCCCGCCCGTTTACGTTTCCTGTGTAGATTAGTATTGTTTTGCCAGTCTTCCAGAAGCTAATCTTTCTGCTTCAAGATACGTGAAATTTGACTGGGATTGACCCCATATTCTTTAGCAATAGATGCTTGACTTTGTTTGTTTTCTAATTTTTTAAGAACTTCTATTCGTTCAGCCAGTGTTAAAGTCTTACAGTTGTGCGACGACGACGACGATGATGACTCCATTGTACGTACACTCTAACAACTTTCTTTCACTTATTCTAACAAATTAACTCTCATTGGTTACCACCTGTGGCAGGTAATCAATGAGATTTGAAATTTATCGCCCCTTTGTCATGTGCAAATCAGCTTCCATATTCTGTGCGTGTGCTTATTCTAACAATTTAACTCTCATTGGTTACCGCCAGTGGCAGGTAACCAATGAGATTTCAAATTAATCACCTCTTTGTCACGTGCCAATCGGCTTCCATATTCCATTCATGCGCTGATGCGGAGTCTTTCCTGCAGAGGACCAGTCTTAAACCATGCATATAAGCGAATCTTGCACTTATCAGTGATACGCTAAACCGAAGTTTGCCCTCATAGAAATTGATGGTGCCAAAAACGGGACCCAAGTATGGCATGCAGTTAAACAGAGCATGCGCTTATCCGACGTGCACTTAAATGGAGTGCACTGTATATTGCAAGAAGTATATCCAATAACTTGCAAAGGAAGAGCTATATCAATTGCGCTCATGATGTTAGTACTATATGTTAAGTGTAAATGAAGGCATTAATAAGAGTGGAGGTGCAGTCTAATGATTAGAATAGTGGGCTGAGAACCTGGGGGTACTGGGTTCAGTTCCCAAGTTGGCTTCTTGTGACCTTGGGCAAGTCACTTAGGGGTCCTTTTACTATGCTGCTATAAAAAAGAGGCTGGTTTCTGGGAACATGCCAGTTCAATGAAAATGTTTTAAAAAATGAAGGAGTTGAGCTCATACCTCTGAAGAAGCCTGAAATGGTGGCCCCATAAGGTATAAAGTTAAGTAGTCACAGCTCCATATTGACAGTTTTTGTACCCAGCACAGATTATATGATAAGAAAAATTTAGAACTGGAATCAAGATTTAAATTGCACTTAATAGGAATATACTGTACAGTGTGTGTAGGAATTTGAGCACTTGAAAGATTATATAAAAGCTGACTCTGGGAGTTTTTTTTTAAAAAAAAATAACAATCAGTGAAAGAAACAATAAGCATAATCTGCTGAGATATTTCATTATTAATCTCTGCAAAGGTTTCTGAGGTCTTTTTCTCCCATCCAGCTATGTGTGGCTTGAAATGCAACTGTAGTTTCATGTTCTTTTCTTTGGGCACTGGGTTCAATTCCCATTATGGCTTTTTGGGTCCCTGGGCAAGTCACTTAAGGGTCCTTTTACTAAGCTGTGGTAAAAAGTGGCCTTACCATGCCCTTCCACAGGTTTTTCCCATATGCTGAGGCCCTTTCTACCGCAACCGTAAAATGGATGATTTTCTATTTTTTTCTATTAATGTTCATGTGCCAATTTTGTCATTAGCATGTGGCTGTGAAATAAATTACCATATGAGCACTTACTGCTGCCCATTTTGTACACTAATGTAGCTGCACTAACCGTTTACCCCTCGATTCTATATAGCGCGCCTAGAGATCTTTGCTGAAATCTACGTGTATTCTGTAACAACATGCATAATTTAATTGGCCTACTCAGCGTTGTTAACAGCACTTAACAAGCAATAATGAGTACTAATTGGCAATAATTAGAATTTACACGCAAACTCGCTATGCGTATTCTGTAATGCAGAGTGCCTAGGTTCTAAAGTGTGCATGGGAAAAGGGGTGTGGTTATGGGTGGGGAAATGGGCGTTCCATGGGCGTTCTGAAATTTATGCATGTAGTTATAGAATATGGCCCAGTGCACATAAATCTACATGCTGGGATTTACACCATGTTTTCGCTGTTGTGAATTGATGTGCGTTGTTTTAGGTGCTGGGATATCAACTAAGCTTATTCTCTATTCCACACCTAAATCTAGGTACCGCTTATAGAATATGCTTAGGTGGAAATGTTTTCCGTGCGGATTTTTTAGGCGCCATATATAGAATCCCCCCTTAGCGCAGTAATGCCCACTGTCTGCCAATGACATGCCCCCGTAAAAAAATATATTTTTTTAGCATGTGGTATGCCTTTTTATGTTGTGTTAGGCATGCGTTTCTATCTAACGCAGCACAGTAAAAGGGTCCCTTACTCATCCATTGCCCAAGTGAAAACTAGGGGCAGAGAAAGTATCTGATAACTGCTTTGGGAAAACAATTTAGGCAGTCCCACAGTGTCCTTGGTCATGTGCCTCTGTTTTCCTCTTGCCACTTGTTACATGCCAGTTGTAAGTTGCTTCGTGAATTTTCAGGTGCGCTAATAAAAGTTTTTCTGTGTATAATTATGAAGATGTCCCTGGTTTATTAATCCAAGCACCCAGTTTTCTATTTAATCTGTGACTTCTTGCTTTTCTTACATCCGACTGAGATACCAAACCATGGCAGTCAATATCAATGCTACAAAAGTGCTTGAAATTTCCTAATACTCATGGCAGTCTGTTTTTAGAGATCCCTGGAGTCACACAACCAAGGAAATACAACTTCCTTTTTCTGCTAGAAAGATGATTGCTCAAGTTTAGAGAGCAGTGGCAAGGCAATGCTCTCATTTTATCTAGCTGAAGGAAGCGTATACAATTCCACTTTACTTAGTGGAAAATGTATATACACGAGCAACCAGTTGCTTAAACCTAATGACATGAGAATGTAAATATCTTTAAAAAACATGACAAAGTGCAGAAACCTGTATACAGATACCAAATTAAGGTTTCCTTAATGTACAGATCTTGGAACATAAAACAACCCAAACTTATTTTAGCTTTTTCAAGTTTATCCAGTATATGAAGAGAAGAGTTTGAACACAGCTTGTTAGTAAATATTTGTGAATTATCTATATAAGTCCTTAAACAATGCAAAAATGTTTTAAAAACCCCAAATGTTTACAAAAACAAGCATTTAGAGGGCCTAATTAAACAATGCTAAATGTTTTGCATTGTAATGCTCCAGAGAAAACCACCAACTGTTGTGCAACATGCCTAGAATTTAAAATTTCATTTTCTTATGCCAGACTGAAATAAAAATTGAGAACTTGATAAAGATTAATTTGATGTCAGATGGGACATTTGGTCTTTAATTAGATTTCTGTTGCCCTAGCCATTTCACTCTGCCACTGTAGCGAGTTTTGAAAAAGCCTGCAGCAGAACTGAACAGCGATCCTCATCTCCACACTTTACCATGAACTAATTTCATTTCCTGCCTGTCTGGAGAGGTATTTTCAACAGGCATCAATGTTTTTGTCTTCACAACTGATTTATTCATCAATCTCAATGTGATTTTTTTAAAACCTTTAAATTGCATCCAAATCCTAAAGCATCTGTTTATTACAGAAGGAAATTGAAAATCTGTCTGTGTGATATCATACAAAGATTTTTTTCCCTTAAGGTTATAAAAGAAGTTGACAGACATTAATGATTTTTTTCTTGACCTCATTCTGAGGCTTGGTGCAGCCAAGAAAAGAATTAATCTGGACAAATAAAAGGAGTTTCCTGGGTAGGTTTTAATATATTTTTGGGGAGGGGGGTGTGTGTTATTATTGTTGCCAAACTATGAAGTATTACTTACTATACATTTGTTGAAAGTAAGTACCCCTACAACTTAATTAAGAAGGCAATTTTCAAAGCTAATTATACTGATTCAGTGGTCTCTTTGAAAAGTGTCCTCATCTGCCTAGCTAAGGGGGTCCTTTGAAAATTAGCAAGTGAAAAGCATGGCACTGAAGGAGTCTTCCTGTTCTACACTTATTATCTGTACAAAGGAAGGTCGATATTCAAAATGATTTGACTGGTCAGAAATGGCTCCTGCTGGCTAAATCACTTCTAATTTTCAGCGGCACTTAACCAATTGGTGTTCCTGAAAATAACCAGTAAGCAAGGAAATGAAGACTGGCTATTTTGGGGACATTCTGGTGCGGAGTTAGCATTTGGCTGGTTAATGGCTCCTTTTACTAAGCTGTACAGTACTACCCACCAGGGGCGTAGCTATGGGGGGGGGGGCCACGGGGGCCTGGGCCCCCACAAATATCATCCGGGCCCCTGGTTTGGTCCCCAACCCCCGCCAGCTGAAGCCTTCTTCAGCGCCGGTCTCCGGCGCAGCCGCATTCGCTGCTTGCCCCCTGCTCTTCTTTCTTCTTGCTCCTCCTGTGCATGCTGAAGCTGAGCATGCACAGGAGGAGCAAGAAGAAAGAAGAGCAGGGGGCAGGCAGCGAACGGCGCTGAAGAAGGCTTTGGCTGGCTGGGGTTGGGGACCCCTGCCTGTAAAGGTATTTGTTGGCGAGGAGTCGAGGGGAGACAAGTCGGTGGGAGGGGCAAGAAGGTGAGGCGTGGCAGTGGGGAAGTGGGGTGGCACTCAAAATGTGCCCCCAACCTCGGGTTCTGGCCCCCCCCAACCTTGAGGTCTGGCTACGCCCCTGCTACCCACCCCTAGCATGCTGTCATTTCCAGCGCTAAAAAGGTTTATTTATTTTTGTAGCACTGGAGTGTACCTGGCGGTAATCAGGCAGTGCCGTGTGCTGCCCGGTTACCGCTGGGTTAACGCAGGAGCCCTTACCGCCACCTCAATGGGTGGTGGTAAGGCCTCCCCCCCCCCAATGGCCGTGCAGCAAGTGCTTTATTTGCCGTCCAGCCATTTGCTGTAGGAAGACAAGACTTCCCTTTCACAGCTGTGGTAAAAGGGGGCCTTGGCGCGTGTGTAAATCATGCGCCAATGCCAGCGCTGGCCCACTTTTGCCGCAGCTTGGTAAAAGGGGCCCTAAGTGTCGATATTTAACACTTTACTGGTCAGGGTAACTGCAAAAATAGGACCACATAAAAGTCAGTCCTATCTTTATGAGTTGCACCATAGCCGGTTAAGGTTTTTTTTTTTTTTTTACAAAGCTGCGCTAGTGTTTTTAGTTCACGGTAAAAATCAGCTGGCAGTAAACGCTGAGATGCTGGGTGTCTCAGCATTTACCGCCAACTGATTTTTACCACAAGCTATAAACACTAGCGCAGCCCCTAAGTGCTGAATATGACACTTAATCAGCTATGCGTTAGCTGGCTCTGCCAACCCGGAAATTCAATGCAGGTGTCCAGACATGGCCCAGCATTAAATTTCTGACGGCTGAATATCAGGGCCACGCTGTTTACTCCTGTAAACTCAACACACCCACAGGAAAGTCCCTTGTAAACACTGCTGTCACTACACATGCTACAGACATCTTTAGAGAGCATGATTTCCAATCTGGTTATAATACCTGGGTAAATACCCAAATAAAGGCCTTTGAAAATTGCCCTATCTTGATACTCAGAAAGTGATTGCTCAAATTATTCCATAATGGGTTCTGCTATATTAATAGTGCTGTTGTTAAAAGAATGCAAACTTACACTATGACTGGATAAAACAATCGCAAAAGGAAATATACGAAATAAACAAAATGCACACAAAATAGACTGTATTTTTATGGAAGCTATATCTAATCATTCTTAATTAATTTATGTATAACAAAACTGCACAATTTCCCATTTAGAATCAGGTCTCAGTTTCTGGGGGAATGGCCTAGAACAGTGGTTCTTAAATCTGTCCTGGAGGCACCCCAGCCAGTCAAGTTTTCAGGATATCAACAATGAATATTCATGAGACAGGTTTGCATGAAGTAGAGGCAGGTTATGCAAATCTCTCTCAACAGGGCTTTTTTTGAGGGGGTACTGAGTACCGGCACCTTTTCCATTGTCTGCTAAAATTGACCCATGGTCCCCAACTTTTAATGAAAGAGCTCAGGCCCTACACACCAATTCTGCCTTGTCATAGATTATGTGACTAGTTGCAGAGGGCCTGGCTATTGTGGGGTGGGTCCTTCAGTGATCACCACACCCCTGAAGGATGGCCTGGCATTTGAGTACTGGCACCTTTTTTGCTAGAAAAAACAAACTGCTCAAAAAGATTTATTGTGGATATCCTGAAAACCTGATTGGCTGGGGATCCCCCAGGACAGGTTGTGGAACCACTGGCTTTGTACACAGTTTCATCATTCCTTTTCAGATTCCAGAGAAGCAAGGATGTTCTGTTCCAGCCCCTCCCTTCTAAGCAGGGGCGTATCTGGACTCCGGCGGTAGGGGGGGCCAGAGCCAGAGGGAGGGGGCACATTTTAGCCCCCCCCCCCGCCGCCGAGCCCCCACCGCCGAGCCCCCACCGCCACCAATGACTCTCTCCACCCCCCTCCCGCCGCCAACCCTCCCCCGCTGCCGTTCTTACTTTTGCTGGAGGGGGACCCCAACCCCCGCCAGCCGAGGTCTGCTTCCACCTGCCGCAAAAACTTCTTCTTCAGCCGGCGGGGGACCCCAAACCCCCGCCAGCCGCCCCGCGGTGTTTAAAATTCATCTTCGGCCTCCGTGGCCGTGCTGCTGTGATAGGCGCTGTTGAAATCCACTTCGGAGTCTGACGTCGTTGTACGTGCTGCGACGTCAGACTCCGAAGTGGATTTCAACAGCGCCTATCACAGCAGCACGGCCACGGAGGCCGAAGATGAATTTTAAACACCGTGGGGCGGCTGGCGGGGGTTTGGGGTCCCCCGCCGGCTGAAGAAGAAGTTTTTACGGCAGCGGCAGGTGGAAGCAGACCTCGGCTGGCGGGGGTTGGGGTCCCCCGCCAGCAAAAGTAAGAACGGCAGCGGGGGAGGGTTGATGGCGGTAGGGGGGTCCAGGGCAAAATCTGCGGGGGCCCAGGCCCCTGAGGCCCCACGCAGATACGCCCCTGCTTCTAAGCAGCCTTCAAGGAAAAGGAGGAGAAGAGGTAAGCTTGGAGCACAGTGCAGAACAGTCACCCTAATCCATGCTCCTCTTCTCCTGTTGCTCCTGCCCCTGGCTCTACAGTTCCATTTCTTCTTTGTTTACAAATTAAGCCCTGTTTAGAACACTCCCAAAAAACAACACTGTGATGCTTAAAACCAGATACCCACAAAATGTCACTAACCTGTTGCATTGTAGGTGAATGTAAAGCAGGTTGGACCTGCATTTGTAACTGGCTTCCAAGAGACTGTTGCATTGTAATATTCTGGTGCTGCTGCATGTTGAGGTGCTGGTGGAGAGGCGGGCTAATTTGAATTGGAGGAGGTGGAGACACAGCCATGTTTGCTATGGAAACAGTCACTGGCAGTTGGTTGTTGGGCTTGGGGGCTATGCTCCTGGGGAGACTGGCGTGCATGGCAGGTATGTGAGGATTCATTCCTGGTTGCTGATGGTAGGGGGAATTGAGGTACAGTGTCGAATGAGCCTGTGCTTGCCCATGAAACACTAATTGTTTGGAATTCATCATTTGAGAGGGCTGAGGTGCCTTAACATCAACAGGTTCACTGTAGCTCTGTTGAGAAAACAAACAACAACATTTTAAGCCTTAAAAATGTCACCCTCGTTTTATTTATTTATTATGCTTTATTTACCACCATTTTAAAGGAATTCACCCAAGGCGGTGTACAGTAAGAATAAGTCAAACACAGACAATAGACAATTACAGCAGTAACAATATTCAAATAACAATACATGGTATGGCATAGTATGATATATTACAATGTCAACGCAATGTGCAATATAACATTTTAATAGACAGCATTGGGTGGAAGCAAAGATGGAACATATAAATAGATAAGATAGAGTAACAGGTGTTAGAAAATAAGGGAACTAATTTCTGGAATGTTGCACATGAAGACAGAAAGTGCTTGAATATTTTCTCAGCTAGGATAGGAGTGGATAAGAATGTCCTGCTACAGTATGTACAGCCGGTTTCACTCCTTGAGAGTGTGTGTGTGTGTGTGTGTGTGTGCGTGCGCCAAGTTTTCAACTGCTTCCTGAAGTAGAGATAACCTTGTGTTGAGTGAAGCCTTCCAGGGAGAGCATTTCAGTGTGTGGGGACTATCTGGAGAAGGCTCGCTGGAGGGAATTACATTGTGTGATGTTCTTTGGAGAAGGTGTGGTTAGGGATACTCTTTGGGAGGACCTTAGTGATCTTGGAAGTGTGTGGAGGGAGATCCTTTAAAGGCCCTGAAAATCAGATGTGGAGGGGCATAATCGAAAGGGGCGCCCAAGTTTTCCTGAGGACGTCCTCGCAGGATGTCCCGGTGAAGGGGTGGGGAAACCCATATTATCGAAACAAGATGGGCATCCATCTTTCATTTCGATAATACGGTTGGGGATGCCCAAATTGCGAAATTTAGGTCGACCTTAGAAATGGTCATCCTTAGAGATGGTTGTCCCCGATTTTCGGCGATAATGGAAAGCGAGGACGCCCATCTCAGAAACGACCAAATCCAAGCCATTTGGTCGTGGGAGGAGCCAGCATTCATAGTACACTGGTCCCCCTGACATGCCAACACACCAACCGGGCACCCTAGGGGGCACTGCAGTGGACTTCAGAAATTGCTCCCAGATGCATAGCTCCCTTACCTTGTGTGCTGAGCCCCCCAAACCCCCCAAAACCCACTCCCCACAAATGTACACCACTACCATAGCCCTAAGGGGTGAAGGGGGGGCACCTACATGTGGGTACAGTGGGTTTTGAAGGGCTCACATTTACCACCACAAGTGTAACAGGAAGGGGGGATGGGACTGGGTCTGCCTGCCTGAAGTGCACTGCACCCACTAAAACTGCTCCAGGGACCTGCATACTGCTGTCATGGAGCTGGGTATGATATTTGAGGCTGGAAAAAATATTTAAAAAATGTTTTTTGAGGGTGGGAGGGGGTTAGTGACCACTGGGGGAGTAAGGGGAGGTCACTCACTACCTCTCCTCCCTCATATCCCCCTATGTTCCCGCCCGTAACCTCCGTTCACAGGACAAATCCCTCCTCTCTGTACCCTTCTCCAACACCGCCAACTCCAGGCTCCGCTCATTCTGCCTCGCCTCACCCTATGCTTGGAACAACCTTCCCGAGCCCTTACGCCAAGCCCCCTCCCTGCCCATCTTCAAGTCTTTGCTTAAAACCCACCTCTTCAATGCTGCATTCGGCACCTAACTCTTACCGTTCACTAAATCCAGACTGCCCCAATTTGACCACCCCTATCGGACTGTCCGTTCACTTGTCTCTTAGATTGTAAGCTCCTTGAGCAGGGACCGTCCCTCTATGTTAAATTGTACAGCGCTGCGTAACCCTAGTAGCGCTTTAGAAATGTTAAGTAGTAGTAGTAGTAGTAGTCATCTCCGATTCCCTCCGGTGGTCATCTAGACATTTAGGAAAACACGACCAGGTAAAGTCATCCAAGTGTTCATCAGGGACGCCCTTCTTTTTTCCATTATCGGTCGAGTCATGCCCCAGTCCCGCCTTTGCTACGCCTCCGACACGCCCCTGTGAACTTTAGTCATCCCCACGATGGAAAGCAGTTGAGGATGCCCAAAATCGGCTTTCGATTATGCCGATTTGGGCGACCCTGTGAGAAGGACGCCCATCTTACGATTTGTGTCGAAAGATGGGTGTCCTTCTCTTTTGAAAATAAGCCTGATAGAGTTTTAAATTTAGCCCTGTATTGTACTGGTAGCCAGTGAAGTTTTTGCAAAAATGGTGTGATGTGGTCATGTCATTTGCAACCTACTATTCGTCTTGCTGAAGTATTCTGAATCAACTGGAGCTGGTGCAAACCATTTGTAATCAGACTAGTGTACAGTGCATGACAGTAATCCAGTCCTGATGTTATCATGGTACGCACAACTGTTATGAGACTTGCCTTCTTAATGTAAGGAAAGAGGCAGCGTAGTTGTCATAGATGATAGAAGCAGCTCTTGAAGTTTGCTTGGATTTCAGGGATCAGCATAAGTGTGGGATCTAGCTGTATTCCAAGGTTCCTGATTTGTGATTTGAGAGGGAGTTCATATTTCCCTTGTGTTAGGCACCCACAGAAGCTCAATTTTACGTGGGTCTGCTTCAGAAGTGTCTTAATAGTGTTCTAGCAGCTACTAATTTCTAGGGGTGTGAAAGCTAAAATGTGTTTAGTTTCCTATGTCAGTTACAAGATTTTTTCATTGTATTCTGTTAAAAAACATTGTTGGGTTTTTTTTGTAGGTGGGGGGGGGGGGGGGGGGGCACTGTCGTCAATAGTGTGCATTATTGCTCAATAATGTGCCTCACTTCTCAAATAGTGTATCCTGTTGCTCAATAGTACGTCTACTGTTCAATAGTATGCACTATTCCACACTACTGATGACATAGGAAAAAACTCTAAGAAGGCAATTCTATAACTTGGTGCCTCAATTTAAATGCTACAATGGGACATACTAAGTTCCAGTTCTATAATGGTACTTAAGTGTGCCTAAATCGTAACAGAATATTCGCTCAAATCCCGCCTTGGTTCACCAAAAGGTTGGCGCGATCACTTACTACAGGTCAATGGTTGGCGTAAGTTGGCACATCTAGGGGTGCTAATCAACATGTACAACTGATAGTATTTTATAAGTTGTGTGCATTGTTTGGCAACATGCTCATGGCATGCCCATGCTTCACCCACAGGTATGGTCCCTTTTAATATGGAATAGTGCCTAATGCATAAATGGGTGTCACTGCCGATTACAGGTGCCAAATGACTTGTACAAGGGGTGCCTAAGTCTAGGTACCCTTATAGAATTTCCCTCTAAATGTCAAGTTTTATCCTGTCATTTGGGTTACAATGACATGAAATATCATGGGAAATGTCACTGCAATTTCCATGTTATTTCAACCAATACACATTCCTACTGATTTCTCTCCTCAGAGATTCAGCTCTGGTATGTAGTACTCATCCTTATCTTATACAGTACCTATTATTCTTAGAGAACCAACTACATACTTTCATACGGAGATGTCCATTTAGTATACTTGCAGTATATTTAGTGATTCGGAGAAAAAAATAATATTTTATTGAAAATTTGCTACAGTGTGTCATTATGCAGAGACTCGTGCCCGTGTCTTTTCAATAGCTGTGGAATAAACGTCCAGGTACTCTGAGACTATGTGCAAATGTTTATCAGTTTAAGAGGTACTCGAAAGGCTCACTGTTTTGTGAAAGCATTTTTGGAATGATGGCGGTAAGTATTAGTCACGGCCATTTGGACTTTCTGAATCTTGTTATGTTTACTGCAAGTTTTTATGGTTTTATTATGTTAATTTTGTAATCTTCTTTGGTTAACGCGGGATATAAATGTAAATATAAAATAAATAAATAAATAAATACATTTTTTGTTTTGGGTCTGGAAGATTCTTCCTGATCCTTTAGAATTCTAGCTCAATGAGAACCGGAGTTGGGATCTGGTGCCATGAGCTTCATTTTCAGCTATAATTTTTTTCCCGCTCCCAACTCTCCAAATCCAGTGTACTGCCAACTAATAGCTCTGGCCAAGGGTAGAGCTGGATTAAGTCATAGGCAAACTAGGCACATGGCTAGGACTCAAATGTTTAGGAGTCAGATGTGCCCAGCACTCAGGAGGTTAGAACTGCCAACTGTCTGGCTTTTCAAGATTCTACAAATTTCTGCATTAATGTCTGGAAGCTAGAACATAAGAACAGCCATATTGGGTCAGACCAGTGGTCCATCTAGCACAGTATCCTGCTTCCAACAGTGGCCAATCCAGGTCACACGTACTTGGCAGAAACCCAATTAGCAGCAATCTTCCATGCTACCAATCCCAAAGATTATCTGAACATTTTTAGAGCTTGAATTCTCTATCTGCAGTTTTCTAATCCTCTCCCTGTGCGACTGAGCTGTCTTGCTTGCTTCTAGTAAAATAAGCAGCCAATGGGAAGGCATTGGGGATGGAGGAGAAAGAGCAGTGAAAGGATCTTTAGTCACATGAACTGTAAACTAATTATGTGAGATTTGAGAAATTAGTTAAATCATAGCTCTTTACACAATGATGATGGATGGCCAGTGTGATTTGTAGTTCATTACTGGCCACTTGGAGGGGCATAATCGAACGGGGGCGCCCATCTATAAAGGCGTCCATCTCTAAGGACGGTGTCGCGAAAGGGCGTGGAAACCCGCATTATTGGAACAAGATGGGCGTCCATCTTTCGTTTCGATAATATGGTCAGGGACGGTCAAATCTTAACATTTGGGTCGACCTTAGAGATGATCAACCTAAATGTTGAGATCGCCGACCTTAGCGATGGGCGACCTCGGTTTTCGCTGATAATGGAAACTAAAGATGTGTATCTCAAAAACGGCGAAATCCAAGCCCTTTGGTCGTGGGAGGAGCCAGCATTTGTAGTGCACTGGTCCCCCTCACATGCCAGGACACCAACCGGGCACCCCAGGGGGCACTGCAATGGACTTCACAAATTGCTCCCAGGTGCATAGCTCCCTTACGTTGGGTGCTGAGCCCCCCAACCCCCCCCCAAACCCACTACCCACAACTGTACACCACTACCATAGCCCTTATGGGTGAAGGGGGCACCTAGATGTGGGTATAGTGGGTTTCTGGTGGGTTTTGGAGGACTCACATTTACCACCACAAGTGTAACGGGGGGGGGGGGGGGGGGATGGGCCTGAGTCTGCCTGCCTGAAGTGCACTGCACCCACTAAAACTGCTCCAGGGACCTGTATACTGCTGCGATGGACCTGAGAATGGCATTTGAGGCTGGCAAAAAAGTATTTTTAAACTTGTTTTTTATGGTGGGAGGGGGTTAGTGACCACTGGAGAAATAAGGGGAGGTCATCCCCGATTCCCTCGGGTGGTCATCTGGTCAGTTCAGGCACCTTTTTGAGTCTTGGTCGCAAGAAAAACTGGACCAAGTAAAGTCGGCCAAGTGCTCGTCAGGGGCGCCCTTCTTTTTTCCATTATCGGCCGAGGACGGCCATCTCTTAATCACGCCCCAGTCCCACCTTCGCTACCCTGCCAACACGCCCCCGTGAACTTTGGCTGTCCCCACGACGGAAAGCAGTTGCGGACGGCCAAAATCGGCTTTCGATTATGCCGATTTGGGCAGCCTTGCGAGAAGGACGCCCATCTCCAGATTTGTGTTGAAAGATGGGCGTCCTTCTCTTTCGAAAATAAGCGTGTTAGTCATCATTTGCCCAAAGATTAAGGATACAACTTGAGGCAGCAGTGATCCTGCAAATTTCCACTCTATAGCCAATCTACAATTTGTTACAAAAATAGCAGATACTGTGGTTCATTCACAGCTCATTGACTTTATCACAAAAACTCATACACTTTACCCAAATCAGACTGGGTTCAGGCACAATCACAGCAGTGAAACCACCCTATTAGGGATCACAAGCTATATCTACTCTTACCTAGACCAACTAAAGTCCATTCTTCTTCTGTCTTTGGATCTATTGGCCACTTTCAATCTGGTTGATCACTCCATTTTACTTCATTGAATATATCAGATTGGTCTTAAAGATATTTCATGATTGGTTTTCTTCTTAGTTACAGCTAACTTGTTCAAAATACCGTACAGATCAATTTCACAACTCCTCCTCTACCCCTGTCTCACCCATCTCTGGAGTTCTGCAGGTATCTCTCTTGGCTCCAACCCTATTTAATATATTCATTGCACCCTTGTAACTCTGGTGCAATCCTTAGAGTTCACTATGTTTGTATATGCTAATGATATTCAAATTCTCTGTACTATCATCGCCTCCAACCCATAGCATATTGCTGACATTAATACTAAGTTAATAACTATCACCGGCTGGCAGGATAGCAGATTGGATCTTAACCCCAGTAAATCCAATACTTTTCTTCTTGTTGCCAACAACAGGTATTCCCTTGGCACACCAGTTCTTCTCAGTGACACCCCAGTACCACTAACTAGCAATACAAGACTTCTTGGAGTAATCCTTGACAACAAACTCACTTTTAGACCCCAATTATCAAAAGTTCTTTCTATAAGTTGCGAATGATCTGTTCCATTCAATCTTTGCTTCATCCTCCAGCAATCAATATTCTCATACACTCCTTAGTCATTAGTCAGCTGGACTACTGCAATTCATTATACAAAGGTATCAAAGTGAAAGATATACACAACTTACAACTTGTTCAAAATATTGCAATTAAAATCATTAACAAAGCCAGGAAATAAGACCATGTCACCCCTCTACTAAAAGCATCTCACTGGCTGCCTCTCTCAAATCGCACAACTTAACAAACTACTACTTCTTGTATTCAAGATTTGGACCTCAGGAGAACCGTTTCCTTTCGTGCTTGCTCACACCCTATGTTCCTCCAAGGAAACTTCTATCTTCCACACAGAATCGTTTACCCACCACAAGGGAAATAGTTTACGATTGCACTTGACTTTCTATCTTCTCGGTGCTAGGCCCTGAACTGTGGAATATGATGCTAGAGCATCTAAGACTGCAAACGTCCATTGACCGCTTCAAGGCTAATCTGAAAACTTTTCTTTTTTTTTTAGATGCCTATAGCTGAGTCACCTCATCCCTCATTGCAGGCACTTGATCCACAGCTTCTGGCAGCACAGTTATTGACCACTGTGTGCTTCCCCTCCCCCTATCCTATCTGAGATTGTAGTTCTCCCTTCTCCCCCTCCTGTCAGTCTTATTTGCTACTCTGTCTTCTCTCCTTCTATTATTAGCCTGTAAGCCACCCAGATGGCTTGTCTGATGGGCAGGATAGTAACTTCTCAATAAACTTGTAAATTGATTATTTAAAAGATGCAGAGGATTCTGCTGGTTTTAAGATGGGTAATGTTTTTTTCAACTATGGGGGTAGGTAGGAGGCAGGTGATTATGTTTTTTTGTTTATTGAATTTTTTTTTAAATTGTATTGCGGTTTGACTCCCATAAAGGCAAGTAATCAAATATAATTAAACAAAATAAACTAACTAACTAAAGGATATGTTTACTAAAGGGTGTTAAGCCCTTAATGAGTGCTAACAGGTTTACTGCATGAGTGCATTAAGGTGTTCTGTGGTAATATATCTGTTAGAGCATGCGTTAGGGAACTTTTCTGGGAAAAGGCGTGATGTGGGTGTGGCATGGGCGTGGAAACAGTATTCTGTTAGCGTATTCTCAGTGACACAGACACTTACTGGCAGACAGGGGTCGATATTTAAAAGCACCTAATAATCCAGTTCCCTCTATTGCTGTTTCTGTCTTATCCTCTAATACAATTGTTTTAAAGTAAACTTAGCAAACACATTGATTTTTTTTTCTATTTTTCTTGGTTCAGCTTTTGATAACAATGAGGTTTCTTTCTTCAGTAAAATGCATTCAAGAGTGGATTATATATAAAAGTTATTTCAGGACTGTGGGCATGTAAGAACACTTAGGGGCCCTTTTACAAAGCCACATGAGAATACCGCTAGGCTACCATACCCCCTGGCAGTAATTTCAGATTTGGCACATGCCCATAATGCCTGGTTGATTTATTTCCTCTTACGTGTGTCCTTTTCGGTGGTAATCAGCAGGTGAAATGTACCGACGGTCATTGCACATGTAGCGCTAGATCAATGGGTGGCATTAAGGGCTCAGGCCAGTTTTAGGCATGCACTGGTTTCAGATTTACCGCATGCCCTTTTCCCATCCCATTAAAAAAAGCCCTTTTTTTGCAGGCATGGTAAAAACTGGCCCGGGGCGCACCCAACACATGTGCCTACACTACCGCAGGTTTAGTAAAAGTTCAATAAGGGGTCCTTAATGAACTGATGAAAATTTTTTCAATGATATTGTTAATAATGCCACTGAAGGATTTCATGGAGCTTTTCTCATATTGTTTTTGCCATGGCTGAAGTTTCAAGCTTGCTGTCAGTGGAAGAAATTAGTAGTTATGCCAAAATATTCTTTTCCTGGCCACAACCCCCCAGATTCTATATAGCGTGCCTAGAGATATGTGCCCAAAATTGACGTGGATTCTATAACAATGCGTGTAACTAAACAAGCTAATGAGCGCCGATAACAGCACTTAACAAGCAATAATGAGCACTAATTGGCACTAATTAGTATTTATGTGCACAACTCGCTAAGCATTTTCTTTAACGAAGTGCGCCAAACTTCTAACACACGCAGGCAAAAAGGGGCGTGATTATGGGCATGGAAATTTACGCATATAATTATAGAATATGGCTCAGTGTGTGTAAAGCTACGCGCTGGGATTTACGCCACATTTTAATGCACGTAGTTTTAGGCGCTGAGATATCAACTAAGCTTGTTCTATAATCAGTGCCAAAATCTAGGTGCTGATTATAGAATATACTTAGTCGGCACTGATTTCAGCGCCAATTTTTTAGGCGCCATATATAAATCTCCCCCAATGTGTGCTTCCCTGTGCATGAGTACCAGGGGGCACATATGCCTAAGAGGAGGAGGAATAGGTGCTGCAGATACACCCCGCCCTGGAAGTTAAAGGGGTAAAGGTCGGGGTTCTAATTGTTCTGTGACTGACTGAGGTAGATCCAGGTTCAAAGAGGAGACAGTACCTTTCTTGAGGAAACTCTTGGAAAGACTAAAGGAGAGAAACTTGCTCTTCTAGGATGTGTTCCTATAAAATGAATTTGGAAGTTGCCCAGATACATGGGGAACAGTTCAATTTCCAGTGTGTTTGAACTACAGTGGAAGGCCTGCATCCGAGTTGAGAACAAAAGCAGGACTTTCAATAACTAGTGATCTAAGAAAGGAGAGAGTACATCTTTTGTCTGAGGTGCCCTAACATATGCATTTTCCAGTGGTTCTGTAAAAAGAATTCAGGTACAAAGGGGAGGACCGAAAGGAGACAAAGAGCAGACAGAAGAGGAGTCTAGAGACAATGGCAACACCTGCATGACTGTGAACTGCCTAAGTAACTGTTTAAATATATTTTATGAATACAACCAGAAGGCATATGCTTTTGTCAACAATATAAATCAGAAAACTCTATTTATTTTGGAACAACATAATCCGATGTGGAGTTTTCCTTATTTTAAGACCCCAGGAGGATCTCAAAAACCTTAAATGTCCTGAAGCACAGCTTCCTCTCTGCCAAAGAAACCCCAGAAAGCTCCACAGTTGCATGATGGCTCACTGCACCTCCCAGAGGTACCCCTTGGCCAGTAAGATATCGGAAAGAGGGTCATGATACAAATATAAATGTTAGTTAAGCAATAGAAGAAATGCCTCTGGTCAGGATAACCAAGAAACACATCACACCTTCGACTTGGTGTTTGGCTCCTTTCCCCACATTTATTTGGTTTTCTAACTGGACATCAGCAATGAATATCAGAAATTATGCTAACAGTGATTGGTAAGTAGTTATTTTATGGTACTTAAATACACATTTCACTTTGACAACAGATCATCATAAATATAAATAAAATGTTGTTTTATATCGTAAAGTGTAGCCTAATGGTTAGTACAGTGGCCTTGGAACCAGGGGGACTGGGTTCAATTCCCACTGCAGCTCCTTGTGACTAGGGGCAAGTCATGTAACCATCCATTGCCGCCCCAGGTAGATATTATTATTTATTGCATTTGTACCCCACATTATCCCACCTTTTTGCAGGCTCAATGTTACATAAACTGCTTTGATTGTAATCAGAGAAAGGTGGTATATCATATCCTTCCAGGCATAGAAGAGTAGCCTAATGGTTAGCGTAGTGAGTTGAGATCCTGGGGAACTGAGTTTGATTTCTACTAGAGATTTGCAGGGGAACAAAAATCTAACCAGTCCCCACTCATTCTCGCTGGAAGTAATCTCTTCCATCCCAGCCCCTGGCCCACCTAGCCATTAGACCACCAGGGTGACTTCAGGTATGTGCGAGGAGGGAAAGCATAGGTTGGCACAACTGTGTGGTTCTGCGGGAATCCTAGAGAACCCGGGTCCATCCGCGTGGGATCCCAGCAGGATTCCCACAGTCCCCGCTCCTGTGCAGCTCTCTAATTCCTACTACAGCTCCTTGTGACCTGGGCAAGTCATCTAACCCTCCATTGCCCCAGGTACAAAAAGCATCTTAGATTGTGAGCCCACTAGGGCAGAGAAAGTACCTGCATATGGGGCTTGATTCTACATATGGCAACTAAAATCTAGGCAAATCTGATTTATGCACCTAGTGGTATTGTATAAGCTGCATCAACATTCAGATACGGTTTATAGAATATTGCATAAGCCAGGTGGGCGTGCCTAGATTTAGGCACTGCCATGTATGCCAGTGAAAAGCTGGTATAAATGCCTGTGCCTAAATCTAGGCATGCTCCCCTGAATTCTATAACCACAGATTTGATTGACTGCCCCAACACGCCCACACTCCTCCCATTGCTGTGACCCCATTTTTGGCTACACACACTGGAATTTATGTGTGCCTCTTTTTAGAATATGCCTAAAAAGATGCACTCATAAATTCCAATTATTGTCAGTTAGTGTTGATAATTGGTCATTATCAGCAAATTATCAACAATAACAGGCTTGTTAACTAATTGAGTAGCATATGCAAATTGGCCATGCACATAATTTAATGTACAACACTCGGCGCACCATATATAGAAGTCGGGGGATAATGTTCACAGCACTGTGCATGTCTAGTAGTGCTATAGAAATGATAAGTAGTAGAAGATTCAGGGTGAAAGGATTTGAGATTGAATTCCAGTGTATCCTGTATGTCAGTGATTCTCAACCCAGTCTTCTGGACACACCCAGCCAGTCAGGTTTTCAGGATATCCACAGTGAATATGCATGATAGATCTGTATACAAGGAAGCAAGTGTATACAAATCTGTCTCATGCATATTCATTGTGTATATCTTGAAACCTGACTGGCTGAGTGTGTTCGCTACTGAGTTGAACCCCTAAGATCTCAAGTTTATTTAGTATTTGATATAGAACCCTTAAGAAAATGTTCAGAGCGGTTTTCAATCTCTTATACATTAGTAAGAAACGGGAAAGCAACTACAATGTGTACAGGACAGGAGAGAGAGAGAGATTCAACCATACAAATCAGACTGCTGTGATCTTCAAACCGGAATCTGTGGCTTGAGACAGAACCACCCCGGCCCCCAACAACGAGGCATCCACTTCTAAGGTGAATGGCCTTGTTATATCCGGACTTCGAAGCACTGTGGCAGACAAAAAGGCTTGCTTTAGGGCAGAGAAGGATTCTTGGGTCTCAGGAGACCAGTTCTTCACATCAGCCCCTTTTCTTGTAAGTGCGGTCAAAGGGGCAGTGATAAGGGAATATTGCTGGATGAACTGCTGGTAGTAGTTGGCAAACCCCAGAAAGCGTTGCAGAGCTCGGAGACCCTGGGGCAGGGGCCAGTCCCAGATGGCTTGGAATTTAGTGGGGTCCATCTGCAGACCTTCAGAAGAGACAGTATATCCCAGGAATGGAATAGACTGTTGGTGGAATGAGCATTTCTCTAGCTTGGCGAAGAGACGATGATCCCAGAGACGTTGGAGAAAGGTGCGTACATGATAGGGATGATCTTGAGCAGAGGTAGAGAACACCAGAATGTCATCCAAATAAACAATAACTGAAGCATACAGGAGATCCTGAAAAATGAAATTAATGAAATCTTGGAAGACTTCAGGAGCGTTACAGAGGCCAAAAGGCATAACAAGATATTCAAAATGTCCCTCATGGGTACTGAAAGCGGTCTTCCACTCGTCTCCGTGATGGATTTGGACCAGGTTATAGGCGTCTCAAAGATCAGCTTGGTAAAAATTGAAGCTCCCTGCAGACGGTCAAATAATTCTGGGATAAGAGAGAGCGGATATCGGTTTTTAATGGTAATTTCGTTCAGGCCCTGGTAGTCAATACAGGGTCGCAGAGAGACATTCTTCTTAGTTACAAAGAAAAAGCCGGCCCCTGCCAGAGAGGAGGAAGGTCTGATGAAGCCCTTTTGGAGGTTCTCTTGGATGTATTTCTGCATGGCTTTTGACTCCTCCCGGTAGAGGGTATACAGTCTGTCCTGGGGTGGCATCTTGCCTGGGAGTAGCTCAATAGGGCAGTCAAAGGGGCGATGAGGAGGCAGAGATTTCGCTTCCTGTGCATTAAAGACATCCTGGAAGTCTTGATATTCCACTGGAAGACAAGCCTCACAGGGACGGAGAAACCCGGGGAAGGCCGAAATAGTTTTCATTGGTGGATCCACTGGCACAAGACATGAGGAAAAGCATTGGGAGCCCCAGCTGCCGATATCACCTGTGGTCCAATTGATATTGGGTGTTTGCTGCTGCAACCAGGGTAGACCCAAAATGACTGGATGGATGGCCTGGGGAAGAACCAAAAGTTGAATCTCTTCTTGGTGTAGTGTTCTGACTTGCATCTGCAATGGTTGTGTGACCTGGGTAATGGAATGAGGTAGAGTTAGTCCTTGAAAAGAGGTCACCTGCAACTTGGGTTTACATGGAATTGAAGGATTCCCAAGTTGAACTAGGAGGCTGGCGTCAATAAAATTCCCTCCTGCCCTTGAGTCAATCAGGGCTATAGTACTAATACAATATTCCTTCCATCGTAGAAAAATAGGGATGGAGACCAGATTATCCGGAAGGGGTGAGGAATGACCCACAGCCACTCCCCTTCAAAGGCCCCGGGTCTCCGCATTTCCCGATTTATTCAGACATTTCACGAAATGACCAGCTTGGCCACAATACAAGTAGAGTCGATTGTGTTGACAGTGAGTCCTCTCCTGTTCTGAGAGACGATGCCGCCCGATAACCATCGGCTCTTCCGAACCTCCAGAAGAGGAGCCAGCCGCTCCTTTAGGGGTAGTGGGACGTGACATCCGAGGAGATGGCCTCTGAGGTGGGCGCTGTGCGGAGCGTTCCTGCGACCTCTCTTGGAACCAGATATCAATACGGACACAAAGGGTGATGAGGGCGTCCAAAGAGGTTGGGGGTTCCCGGCGTGCCAACTCATCCTTAATTCGGCCATTTAACCCCTGCCAAAAAATGGCGGTAAGGGCTTCTTGGTTCCATCTTAACTCGGAAGCTAAGGTTCGAAAGCGCACCGCATAGGCTCCTATGGAACAGCTGCCTTGTTGGATCTGTAAGAGTTCCCCAGCTGCCGAGGAGGGATGCCCCGGCACGTCGAAGTCTAAACTGAAACAATGAAGAAACTCCCCTAGGTTGGTGAGGAGTGGGTCTCACTGCTCCCATAGGGGAGAGGCCCATGCCAAAGTGGGTCCAGAGAGCAGAAAAATTATATAGGTAATCTTGAGTTTGTCGGAGAAAAAGGCCCCAGGTTGCATCTCAAAGAGCATAAGGCACTGGTTAAGGAACCCTCTATAAGCAGAGGGAGTACCATCAAACCTAGGGGGCTCAGGAAGCCGTAACCCTGGAGTAGAAGCAACGGACCCAAGCGAGGCAGCAGGGGATTGGCGCTGAGACTGGAGAGTAGACATCTGAGAACACACATCCTGTAGATCTCCAGACAGTTGGTTTAACTGGACCTGTTGCTGCTGGAGAACCTGAGCCAAGTCTGACAGATCGGTTTTGTCAGCGAACTCATGGCTTCAGCTTACTGTCAGCTTTGTGAGTCCCTGTGCCGAGCAGTGGTCCCGGGAGAGGGATTCGGCCCCAGATTCTGCTTGGCGGCCGAGCAACCCTGATGTTCACCTGTGGTGACCGCCGTTCCCCGGGGGTTGAGCCCCCAGGTGCTGGCGGCCGACAGGACTTACCCTGAGAGACCAGAGGCGGGGTGCCAAGAAGGCCTGCTGACGGAAAGCAGAGGGCATGGATCCAGGTGCAGGCCGCGGACCACAAGCAGGTAGCAGATGAGAGAGTAGACCAGGTCCAGGCAATGGGTCACAGGCAGGCAGCAGACAAGAGAGTAGACCAGGTCCAGGCAACGTGTCACAGGAAGGCAGCAGGCAAGAGAGTAGACTGGGTCCAGGCAGCGTCGTACAGGCAGGCAGCAGATTAGGGGTCTTTTAACTAAGGCGTGCTAACAGATCTAGTGCGTTCTAAATGATAAAATACTCATAGGAATATAATGGGTGTCTTATCATTTAGAGCATGCAGTGTTTTTAGCTCATGGTAAAAATCAGCTGGCAGTAAATGCTGAGACACCCTTATATTCCTATGGGCATCTTAGCATTTACAGCCAGCTGATTGTTTACCGCGAGCTAAAAACGTTAGCGTGGCTTTGTAAATGGTCCCCTAAATCTGTTAGCGCATCTTAGTAAAAGGATCCCTTAGTGTGCACTAAATGCTGCACATCATATTTTATACCTATGGGCCATATGGCATTTAGGGCTCGATTCTATATATATGGTGCCTAAAATTAAAATGCCATAGAAAATCACACCTAGGCGTATTCTAAATACCGCGCACTTAGGAGTAGTTCATGCAACTAAATCTATGCACGTCAATTTATGCCAATGAAAAGTTGGTATAAATCTCTGGGTGTAGATTTAAGCGCACTGGCTCGTATTTTATAACAACGTGCGTAGATTGTGGAACGCCCAAGAAATGCCCATTTCCACGCCCTTAGGCACACCCCTTTTTGCCTGCACATGTTAGAATTTAGGCACACTACATTACAGAATACACTTAGCAACGTACATGCGTATATTCTAATTTTTGCCAATTAGTGCTCGTTATTGCTTGTTAAGCTTTAATAAAAGGGGCTCCTAATTTAGCTGCAAAAACATGTCAAATTTTCCCCAAACTTTGTAAACAAAACGTGCTTTTTTTTTTTTAAACAAGCACTGATGCTTTTGTACAGCACCAACATTGGTACATCTACCTCAAGGTACAAGATTCAGCAACTTGAGAGACAGATTTCAGGACACAGACCGCATGGGCTAGTGCGTAGTAAGACCCCAACCAGAAAATGACGACATAACTTCATGTTACCTTGGACACAAGGCTTGCTCTGTAGGCAGCCAACTGCTTCAGGTATTCCTTTTTGGCTGCTTCAGTTTTCTTTTTGTACACCTACAAAATAAGAAAAAAGTCTTAAGTAGATGATGATATTCAGTTTTCTACAATGACAAAACTTCATGCTTGGTTATTCTATCAATGCCTTATGTTATTAATATGAATCAAAAAGTGACTATCCCAACAAAGTTAACTCATGCCGGGTTAGATAACATATGTCAACATGTAAATCCATCTCAAAACTCAAGCACTCTACTGGTATGTGGAATAATATTTTGTACACTGGAAGAGTCTCGGTGGCAACTCGTTTCACACCGGGTACACAGCCCTGTGGTTCACCCAACTCTTCATTGGCTCAAGTTAGTCTTGCAGTGTAACATCCACCTTAATTAAAGAATTAAAATAGAATTCAAATTTTTATTCATAAACCAACATTATCCAAGACGGTAATGCAAAAAACATACATAATAAAATAATCAAACAACCAACCAACCAACCAACAATAAAGGTCTCCATGAACAGTTCAAAACATACAGTAATCAAGTAGGCACAAAAAATGCCAGACAAAGCAGAAAGTCTCTCAAGTTCTTGTTAAAAGGGGCAGTTTGTTCCATTCTACTGGTGCTGCTACAGAGAATGCACCGGTCCTGGTCAAGTCCAAACGGAAATGATAATGGGCCAGTACAGCAAGACTATATTGGTCCCGTGATCGTACCACACGTACCGGCTCATACCAAGTAATGGGACTTCTGCATATAAGAAGTTGATTTCTGATATAAAGCACAATGTGTGAGTAACAGAAATTTATACAATAAGCGATACTTCGCAAGTAACTATTTTAGCCGCTTCAGATACAGTCACGTGCTCAGTCCTAGCAAGCCCAAATAGTAGTCGTACTGCTGAATTCTGTACCACTTGAAGCGCCTGAATACAGTAACCTGGCAACCCCAAGTACACCACATTACAAATTAAGGTGGATGTTACACTGTGAGACTAATTTGAGCCAATGACTAGTTGGATACCCAGTAGGAAACAAATTGCCACCGAGGCTATTCCAGTGTACACAATATTATTCCACATACCAGTAGAGTGCTTGAGTTTTGAGCTGGGTTTATGTGTTGTCTTATATTATTAATATTCAGGGCCATTTATGCAGTCATGATGGTGCTGACTTCAGAGGTTTCATTTTGAAATTATTTGGGTCTTATATGTATTTGAGAAGAGGCTAGAGGCATGGCAGGGGGTGATCCTAAAGTTATATGCAGAGAAGTTTAGCTGTTCTGTGTATATTTTATATGCGCAAGTTTGGTCACAGAAACAGCAGACCAAACTTGTGCTGGCGTTCACTAACAAACACAGGCATTTACAATACAATTAGCAATGTTATTTGAATGGATAGTACTGGGCGAATATAAGGATAAACTTAATCACTTTATCCACCAGCTGGCCCTATCCTGGAAATCCAACCCATTTAGAAAGTTAATTTATAAGGGGGTCCTTTTACTAAGCCATACTCAAAAGTGGTTGGAGCCGTTTTTTAGCACGTGGGTTCTGCACACACAGTGGCCACTTTTAGCGTGGCAGTAAAATGACCTCATTTGTATATTTTCCAGTAATTGTCATGGCCATTACAGCAGGACCCCACATTACCACCTATTTACTAGGCAGTAAGGGTTCCAGTGCTATTCCATCGGACAGAATGCGGCAATGTACCCATGCAACCGAATTAGCACAGGGCATGCCTACAACGCCTCCTGCACCAAAAAATAAAAACTATTTTTTAAGAACATAAGAAAATAAGAGTAGCCATACTGGGTCAGACCAGTGGTCCATCTAGTCCAGTATCCTGTTTTCCAAACAGTGGCCAAGCAAGGTCACAAGTATCTGTCGAAACCCAAATCGTGGCAACACTCCATACTACAAATCCCAGGGCAAGCAGTTGCTTCTCATGTCTGTCTCAATAGCAGACCATGGACTTTTCCTCCAGGAATTTGTCCAAACCTTTTCTAAAACCCAGATACACTAACTGCTGTTACCACATCCTCCAGGAAAGAGTTCCAGAGCATAACTATTCATTGAGTGAAAACATATTTCCTCCTATTTGTTTTAAAAGTATTTCCATGTAACTTTCTCGAGTGTCCCCTTGTCTATGTACTTTTGCAATGAGTAAAAAATCGATTCACTTCTACTCGTTCTACACCACTCAGGATTTTGTAGACCTCAATTATCTCTCCCCTCTTCTGTCTCTTTTCCAAGCTGAAGAGCCCTAACCTTTTTAGCCTTTCCTCATACGAGAGGAGTTCCATCCTCTTTATCATTTTGGCCGCTCTTCTTTGAACACAATACTCAAGATGCGTCCGCATCATGGAGTGATACAAAGGCATTATAATATTTTCGATCTTATTCATCATCCCTTTCCTAATACTTCCTAGGATACTGTTTGCTTTTTTGGCTGCCACCGCACACTGAGCAGAAGATTTCATATTATTATCTACAACAACACCCAGATTGTTTTCTTGAGCACTGACCCCCAAGGTGGACATTAGCATCAGGTAACTATGATGGGGATTATTCTTTCCAATGTGCATCACCTTGCATTTGTCCACATTAAATTTCATCTGCCATTTGGATGCCCAATCTTCCAATTTCCTAAGGTCTTCCTGCAATATTTCACAGTCCGCATGTGTTTTAACAACCTTAGAGAGTTTTGTTTCATCTGCAAATTTGATCATCTCACTCATCATTCCGATTTCCATATCATTTATAAATATGTTAAATAGTACCAGTACCAGTCCCAGTACAGATCCCTGCGGCACTCCACTGTTCATTCACCCTCCTCCATTGAGAGACATGACCATTTAACCCTACCCTCTGTTTTCTGTCCAATAGCCAATTCCTAATCCACACCAGAACCTTGCCTCCTATCCAGGCACACTGCCATGGGACATCTCAGCATGTCCCGTGGCAGTACTTTTTGGCATGTGGTAGGCACGTGCTAGTGCCTACCACAGCTTGATAAAAGAGCCCTAGTCATTTTCACATATATAAGCCAGTAAACATGTGCATAAGGCTTCTTACAAAGTCAACCCAAATGCAATGGTGAGATTGGTTATAGTTGTGCATACGTTTGGTGTAGGTAATTAGATCCAGATAGTCAGTGCCAGCCCATATTTGGACACTGACTATCCAAGTCTTAGGCAGCTCCTAGAAGTTATTTGGGTACCGCTGAAATTTAGTGGTATGCATGCAGTCATTTGCCTGGATAGTTAGCTGCATGCTAGCCCTGAACATCAGCTCTGCTTCTGCACTGCACCCAGACTGTCCTCCCATCACTAGTCAGATAGTACTACAGTCAATGGCAGCTCTACCATTAGGCCAACTGAGGCAGGGGCCTCAGGCGGCACATTTTCTGAAGCAGCATCGCTCTTTTCCAACCCCCTCCCAACACACAGTCTGGTTTCTCCCTCTTCCTTTCTCAACCCCTTCCTTTAGTTTATCTTCTTATTTTTGATTTACAAAAGTCGGTGGCCGCAGCAATTCTCATACACTGACTTACTGCTGGCACCGACTTCTTCTCTGTACTGTGTCCCGCCTCTCTGATGTAACTTCCTGTTCCCTCAGGGGCAGACCACAGTACAGAGAAGAAGCTGATGCCGACAGCAGGGTAGCATATGGGAATCACTGCCAACAATAACTTCTGGAAATCAAAAAAAGAAGGTAAACTCAGGGAAAGGAGATGAGAAAGAAGGGGTGAAATGCCAGACTGTGGCCATGATGGGGGAAGGGAGTTGGGAGAGAGTGTGAAGGGAGGGATGTTGGACTTGGGGGGGGGGGCAGGGCGGGGTGCCAGGGGCATCATCTCATCCCTGCCTCAGGAGGCAGATTGCCTTGGGCCACCCATGACTGCAGAAGTCACACATGGTATTCGCTGGCATTATCTGATTAATTGCCACTGAATATTACATGGGGAGCTGGTCAGTGGGAGTTAATTGAACAAGGGCTGCTCCTTCCTGAATATTGACCCCATGTAGATTTGGAAATACAAAACCATGTATGTTTTCCTGAACCCACCCTCGTCCCA
The DNA here is from genome assembly GCF_901765095.1 of Microcaecilia unicolor. Lineage (NCBI taxonomy): Eukaryota > Metazoa > Chordata > Amphibia > Gymnophiona > Siphonopidae > Microcaecilia > Microcaecilia unicolor. The sequence continues at coordinate 498,910,639 of NC_044031.1, forward strand.
CCCTCAATGTGGATAAAAGGACATGCATGGTGAAATAATGCGTTACTTGTACTCCACAGGGTGGGTGATTTTCAATTTAACCATTTCCATGAGTAAACGCTGCTTTACCTAGAGAAATGGCTTTAAAACTGATTGTCTCTGTCTTCATACAACAATAAAAATATTTTTCAAAAAAAAAAATTGCCCTCCAAGACAGTAATTTTATAAGGGAGTGTCTAATTTAAGAGGGCAAGTAGGCTCCTAATTAGGCCCTATTTTAAAAAGACAGATACGGAAATAAGCAAATGTTGGTAGATGACAGCAACCTTTGAAAGCTAATCAAGAAATGTATTAAGTTATGTCCAATAAAAAAGGTATCATCTTATTTTCTTTTCCATGTTTTATTTTGTTTTATTTCTATTGATTTCCTTTAAAAGTGGACTAACACGGCTACCACACCTCTCTACTCAAAAAGACAGATAGATACCAGGGAGACAGATGATGAGAGATTGGGGCACCAATGTGGTAGCTTCTACTGATATCTCCTTGAAGTTAACTAAAAAAAAACTATTTAGAGGACATATTTGATGTCTGTCCTGATATTGGGTGTTTTTTGAATACTTATATGGAACATGGACATTGGATGATAAAGAAGTTAACAACTTTATAAAATAAGTATAAAAAGACACTTTTCTGGACATTTTGTATAGGTGCCCTGATATGAAATTACCCCACATGACTTTCTGAAAAAGTCCAGAAATATTTGAATCTCTGTATACAGAAGAATGACCCCTAGTTGTAATACCCAAGACTACCACAATTCCTAACCCACAACAGAACATTGCCTCCGATCCCATGATTCTAATTTTCGCATGAGTCGCTCATGAAAAACTTTGTCAAAAGCTTTCGGAAAAACTAGATACACTACACCAACTGGCTCACCTTTATCGACATGCTTATTCATGCCTTCAAAGAAATAAAGCAAACTGGTGAGGCAGGAGACCCTCTATTCCCTAGTGGACTAATGTCCTACCTTCCCTTTAGCAACCGCTAGATTCTTCCCCAAATCCTGGTTTAGGGTTCATAATCTTTAAAAACTCAGGTGCTTGTGATAAATGACTACCCCCCTTCCTGTAACTTCTTCCTTTCTAAAACAATAAGGATCCTCCAGGGACCCCTCCCTTATAAGCCCCTACTTACCCCTCATGTGAATATTCTATAGAGGCAGAAGTGATGTCCCCTTGGTCCTCCCTGCAGTGGCCATCTTGGAAACCAAAAACTCCCGACTTCTGACAGTATATTCCTGAGATGTAGTTATTTGTTTGGCAAAAACAGGCTCACAAGCCTTTTTTGTATGCCTTGTTATGCCAAGCTGCACATTAATGAGCTGCTTTACATGCATTTGCACTACAGTAGCTCATTAATGTTGAATTTGCATAAACTGAATGTGTACTACTTGAGTGAAACTTTGTCTAAAAGGGGGCTTTGTGTGTTAAACGCTTCAAAAATGCTTTTTTTTTTAAATTATTTTTTTTTGGCCTTTTGGATTATTTAGCTCATGAAGAACCCTTTGTGAAAAAACTTTGCACTTTAATAATACATAGACACCACCAAGGACAGACGGACAGGGAGAAAACAATATGGCTTCTGAAATGTGGCCAAGATATTATTTCTCTCTGTCTTTTCTTCTTCTTCTCCCATTAACAGATGGCTAAGTCGCAATGGGATCTGAAATAGAATCTGTAATAGGAACTTTTATAAGAGGAAAAGACCTAAAATAAATAACCCACTTTTCAGTACAACATAGAATGCCTGAAGGAGACAACAACTACAACTGAAGAATGTCAGAAGGTTTGTTTAAGCGAGAGAGAGATTTTGGAATTCATTTCTTAAAGAGGGTGGGAGAAAAGAAAATTCCAGTTTTGCTCGTTTGAACTTGCTAACTGACTCAGAAGCAGAAGCCTTCACTACTAGAGAAATTCCTTGAAGAGAAAGAGGAAGGCCTGAACTTGAAAAGCTTTGTCTCATAGAAGCCATACAGAGGAAAGCCTTTTTTTCTGTATAAACCCTTTGAAGAGAGCGGTTGTTTGGATTTATCCTAACCTGCTAGGGGGAAAATGTGTCTCTAGAAAACAGGTGTCAGACCACTGAAATCAGAGCAGCCCTGCTGTTTAAAGAACTGAAAAGCTTTTGAGACTATTATATTTTTATCTTGTGTTTTTGCCCTATGGCAGTTATCTATGAAAGTCAAGGCTTGGTGAGAACTAGAGTTGTTTTATATTTTGCCCCTGTATAGAATATCTTCCTTTTATATGAAAACTCTTGAAATGTTTTAATTGATCCCCTGTAAATTAGATGGCTTTAACTTAAAGAAAGTCACCTTCTATGCGTAGACTAGTGATCTATCTCACACCTAGGAACAGCAGTAGGATTCGTGATGCTTCCCTGGCAGGACAGAGAGTAAAAGACAAGGAAGAGAAAATATGCCCAGAGAATAGTCTGCCTTCCTTATCAGTAATATCCATATGTCAACATGGATTCAGGAGGGTGAGTCAAAGAACTATTTGTAGCCAAACCACAATTTTGAGCAAAACTTCAAAAACAGCAAAAGCAATTACTTCAGAGTCAGTTATTGAAGAAAATAACTGTGACATTTTAAACATGAGAGGTCAAACTAAAAGTTTCTTTTTTTACAGTGAAGATGCAGACATTTGTTCTCTGATCTTCCAAATATATAGAGGAACACCACCTAACTATTTACCTGTCCAGTTGGTAAGAGAACACCAGACAACCTAGAATACTGCTAGGACTGCCTACTCTTTTGAAATAAGCAAATTCATGCTGGAGTAGATGGTGTAATGCTTGAAGCTCTAGAGAAAGAACTTGAAGATCCAAGAGAATCTTTGTTTTCAGAATTTCAAACACTTACATTGGATTATAATTTAATAAAATCATAACATACATACTACTACTTGACATTTCTAAAGCGCTACTAGGGTTACGCAGCGCTGTACAGTTTAACATAGAAGGACAGTCCCTGCTCAAAGGAGCTTACAATCTAAAGGACAAATGTACAGTCAGTCAAATATAACCAACATAACACAACAGAAACACATACCAACATAACACAACAGAAATTGCCATGTAGAATACGAATTCTACATGGTAGCCTCTCTTCTGGACAATCTTTCTCAAAGATATTAACCGTTAGTACTGAAATAATCTTGTAAAGGCCCCCACCGTTCCTTTATTGTAGCTACTCTTTTTGGCTGCTTGCGTGTCATACCCACAGTGATGCGTAAACGTCTGGAATAGGTTGTTTGCAATGTGGAATTTCAATATCATTACCATTCACTTCATTTCCAATTTTCCAATATGTGCTTATTTAGTGTTATTATTATTTGTGGCTTCTTATAATGCTGTTTCAATCATAGATGCATGTTACGCATGTGAAACAGTGTAAAACACAGGTACTGCTCTATACATTGCACTTTCGGCTGCTATTTGTGTCTGTACCATTACATGATATCTATCTATCTATCTATCTATCTATCTATCTATCTATCTATCTATCTATCTATCTATCTATCTATCTATCTATCTATCTATTTTTTAATGTGGCAAGAAAATGGCCATTCAAATGTGTATTAGTGATGGTTAGTATTTGCTAGGTCAGCCTTTACTCTTGCAGATGGCTTTGCACAGTGGACCAACTTAGAAGTTGTTGGCTTGTGACTACTTGATTCCAGGCAACAGTGAGTACCCCTGTTAGCTCTCTTTGATACAGAATGCCGCTTGGATATTTCCAGTGCTATTTCATGCCATAGGTTCTTGACAGAATTCTAGTCTAGTGACTACGTTGGCCAAACAAGGCTAGAGATCTTGAATTTCTTCTGGTCCACAACTGCTTTTGCTCAATGGCATGGAGCACTGCCATCCTGGAATATGTAGTCACCTGGAAAAGTTTCTTTACTGATGGAATCATTCACTTCTACAGTATCTCAATGTATTCCTTGGCATTTACCATGCCATTGACATAGACGTCCCAACACCACTTGATGTCATGCAACCCCAAGCCATCTTCAACAAATATTTGATGTCACATTCAGACACTCTGGCTTGCATTCTTCACATAGAAATCACCTTACGTACGTGTGAGCCAGGTCTTCCAAAGAAGCAGAAAGTGCTTTTTTCACTGAAAAATACCTTTTCCCACATCTCATAACTCCATTCTGAGTACTTCTTTGCTTGCTCGACTCTGTACTTCCTCTGTGCCTCTGTTATCTAGAGTTTCTTCTTGCTTTACATCCTCTCAATCCACATTGCAGGCATCTTCTACCCACAGTAGATGAAGAAACTGTCACTCCACAGTTGCCAAACCACTGCCTGAGTAGCTGAGGTGAAGTGAACCTTGCGGTCAGAATTATGTAACTGTGATTGGCTGAAGTCGGATCCACTTTTGCTGCAGGATCTGATTCTGCATAATTGTACTGTTTGCTAAGCAGACAAATGTGAATGCATAGCTAACATACAAAAATAGCTGCATTTGAAAGAGGAATGAACACTGGAACACATGCCCCAAGTTCTATATATGACACCCAAAGTTGGGTGTCCATCTTTGGGTACGTGCAAATAAATTACATAATGAGCTCTAAACCATCAATAACTGAGTGCTAACAACCAATTATTGATGTTAATTGTCAATCATTAAAATTTGTGTGTACATCTGGATGTGACCTATGCGCCTAACTCCCATGGTGCGTAACTCAAAAGGGGGTGTGTTGGGGGCATTCTGAAAGGCTGCATGTGGAATTACAGAACACTGCCTAACCACGCCTAACTTGGGCGCCGGCATTTACAACAGGTTTCAGCAGGCGCAAGTTCAGCATCCAAAAGTTAGGCAATTCTATATAAGGTGCATGTCCTTTACAGAATAGTGCTTACCCCCAAATTCTATATATAGCGCCTTAAGTTGTGTGTGTTAATTTGGCCACATGGTCAAATTGCATGCACAATTTAATTGATTAACAAGCAATCAGTGCTGATAATTGGCACTTAACCGATTAATTAGCAATAATTAGAATTTACAACTTTATTGGTGTATTCTATAAAGTGCTGTGCATTAATTCGAATATGTGCAGCTGAAAAGGGGGCATTGGCATGGGCGCGGAATGGGCAGGTTGTGGGCATTTCTAAAACTATGCATACTGTTACAGAATATACTCTATCTGCACCTAAGTTAGGTGCAGGTATTTAGGTCTGGGTTTAGGTGGTTTTCAGTTTTAGACACAAGAATGGCCACTAAGGAGGAGATTCTATATATGGTGCCTAAAAAAAATCAGCGATGAAATCAGTGCCAACTAAGTGTATTCTATACTCGGCACCTAGATTTAGGCACCGATTATAGAATACGCTTAGTTGATATTTCAGCACTTAAATCTGCGTGCATCCATTCACACCAACTAAAACATGGCATAAATTCCGGCATGTAGATTTAGGCACATTGGGCTATATTCTATAACTAGGCGCCTACATTTCAGAACACCCACAAATTGCCCATTTCCCTGCCCTTAACCATGCCCCTTTTTGCCTGCGCACGCTAGAAGTTCGGCACACATCATCACTGTAAAGCGTAGGCAGCTGAATAGGGTGGGACTCAAGGACCATAGACTGACAAAATTTCTCCCAGTACAATAAGAGAAACTAGAGAGCTTATGGACAGAGCTGGACATTAGTTTGTTTGGTCATTCCAAGCAAAAAGAGGTTCCACTGCCTTTGCTGTACAGGTTGACTTTTATTCTTTCTTTGATCTTGTGCACCACCAAGAGATCTGTCCACAAGATGATCTATGTCGATTCATAGCTTTGAAAGAACTTAAGTGAAAGTGATGAGGAAATAGTTCTGGTCTGATCGCACCACATAACCCCACCTCGAATATTATGTTCAATTCTTGTCGCCGTATCTCAAAAAAGATATAGTGGAATTAGAAAAGGTGCAGAGAAGGGCGATGAAAATGATAAAGGGGATGGGACGACTTCCCTATGAGGAAAGGCTAAAGCGGCTAGGGCTCTTCAGCTTGGACAAAAGGCGGCTGAGGGGAGATAGTAAATTTAAAACAAATCGGAGAAAAGTTTTCTTCACTCAATGTGTAATTAAACTCTGGAATTCGTTGCCAGAGAATGTGGTAAAGGTGGTTAGCTTAGCGGAGTTTTAAAAAGGTTTGGATGGCTTCCTAAAGGAAAAGTCCATAGACTGTTATTAAATGCACTTGGGGAAAATCCACTATTTATGGGATAAGCAGTATAAAATGTTTTGTACTTTTTGGGATCTTGCCAGGTATTTGTGATCTGGATTGGCCACTGTTGGAAACAGGATGCTGGGCTTGATGGACCTTTGGTCTTTCCCAGTATGGCAATACTTATGTACTTATGTACATACATTTTCAATCTCATTATAGCTGAGAATTATTACATATTAATACTGAAATGTTTCCCTCATATAAATCTTTATAATGCTACAGAAGATTTCAGTAGGGGAAATATTTGATTTACTGAGAGATTCTCACATGAAACCCACATTTATGAGATCATTAAAGAATATTCTATGAAATTTGTGTAGTGGGGGGTCTGAGCACCAATGATGGGTAAAGGATTTGATTGACTTGACATAAAATTAATGGAATTACCGACAGCTCCAAGAAAAAGACATTGGTTTGTAGGCTCCAAGGATTTGTCAGCTGTCTCATAAGTGCAATACTGGCTCTTCATATCCCTGCTGCTTCTAATTTAGCAGGACAGGCTCATAATTGAAGCAAATTAACTATTTACACTTGCTACTTCTACCAAGGGAAGAGGACACATCAGCAGGAAGGAATGAGTGGGAAATTAAATTCTTCCCACTTATGCCAGATCTACCCTTTTATAACACATTAACAGTAATTTCATAAGGCGTCAAACATAGGAATAAATACTGAGGGATAAAATAATGAGGTGTTGCTACTGAGCTGAACTGCTATGGCTAATATTACTATATTTGAATTATGCAGCCTGAAAAAAGGCATATGTTACAGAGCTCAAGTGTGCTACCTGATCATTAAGCTTTAAAGTTCATATAACCATCTATTTCTGCCATAAACACATACATTTAAGTAAACATTACTATACATACACACATAATATATAAGTGTTTGCTATACTGCTGTGACCTTCACATAGGCATACAAATTTCTATACAGGTGGTTAACACATTTCTATACAGGTACTAGTATGTCCCTAATGGGCTCACACTCTATATTATACCTGGGGCAGAGGGAATTAAACCCAGGATCTCAACCCACTGCTGACTGTTAGGTAGCAGGGGGAATTGAATCTGGTTCCCCAGGTTTGCAACCCACTGCACTAACCATTAGGCCACTCCACAACATATACACAAACATAAATACAGCAGCTGTAGTTTTTTTAGTTACTATACCAAATGCCAAAAGGGCATCAAATTCCACTTTTTAACATTAACCTTGTGCTTATTATTTGGGCTTTTAGGCTAACGCTTTAGAGTCATTTATAGTAATGTAAACAAGAACATTTTGTTTGCAATTTGCAAAATGTATTGCCAGTGTTGTTGAAAATAGTAGGTCAAAGTACTTAAGTAAAAATAAAAGCATATTTTAATATTTAAGTAAAAGTAAAGGGAAGAACACATTAAAATGTACTTAAGTGAAAGTAAAAAAGTTACTGCCTAATATGATACTTTTTGAGTAAAAAGCAAAAGTACCACAACTATAATGAATGCAACTATTGTTAATGTTTTTATCCCAACTTTATTGCTCTACAATTCAATCCACTTTGCTTTTAGTAACACTAAATTTTTGAAAATGACTTTGTCACTCATATTTGCACTTCTGAGTCACTAATCCACCATAGCTGAAAAGAGTTTCAACAATTGCCTAGCAGAAAGTGGATTGTTCAATATTACTGATGTCTTCTGACTGGGTCTGCAGGTTTTAATTGAGGGAATCTCTGAAACACTTGACATCCTTATAACAAAGAGTACTTCATCATCTGCATTAAAAGTAGTGCTGTCTAATTCATCACTTGCATCTTCATCTTCATTATCATCGTTATGCTGTCCAATTACAAAGAAGGCTGTCATAAAGTTGGAATCATTGTCTGTTGATCTAATAATTTTTCATCTGATGGTAAACTCTGTTTGAATATCTTCGCGAACGATGCAAGAACGTCAAATGTGTAGGCACCCTTCAGTCTTAAGGCCAGAGAAGCAGACTTCCTCTCTAAAGATTTTATCAATCCAGTGGACAGTTATCCCAATGTAAAATTTTCCATGAGATGAGCAGCAGTCTGTTGTAGAGACATGTCTGTTCACCAAGAAATGCTAAAAGCTTCAGCTTCATCTACGCTTTAAAGTGACTCATCTCATCACTGTTCTCTATGGCTGGAGACCAGTGACCAATTCAACAAACAACTCCACTGTTCTCATAGGCTATGTTCACTGAACAGCAAAGTTTCAGATGAGATGATCCATTGTTCCCGGTTCTGCCGTTTCATTTGTTATACTGTGGAATCATCATTTATGTCTTGCTTACACTTTTACTTTTTACTTTTTTTTATTTTATTTATACCATTTTCAATTTACAAATCCAAAAACAAGCTTTGTCAAGAAATTTACAGTGATATCAAAGAAATGAACTTAATATGGAAAATCCCATAACATATTTATGTATAATTAATAGTAGTCCTCAATGTTGGAGACTGATATTTTAAACTTTACAAGAGGATAAGGATATTTTTAAAGCAACATCTAAAAAAAATGGCGTCGGGTAGGTTACATCTTTAAATAATAGAAGTCCTTCTGAAGATACTCATGGTGGGTTAGGAACTCTTGCATTTAGAAATGAGTGAAGTTGTAAAGGATCAAAAAAATGATGTCTTATTCTCATAATATAATACGCATTTACAAGGAAATCGTAATTGGAATTTGGCTCCCAGTTGCAATGACTCGTCTCATATTTAGGAATTTCTTTCTCCTTTCTTGAGTAATCCTTGAAACATCCGGAAATATTTGAAAATTTTACCTCGTAAAAATAGCAGAGGAAATTTGTCTTAAGTATGATCTTAATAAAGCTTCTTTATCCATAAGGAAAACAAATGATACCACTAAATTAGATCTATATACTATTTCTTCCTGGGATTGTTCAAGTAAGGCTGAAACATCCAAACTTTCAGAAGTTACTGGTGGCTTATCCTTTAGTTTTGTACCTTAATTAGGCAAAAGATAAAGTTTTTGTAATGGGGGAAAATTTCCTTCTGGATAGTTAAAGACTTCTCTCAAAAACTTATGAAACAAGTCTCTTAATGGGGTATATTTAAGAAAGGGAAAATTCAAAATCCTCAAATTTAAATTCCTGACCCCATTTTCCAAGTTTTCTCATTTTCGATGAACAAAATCTGCATTTTGTAATATCTTATTATCTTGCTCTTTTAACTGAACCAAAGATAGTTCACAATGTTTTGTAGTCTTTTCTTGTGAAGCAATTTGAGTTTGAAGAGCGTCAATTTTTGTAGTATTTGCGTTAGAATTTGCAACAAAAGTAAGGCATATCTTATGTAAGGATTCCATGGCCCCCCAGAGACAATCTAAAGTCACCTTCGTTGGTTTCTCCAGGGGTAATAGGAGCGATTCTGAATTTAATTGTTTTCCAGCCGTCTGCTGAACAATAGGACTCTCCTCCGGCATACTCCTCTCGCTCCCACTAGCACTGGGGGTGGATGTCAGGTTCAGGTCTTCCGGGGCAATCCCCACTTGTGGCGTCGCCATCTCCACGGTGGAATTCTCCTTTCCTCGCTGTACAGCCGGTATCTCTGGCTGTTGGGAGGGACTTCCTCCCGGACTGCTTTCCGCCTCTCGAACCTGAGCAATCGGACTCCGCGGGCTAAGTGAGATTTCACTTTCAAGGCCTCGGACAGCGAAGCACCCCTCGATGCAACCGGCATCACAAAATCAGTTATCGGGAGTTGCCGAGGATTCGGATCGGTAGAGGGTAAGGAGCGACCTCCTCTCACCTTTCCTTTCCTCTTAGGCATAGCGTTAAAGAAGAAAAATGTCAGGCAATATTTTGCTCCGAGTCTGGTTCCTGCGTCCTACCTCGGCGCCATCTTGAATCAGTCCTCCTACGTTTTACTTTTAACTGCAAGCATCGTATGTAACTGAGTAAAAGTAGTAAAAATTGGTGAAATTATTACTTCAATAAAAGTAACAAATCTTATCCTGTTCTTCATCTTATCCCGTACTTCTTTATAAGTGAAAGTGACATCTTTTACTCAAGTAAAGTAACTAATTACATTTTAGTTACTAGATAACACTCTGTATTACAGCCTTACTATGCTTTCAATTAGAAATGTAAAGGGTATGTTTTGAACATCTACATATGGTTTCAATTTGAAAGAACTTTCCCTTTTCAATTATGAGCTGTCTTACATGACTGAAAATGACCTAAGCGTGCAGTTTTTCAGATTTCTTTCAGACCGGCTCTTTGTTTCCAAGCCAGAGAGACACTGCTGGATTTACTACAAAAGAAAAATTATGGTAGCTGACTTTGCTTTCTTTTATATAGCCAACAAAAAATGTCTTAAAATAATCTAGATTACGATTCAAATGTGCAACAATCTTACAATATAAAAGCAATGGTATAGATGAGAGACTATATTAAGTTGCATAAGCTGTTAATGAGGCAGTTATCACGCTCTAACAGTTAATGCAGCAGTTAGAACACACTAATATCCATATTAACAATTATATGGCACCTTAAAAAGCCATTAAGTAAACATTTCTGCCTAAGTGTATTCTATAAATGGTGCCTAGGTTTAGGCGTGGAATATAGAATACGCTTAGTTGAATCCTAGTGCCTGAAACTATGCATGTCCATTTACACCAGTGAAAACATGGTGTAAATCCCTGCACGTAGATTTACGCACACTGGGCTGTATTCTATAACTATACAAGCAAATTTTGGAATGCCCACGAAATGCCTATTTCCCCACCTATAACCATGTCCCTTTTGAACTGCGCACATTAGAATTTAGGCGCAGTTTATTACAGAATGCGCTTCGTGAGTTGTGTGTGTAAATTCTAATTATTGCCAATTAGTGCTCATTATTCCTTGTTAAGTGCTGTTATCAATGCTGATTAGCTTGTTAAGCCTATTACAGAATATGCCTGGATTTTGGCACAGATCTCTGGACACACTATATAGAATCCGGCAGTTCATGCAGAACAAAGTAGAGAATGAGTGAGGACAGTGTCTTATAGTTAACACAAAGGTCATTATTATACATGGGGAGGGTAATTCTATAACTCGGTGCCTCCATTTAGGAACCCCGAGAGCATGTGCTATGAACCTACTTTATAAAGAAACGTAGGAACCTAGGACCCATTATAGAATGCTAGGGTACCCTGGTTTTGATACACTGATGCCACCCATAGAGCTGGTGTGAGTGCCTACATGCGGCAGCTACCCATGTAACTTACAGTATATGCATCAGGGCTGCCGAGAGAGGGGGCAGGGCGGACAAAATTCCATGGGTCCGGGCCTCCAAGGAGGGCATGGCACCAGGGTCTCTCTCCTTCTCCTGCTCCCAGGCCACCGGCACTGCAGTCCTAGGTCTCACCTGCCTGCCCTTGGCTCCGTCGAGAGGCCCCCTCCATCTGCTACCGTGAGCAGGCCCCCTGCATTCAAATCGGCAGCACCTCAGTCACCTCCATATGAAAGCGGCAGATCGCCTTCATTCAGGCCTTCCCTCACTGTGTCCTACCCTCATCACTTCCTGTTTCTGCAAGGGTGGGGCACAGTGATGGAAGGCCCGAAGGGAGGCGATCTGCTGCTTTCATACAGAGGTGACTGAGGCCGAGGGCAGGCAGGTGAGACCGGGGACTGCAGCGTCGGCGGCCTGAGAGCAGGAGAGGGAGGCAACAGTGGTAGGGATTGGGGGGTGGCAGCGGGGGCTCCGGGGGCGGCCTTGCCCCAGGCCCAGCTCAGTCTCTCGGTGGTCCTGATATGCATATATGTGGGAGCTCCATCTATGTCCCATCTTTTTAACTCTGCGTAAATGCCACTTGCAAATATATGCTATGTAAGTTAGGTGGAATTAGAAAAGGTACAGAAAAGGAGATGGGACGACTGACGACTTTCCTGTCAGGAAAGGCTACAGTGGCTAGGGCTCTTCAGCTTGCAAAAGAGACGACTGAGGGGAGATATGATACAGGTCTATAAAATACTGAGCAGAGTGGAATTGGTAGACTTAAATTATTTGTTTAATCTTTTCAAAAATACTAGGACTTGTGGGGGGGGGGGGGGGGGGGGGGCGGGGCACACAATGAAGTTACTAAGTAGTAAATTTAAAACAAGCCGGAGAAAATATTTCTTCATTCAACATGTAATTAAACTCTGGAATTCGTTGCCAGAGAATGTAGTAAAAGCAGTTAGCTTAGCAGGGCTTAAAAAAAGGTTTGGATAATTTCCTAAAAGAAAAGTCCATAAGCCATTATTAAGAGTGACTTGGGAAAATCCACTGCATATTTCTAGGATTAGCAGCATACAATCTGTTTTACTTTTTTGGGATCTTGCCAGGTACTTGCGACATGGATTGGCTACTGTTGGAAACATGATACTGGGCTTGATAGACCATCAGTCTGTCCCAGTACGACAATGCTAATATTCTTATGTTCTTATTTAGGCAGCATGCTCATATATATGTATGTGCATATATGCTGAATGTGTGAATATGCTAGTATTCTAATTATTTCAGTGCGTAATGCACACATTAGTATCTGTTTTATAGAACTGTCCTGAATTGTTAAAGAAGCAGATAACAAGGCATGGTTAACATCACCTAGGTAGGCATTGCCTTATTTATTTATTTACTGGGATTTATTAACCACTTTTATGAAGAGAGATTCATTCACTTGCCTTATCTGCAATGTAGTTACCACACAGTAATGAAATTGTCTCTGCATTAACTGTATGGGCTGATGCTGGCAAGACAGAGGCTTTGCAGCTACAGAGTGGTAATTTTGTCAGCTACCCCAGGGTAATGGCGAATTCTTACTGCGTCTTAATAAATAGGTGCAAATGATGTTTTATTCTGTTCTTATTTTTATTATTCATTAAATCAAAGTTTATTAAACCTTAATATGTTTCTGTTCTGTTGAAGAAGAATGTTCGTCTGGGCCACAATAATTAATTAATTACTTAAATACAGACGAAAATAAACTTATTGACTAAGGGGTCCTTTTACTAAGCTGCAGTAAGCACAGAGGATCTGGGAAGAACACAGAGGATCTCTAATTAGAAAATGAATGGTATGTCAAGTGGTGCTTAGATGGCAACTCTGGACTGGCTTGTAAGGTCTATGTCCTGCATATAGCAATTCAGTTTAGGATGGATTGCAGAGGGCTTCAATGGAGACTCCAGTAATTTGGAACTTGAAGACAATGCAGGGCAGGCTTTTACAATCTGAGTCCCGTGAATGACATGACAGATTCAGATAGGCTGGAGTGGGCTTTGATGGCAAACCTAGTAGCTGGAACATAAGAACAGAGCCGGGCAGATTTCTACGGTCTATGTCTCAGAACTCCCAAATAAAGACCATGATCAAGTACATAATCTCACGTTCATTGCTGATTTTAATCTTGAACTGATAATGAATGGGACTGTTGGGCAGACTGGACCGTTCAGGTCTTTATCTGCCGTCACTTACTATGTTACTATCCAGCTTATTTTCGAAGGAGATCACCGGCCATCTTCTGACACAAATCGGGAGATGGCCGGTGATCTCCTGAACCTGGCCAAATCGGTATAATCGAAAGCTGATTTTGGCTGGTGCCAACTGCTTTCTGTTGCGGAGCCGGCCAAACTTCAAGGGGGCGTGTCGGTAGGGTAGCGAAGGTGGGACTGGGGCGGGATGGGGGCGTGGTACAAGATGGCTGGCTTCGCCCAATAATGGAAAAAAGAAAGCCGGCCTTGACGAGCATTTCGCCTGCTTCACTTGGTCCCTTTTTTTTCAGGACCAAGCTTCAAAAAGGTGCCCCAACTGACCAAATGACCACCGGAGGGAATTGGGGATCACCTCCCCTTACTCCCCCAGTGGTCACCAACCCCTTCCCACCCAAAAAAAAAAGAAAAATATTTTTTTGCCAGCCTGAAATGTCATACCTAGCTCCCTGACAGCAGTATGCAGGTCCATGGAGCAGTTTTTTGTGGGTGCAGTGCACTTCAGGCAGATGGACCCAGGCCCACCCTCCCTACCTGTTACACTTGTGGTGGTAAATGGGAGCCCTCCAACCCCCCCAAAACCCACTGTACCCACATGTAGGTGCCCCCTTCACCCATAAGGGCTATGGTAGTGGTGTACAGTTGTGGAGAGTGGGTTTTGGGGTGGTTTTGGGGGGCTCAGCACCCAAGGTAAGGGAGCTATGCACCTGGGAGCTATTTTTGAAGTTCACTGCAGTGCCCCCCTAGGGTGCCCGGTTGGTGTCCTGGCATGTCAGGGGGACCAGTGCACTACAAATGTTGGCTCCTCCAACGACCAAATGCCTTGGATTTGGCAGGGTCTGAGATCGCCGGCATTAGTTTCCATTATCGGCAAAAACCGATGCCGGCCATCTCAAACCCAGTCATCTTTGATATTTGGCCGGCCCGAACTGTATTATTGAAACGAAATATGGCCAGCTACCTTTTTCGATAATACGGTTTGGGACTGCTCTTTGCAGCACCGGCCAAATAGATGGCCGGCCATCTATTTGGCCGGTGCCGTTCGATTATGTCCCTCCACGTTATTATGTTACTGCAGCTTAAAATGGATTAGCGCGACATGTGCTCAGGCATCCTGCAGTAATTTTTGGATCTGTGTGTACAAACCATGTGCTAAAATATATTTTACTTTTAGCACAGAGGGGGCATGTCTGGGGGCGGAGAGTGGACGTTTCTGCGCTAATCAGTTGCTATATCTACATTTCCACATGCTAACTGATTAGTAAAGGCAGGGCTTTTTTTGAGGGGGTACTGAGTACCAGCACCTTTTCCATTGTCTACTAAAATTGACCCATGGTCTCCAAGTTTTAATGAAAGAGCTCAGGCCCTACACACCAATTCTGCCTTGTCATAGATTCTGTGACTGGTTGTAGGTGGCCTGGCTATTGTGGGGTGGGTCCCTCAGTGATCACCTCACCCCTGAAGGATGGCCTGGCATTTGAGTACTGGCACCTTTTTTGCTAAAAAAAAAAAATAACGCACTGAGTACAGGATTAGTGTGTGAGCTCTTATCACCTACAAAATAGGTGTAGGAAATTGCTCATGTGCTAATATTGCTTAATGGCTGCATGCTAATGGCAAAATTAGCACATGGGCCATTAATACAAGAAATAGAAAACTGGCCATTTTCTAACTGTGGTAAAAATGGCCTTAGCACATGGGAAAGACCCATGTAAGGGTGTACTAAAAAGCCACTTTTTACCACAGCTTAGTGAAAGGATCCCCTAAGATTTTACAAAAAAGGAATCGGTCTACAAAGGGCAACAAAGGAACCAGTATTAATAGGCCAAAATCAGAAACAGCATATTGTTACAAACAAGAAGAAAAAAAAAAGGCAGAAATGTTTAGAACCGCATATGTGAATATGGAAATGGCTAGGAATAATTCATAACTTTTGGTGTGCGCATTTGTATAATAAAACTTACATTCTCATATTCTAATGCATCTTTGGCAAAGGGCAAAGGGCAAAGTGCAGCTGGTTTCTTATCAGTTGGTTTTGTGCACAGCCATTCTGCCCTGTGTTGTCAGAACAGCAGTCATTTTCAATCCTAATCCATCACTACATAAGATTTCCTAAACATTATACTTTATTTAGCAGCCATCTCTCATCTCAGACTCTTGCCACTGCATATTTATGTATATACATTATAGAGGACACGCATGCAAAGGTTTTTAATACGTGTAATAGAAGGGAATTCTGCTTTCACATCTGGGCTGTCTGCCATCATAAATGCCAGTACAGCTGTCCTTGCAATTTGTATATTTTTCAAGCATGGATGACTGTAATGAGCAGCCATGAAGGCACTATTCCATTTAAGGAAATGTAAAATGAATGTCATATTTTAAAAAAAATATGTGTAACATAAAATGAAGAGACACATTTTCAGTGACCTGACTTTCTCATTGTTGCCCCTCCCCCTGCCATCTCTCTCCAGCTCGCAAAAGTAGCTATGAGCGAACCAGTAGGGGAATCGCCAAAAAAAAGCTACAAAATACTTGAGCTGATTCAGGGCCAGATTTACCTATAAACTAGACAAGCTACACCTGAGGGCCTCACATTACAAGGGGCCTCACACTTCACTAGCATGGAAAACTATTAATCTTAAAATTTACTTCTTACTTCATAGAAGGGGCCTGTTAAATGTTATAGCTTAGGGGGGCCACAATGCACATAAATCCGCCAAGAATTCTAGGCTTAGTGGAATATAAATTTTATAAATAAATAAAATAAGTAAGAAAAATCTGGCCCTGAGCTGATTACTAATGAATGTACACATACATTTTTCAGCTCACAAACTGCAATTTCACCTTACAGCAAGCAATGACACTAACTCCTAGTTTTAACTCACAGATTTAATGTAAAGATAATATCAAGACAGCAACAGAAAACACCGTTAGCCTGCAATGTTGTTCAAAAATATTTCCTGCACGAAGCTTGCTTCCATTTCAGTTCCGGATTATGCACCTCTGGGGTATGCAATATCTTGCAGCTCAGAAATCAGATTGCATTCCAGGGCTGCTGACAAAATATTACCATATAAACCAGGCAGGACTTTGCAGAAATAGTACCTGATACAGGCTTGATTCAGTTATTTCTTTCAATTGTGAAGAGAAGAATAAAATACCCAAACTGACAAGTCCTATAGCTTCAAGGGAAACCAAACTGACAGCGTGTTTCTGCCTAAAATGGGCAGAATCTTTGCTGAAGAGGTGGGACTAGTTTTCCATGTCACTCAAGTAATAACACATGAGGTGGCAAACCTTTCTTTAGATGAATGAGGATTTCAGGTGTATTTTTGATTTACTCTACCGATAAAACAACTGGTCCCAGACCACTGCACAGCAATTAGTATATTAAGCATTTTTAAAGAAATGCATGCAGTACTATAAACTGCTAAAGGCAGAATGTAGTGATCTGCTTAACAGCTGTTAACAAGTAGGGGTGGGTTTATTTATTTATTTAATACATTTATACCTCACATTTTCCCACCAGTTGCAGGCTCAATGTGGCTTACACAAAACTGCAGGGTAGGCTACGGTTCAGAGAGTATAATTAAACATTGTAGTAGTAGGTTATTAGCATATTGATATCATTTAAAACAACAACTGATAACAAAAGATAGTAGAAAAATTCATGGATTATGCTGAAAAACAGGTGGAAGTACATTAGGTTGAGTCTGTAAGGTATGCCTTCTTGAACATGGTGGTCTTCAATAGTTTTCTGAAATTTAGATAGTTCTGGGTTGATTTTACGGTTCTAGGCAGTGCATTCCACAGTTGTGTGCCTATGAAGGAGAAGTTGGATGCGTAGGTAGATTTGTACTTCAGGCCACTGCAATCTGGGTAATGTAAATTTAGGAAGGATCGAGAGGAATTCAAACTGTTTCTGGGTGGAAGATCCACCAGATCTAGCATATAATCGGGAACTTCTCCGTAAATAATCCTATGAATCAAGGTACAGATCTTAAAGGCGATACATTCTTTAATGTGCAGCCAATGTAATTTTTCACGAAGGGGCTTGGCAGAATCAAATTTAGATTTTCCAAAGATCAGTCTCGCCGCTGTGTTCTGGGCGGTCTGAAGTTTCTTGACTAAATATTCTTTGCAGCCTGCATAGGGTTGTCATTTGAAATGAATGTTGTCTATCAGTAATAGTGCATCCTTTTCTTAGAATGTGTACTATGGGCTGGATTCTATAAAGGGTGCTCAAAATTTGTTGCCGGAAAAAATTGGTAGCAAGCGCAATTCTATAAAGGGAACGTGTCCTTTATAGGCACGTGCTTAGCACCGATTCCTGCGCTGAACTGTGAGCGCCAGACTTACACCTGCTGAAACTTGGGGTACATGCTGGCGCCCAAGTTAGGTGTGCTGAGGCTTAATTCTGTAACTATATGCGCATCTTTTTGGAACACCTCTGACATGCCCATGGCCACACCCCTTTTGAGTCACATGCTAGTAGAGTTAGGCACCTTGCCTTATAGAATAACAAGCAGGCAGATGCGCATGCAAGTTTCAGTGTGTGCCAATGGCAAAATTAGTGCATGGGCCATCAATACAAGAAATAGAAAACTGGCCATTTTCTAGCTGTGGTAAAAATGGCCTTAGCACATGGGAAAGACCCATGTAAGGGTGTGCTAAAGCCACTTTTTACCACAGCTTAGTGAAAGGATCTCCTAAGACTTTACAAAAAAGGAACCAGTCTACAAAGGGCAACAAACGAACCAGTATTAATAGCCCAAAATCAGAAACAGCATATTGTTACGAACAAGAAGAAAAAAAAATAATTAGTTGTTAGCACCCAATTATTGATAGTTAAGGACTTGTTACTCAATTAATTTGCGCAGGTATCTTGGGCGTGCGCTCACTGGGTGCCGTATATAGAATCTGGGGGTTTGTCCACATAGTGCATCCTCTTTGCACATACTGCATACTTTCTTCCCCTAGGGTGCATGCAAAAATTATCGCACATTCATGAGCCATTGTGCTTATTTATTTATTTATTTATTGCATTTGTATCCCACATTTTCCCACCTCTTTGCAGGCTCAATGTGGCTTACAATGTGTCGTTATTGGTAGAGAATGGATTGGGAGAAAAACAGTTAGTGTTGTATATAGCGTAGCTTAATCAAAATACTGTGTTTCCCCGAAAATAGGGCATCCCCATAAAATAAGACCTACCGAGGTTTTTGGTGCCCTTGGAAAATATAAGGCCTCCCCCGAAAGTAAGGCCTAGCAAAGTTTTTCTTTTACCGGTAAGTAGGGTCGCCCCCCCCCACCCGAGATCGCTGGGCCCCCCCTCCGTCGCTCCGAAACTAACCCCCCACCCGAGGTCGCCCCCCACCCGAGATGGCGCCCCCACCCAAAGTCTCCGGACCCTGCCCCCCTCCGTCGCTCCGAAACTAACCTGAACTTAAGCCTCCTTTCACTTTCCTTCCAGTTCGCAGGAGCAGCAGGGCAGGCCTCTCCTTCCTTCCGTGCCCCACCCTCGCCTGACGTTACGTTATGTCAGGCGAGGGCGGGACACGGAAGGAAGGAGTGGCCTGCCCTCCTGCTGCTGCTGCTTGCTGAGAACTGGAAGGAAAGTGAAAGGAGGCTTAAGTTCAGGTTAGTTTCGGAGCGACGGAGGGGGGTGGGGTCCGGCGACTTCGGGTAGGAGCGCCATCTCGGGTGGGGGGGGGCGACCTCGGGTGGGGGGTTACCGGTAGTTGCAGGAGCGACGGAGGGAAGGTGGGCGGGCCAACCGTGTTTCCCCGAAATACTAAGACATCCCCTGAAAATAAGACCTAGCGCCTTTTTGGGCGCAAAAATTAATATAAGACAGTGTCTTATATTTGGGGAAACACGGTAGAACAAATAGGTATAAGTAATAAACAGTGCTTGTGTATCCTATTGGGAAAGAATGCACACTGTGGCTTGGGTTCTACATATGTCAACTAAATGGTTATGGTTATACTGTATTTGATATACCACCATTCGTAATTA
Source organism: Microcaecilia unicolor (assembly GCF_901765095.1). Taxonomy (NCBI): domain Eukaryota; kingdom Metazoa; phylum Chordata; class Amphibia; order Gymnophiona; family Siphonopidae; genus Microcaecilia; species Microcaecilia unicolor. Next base: position 498,930,422 of record NC_044031.1, read on the forward strand.
ACAGCATTGTGGTTTACAATAAAATCATAGAAAAAGAAAAGAAAGAAAATGTTCAATAGGACAGAAGAAAACAAAGTACAGGGTCAATCACTCACGGCTATTAGGAGGTAGAGAGACCGAACAAGAGGGGACAGTAACACATCAAGGCCTAGGACAGAGGATGGCTTGTTGCCACCTGGCAGTGGGCAAAGTCTATTGTTTTTTCCGCCATAAGCCAACTTGAATAAGTGGGTTTTGAGAGCTATCTTAAACTTGGGAAAGGTAAGCTTGAGGCGGAGCATGGGTGGAACAGAATTCCACAGGGATAGGGAAATGCAGTAAAAAAATAGACTGTCTTGTAGACTCTAACCTAGCAGTAGATGGTGAGGGAATGTGTAGGCGTCAGTCATTCAAGGACCTTAGAAGTCTGAATGGCACATATTGGGTTATCACTGATGAGAGGTATGAGGGGGATCCCTGAGGACACAATTTTATAGGTCACAGTAAGGATTTTGAGTTGGATACAGTAGTTATGACATGATTGAATTTTCTGGTGCGAGTAAAGTTGGCATGCAAATGGCAGTGTGGCCAAACTGCGCACACAACTTTGTGGCCAATTATCTGTACCAACAAGCCAGTTGGTACAGATAATTGGCCACTAACAATCAATTATCAGCACTAATTGGCACTAATTAGAATCTATACATGCAACTTTCTAAGCGTATTCTGTAAAGTGGGGGGTATGATCTGTGCTGCGAGTCATGACGTCCAGCATGTTCCTTTATGTGAAACTGAGTTTCAATAGCCAATACTACCACAGGCTTCCCACACTGTGGCTACCCCATTGGAGAAGGTTCCAATGCACATGGGGCAATCTCAACTCTGAGGAAAAGTGATGACGCAGAGCGCAAGACCTCTGCTTATGTTGTGCAGACTTGGGACATTATGCCACTAGCTGTCCCAAGAAACCTGGAAACTCCAAGGCCTAGGGTTGGTTGGGAAGGCACCCCTAGGTCCACCTCAAACTACATCAACCTCCCTTATCACTCTACCAGTCACCCTCCGGTGGGGAGACAAATGAATCCTGGCCTTCCTTGACTCAGGGGCTGCTGGGAATTTTGTGGACAAATGACTGATACATCAACATGGGATCCCTGTAAATCCACTCTGGAGACCACTTTGTATCTTGTGAATCTATGGAGATCCACTGCCTGGACAGCTGGTGATGATAACTAGCCCCATTTCTCTCCAAGTGGATCTTTTGCTTCAGGAAGTCGTAGAGTTCTATGTACATCCTAAGTCAGTCAACCAGATCATTCTGGGACTTCCCTGGTTACAAAAACATGAACCCCATGTTGACTAGGGCCCGAACTGCTTTCACTCCTGCCTCACTCCAATGCACCCTTGGCTACCTATGGCTAAAGCTGAGCAATGCCCACTCCAGGGTCTTCCTGCAGTATATGGTGCCTTCGCGGATGTGTTTTGTAAGAAGCAAGCCATGACCCTATCACCTCACCGAGAATATGACTGCCCTATTGACCTCTTACCAGGTAAGATGTTACCTAAGGGCAAAGTCTATGCACTCTCTATTCCAGAAACCAAAGCAATGAGGGGATATATCCAGGCTAATTTCTCCCCTCCACCTCTCCGGCAGGAGCAGGATTCTTATTTGTAGGGAAGGATGGATCCTTTGCCCAGGTATTGATTACCATGGTTTGAACGAGATCACTGTCAAGAATAAATACCCTTGCTGTTCATAGCAGAACTGTTGATCACTTACAGGGGGCTACCAATTTCACCAAACTGGACCTCTATGGGGCCTATAATTTAATCTGGATCCGAACTGGTGATGAGTGGAAAACAGCCTTTGGCACATGGAATGGACATTACGAATACCTGGAATACCTGGTGATGCCTTTTGGATTATGTAATGCCCCCGCTGTTTTCAAACAATTCATAAATTAAGTGTTCTGAGACCTCCTTTACTTTTGTGTCTTGCTTTATCTAAATAACATCCTGGTGTTCTCCACATCTTTGACTGAGTATCGAATTCATGTCAAGATGGTGCTGCAGCGCCTAAGGGAGAATGGCCTATACACTACGCTGGATAAATGTTTCCTTGAGCAGATGGCCCTCCCCTTTTTGGAGTATCTAGTTTCTTGTTCTGGCCTTCAGATGGATCCAGACAAATCTGCAGCAATCCAGGACTAGCCGCAACCCATGGACCTTAAGGCCCTTCAGAAATTCCTGAGCAATGTGAACTATTACTGGCAATTTATCCACAATTACTCCAGCCTCACGGCACCTCTCACCTTCCTCACTCGCAACGGAGTTGACATGCATAATTGGTCAACTGAAGCTCAGCTGGTCTTCTCCAAGCTCAAGGAGGCCTTCCTGTTGGCTCCTGTACTGCAACGACCTGACATATCTCACCCCTTTGTTGAAGTGGATACCTCCTCCATATGGGCTGGGGCCATCCTCTCTCAGACCTCCCCCAGCTGGAAACTTTTGCCTTGTTCCTTCTTCTCTAAGAAGTTCACCCCGGCCGAGCAGAACTATACCATTGGGGATCATGAACATCTAGTCATCAAGTTAGCCCTGGAGGAGTGGAGACACTTTTTGGAAGGAGCTGTGCACCCGTTCACCATCACCACTGACAATAAGAACTTAGTATAATTATAAAAAGCCAAAAGACTGAAACCCCGTCGGGCCAGGTAGTCACTTTTCTTCTCCCACCATCGTCCAGCAAAAAAGAATGCTGATTCCCTTTCCTGTCCTTTGACTCCACTGGCACCATCTCCGAGCCTCAACCAATCATCGATTCAAGGAAGATTCTGGCTGTCTCCCAGATGTCAGTTCCCCCTGGAAAGATACTGGTTCCCAAGCAATATGAAGGAAGATCTTGCAATAAGCGCATGACTCTAAATTGTCATGGCACCCGGGAATAAAGAGGACACTCCAGCTGGTGGAAACCCATTATTGATGGCCTCAAGTGGCTCAGGAAGTACAAAAATACATCAACTTATGTGCCAATTGTGCCAGGAATAAGCCAGTGTATGTGCACCTGTGAGGCTTGCTTCATCCTCTTCTAGTTCCTGAGCAACCCTGGTCAGATATTGCCATGGATTTTGTCACCAATCTTCCATCTTCTCAAAGGTATACCACTATCTGGGTGGTGGTAGATTGCTTCTCTAAGATGGCACACTTTGTTCAGTTGAACTCCCTTCTGTCAGCTGTCTCCATGGCCCAGCTCTTTATCAAGGAGATCTTTCATCTCCACAGGCTGCCAGAATGCATTGTCAGTGATTGTGGAGTTCAGTTCACCTCTTGCTTCTGGCAGAAACTATGTAAGAACATCAACATCCGTTGGACTTCTCCTCAGTCTATTATCCTCAGTCTAATGACCAGATGGAGAAGGTAAACCAGACTAAAGAGCTTTCTCTGAGCCTATGTTAATGAGCGTCCAAGATGACTGGGCACCTCTGCTTCCTTGGGCCAAGTTCTCCTATGATAACCATGTTAGTACAGTGACCAGCTCTTTTACCTTCCATGTGGTATATGGGCAACATCCTCGGATTCCAGTGCCAGTCTGCTTTCCTCCTCCACAGGCGGCAGGAGATATCTGGGAAATTTGGCACCAGACTCGGCGACTACTCATGCAGGCATTAGCCAGTACAAAAAGTGGGCCGATTGCAAGTGATAGTCAGCTCCCATATTTTGCCCTGGGAAGAAGGTGTAGCTGAGTACCAGACACCTTCAGCTCAAGGTGCCCTCTCGGAAGTTTGCACCCAGGTTCATTGGCCCAATTGCAGTACAATGGCAGCTGAGTCCAGTTGTGTATCGGTTACATCTTCCCTCCACCATGAACATCCACAATGCCGTCCATGTCTCTTGCTAAAATCTGTAGTGTTATTGACAGCGATGGCTACAGACCCTCCACCACCTACACCGGCAGTTGCCACTGACCCTGAGTTTGTAAGAGAACCAGGGAGAGACTACACTATCCCCTGGCCTGGAAGGGCTATGGACCAGAAGATAACACATGGAAACCTGCTGTCAACGTGCAAGCCCCAGTACTCATTAGGTGTCTTCATCACCTTTATCCCCTTAAGCCTAAACCTAGAGGGCTGGGGAGGGGGCTTTGAGAGGGGGTGCTGTCACGGCCTTCACCTGATTCAGGAAGCCGCTTGAGTCGTGCAGCATGCTGTGCCTAAGAGTCTTGTGAGTGTTTACTTCCTGGTTGCTGCACTTCCCTTTTATGTCCCTAGATGAGGAGCTGACAGATGACCTCACTTCCTGGCTAGGGATAAATAAGGAAGTGACCTATACTCCTCCAGTGCTTCGGCAACAGGCTTCTAGAGTTGTGCTACTTCAGTGTTCGTTGCCTGGCCAGTTCCTGCTTCCAGTCCTGCTTGTTCCTGCTTCCAGTCCTGTTTGTTCCTTCTTATTCCAGCCCTGTCTGTTCCTGTTTCCAGTCCTGCTTGTTCCAGCCCTATTTGTTCCTCCTTCCAGCCCTGTTTGTTCCAATCTTCGAGTCCTGCTTGTTCCTGTCTCCAGTCTTGCTGTTGAGAGCTCTGCCCATTGCCCTCCCTTGCTCCACCCACTACACGCCCCCTTGCATTTGCATGCTATGCCACTTATGTGCCCTCCTAGCATGGTCATGGGTACACTTACACATGTAACTGTTAGTATTCTGTAAATGTATGTGCAATAGGCCTGTGTGGATCTAGCCTCCCATCAGATCAGTACATTCCAAGGGGGCATCGCTTCTTTCTGTCCATTCAGAGCAGTTGATTTTGAGGAGGCGAGAAAATTTGCTTATTCAATTGCAGGTTCTAGAGAATGGAACCATTGCCTTTAGCAGACCCTGCTTTATTTAAAAAACAATTGAAGAGTCATTTGTTTGCATTAGCATACGGGTTACATGCAGATAGCATTAAGATGCATACATTTCAGTGTGACAGGCAGGTAGCACTGTTTGATTAGTTTGTAATTTAGACTGCGGCATTTAGGTGCATTAGCAGGATGTTTAGGTGTTGTTATTGAGTGTTTTGTTGTGTTGAGGTATTTTATAACTTTATGTATTTTATCAGTATTGCTATATATATTTTTACTTTTGTGTATGCTTTATTGTACTCTGTCTTGTTAAAGGCGAACAAGAAATAAATTTTAACCTTAACCTTATGCACCCAAGGGGCGAGTAAATGTGGGCACCCAGTTATAGAATTGCTCTTAACATGTGCAGGTGCATAGGATATTAAAGAGGGCCAGCAGAGCTCAAGACTTTCCAGTGTTGATGTAACATATAAGAACATACGAACATAAGAGTAGCCATACTGGGTGAGACCAATGGTCCATCTAGCTCAGTATCCTGTTTTCCAAACAGTGGCCAAGCCAGGTCACAAGTATCTGGCAGAAACCCAAATCATGGCAACACTCCATACTACAAGTCCAAGGCCAAGCAGTTGCTTCCCATGTCTGTCTCAATAGTAGACTATGGACTTTCCTCCAGGAATTTGTCCAAACCTTTTTTAAATCCAGATACGCTAACCGCTGTGACCACATCCTCTGGCAAAGTGTTCCAGAGGTTAGCTATTCATTGAGTGAAAAAATATTTTCTCCTATTTGTTTTAAAAGTATATCCATGTAACTTCCTTGAGTGTCCCCTAGTCTTTGTACTTTTTGGAACTAGTAAAAAAATTGATTTACTTCTACTCGTTCTACACCACTCAGGATTTTGTAGACCTCAATCATATCTCCCCTTATCCGTCTCTTTTCCAAGCTGAAGATCCCTAACCTCTTTAGCCTTTCCTCATACGAGAGGAGTTCCATCCTTTTTATAATTTTAGTCGCTCTTTTTTTAACCTTTTCTAATTTTGCTATATCTTTTTTGAGATACGGCGACCAGAACTGAGCGCAATACTCAAGGTGTGGATGCACCATGGAGCGATACAAAGGCATTATAGTATTTTCGGTCTTATTCACCATCCCTTTTCTAATAATTCCTAGCAACCTGTTTGCTTTTTTGGCCACCGCTGCACACTGAGCAGAAGATTTCATCGTATTATCTACAATGACACCCAGATCTTTTACTTGAGCACTGACCCCCAAGGTGGACCCTAGCATCAGGTAACTGTGATTTGGATTATTCTTTCCAATGTGAATCACCTTGCATTTGTCTACATTAAATTTCATCTGCCATTTGGACGTCCAGTCTGCCAATTTCTAAAGGTCTTCCTGTGATATTTCACAGTCCACACATGTTTCAACAACTTTGAATAGTTTTGTATCATCTGAAAAGCTGATCACCTCACTCGTCATTCCGATTTCCATATCATTTATAAATATGTTAAATAGTACCAGTCCCGGTACAGAGCTCTGCGGCGCTCCACTTTTCACTGTTTTCCATTGAGAGAAATGACTATTTAACCCTACCCTCTGTTTTCTGTCCAATAACCAATTTCTAATCCACACCAGAACCTTGCCTCCTATCCCATGACTCTTTATTTTTCTCAGGAGTCTCTCATGAGAAACTTTATCAAAAGCTTTCTGAAAATCTATATATACTACATCAACCGGCTGACCTTTATCCATATGTTTATTCATGCCTTCAAAGAAATGAAGCAAATTGGTGAGGAAAGACTTCCCTTGGCTGACATCTCCTAAGCACCCCAAGCAGCTTCTATGTTTACTAGAATAAAATCTCTAGGTATAAACCCATACTGACTCTGTCCTATTAAACCATGTTTGTCTACGTGTTCTATAAGTTTGTTCTTTATAATAGCTTCCACCATTTTGTCCGGCACCGACGTCAGGCTTACTGGGCAAAATAGTGGAAACTATTATAAAGAATAAAATTATAGAACACGTAGACAAACATGGTTTAATGGGACAGAGTCAGCATGGGTTTATACCTAGAGATTTTATTCTAGTAAACATAGAAGCTGCTTGGGGTGCTTAGGAGATGTCATTTGTTTTCTTCTTTACCTATCTGCTAAATCAAAATGTATCTCACATTTAAGAAACATCACTTCATTCTTACCTGCTTTTGCTCCTCCCCTAATCCATCCCACATTGATGCTACTATTTTGGAAACTTCCCCAAAAGTAGCATTTGGATTTTGACCCTTAATGGCTGCTTGGGTATCTCGAAAGAATAATGCATAAGCAGAGACGGGCTTTTGTGGCTCATTGGGATCCTTCTTTTTCTTCTTTTTTGGGGTTTTAGGCTTCTTTCCGATATCAGAGGCAGGCCTCTTCTCACCTCCACTGATCTGCAATCAAAATATACAAACATTAGATGAAATCGTATTCACTGTACATTTGCAACATTTTATAAGCGTCTCTATCAGCAATAACAGTAAGAAAAAAGAAGGCATGCAGCTCTGAAAGAACCTATAAAGCTTTGTTCTTGGTTATTTTCCATATTCACTTTTAAACTTAAAATTTGTGTTATACAGGATCTGTTTTGAATTTATAAGCCCAATTTTGCGTAAAACAGTGAATCCGCTGAATCCTCAGTCACAGCAACCAGAACTTAATATTACAGAGTTTCTAGAAAACTCATTGGAATTAATTACGTAAAGAACTACTCTTATCGTTTCATTTGCACTGGAAATGGACAAAACAAATATCTTTAAACTTTATTTTAAATCTTTGAACAGTAAATTTCTTGGGCAAGCCATTCAAATTTTTCCAGATTTGAATAGGGAGACTCAAGCCCGTCGGCGAGAGTTTCTCGGTTTAAAATCCAAAATTTTAGCTCTGGGAGGATTGTTTAAATTAGTTTTTCCTTGTCGTTGTATAATAACATTAAATTCAGTTACATATATGTTTATGGATCCCAAGAAATTGAAGGAATTTTTGATTTCTAAAGAAAGTGTAGAATGTTCGACCCAGGTAACCCAATAGGGTGTGAGAACTCGCTGAAGTCTGGCTGCGGATTGCCTTTTTTGATCCTGCTCTTATTTGTTTTCTTTTTCCTAATATTTTTGCCTTGAATCTTGTCTTAAGTTGTGGTCTAAATGAAACTAATTTTTTCCTTTAAGTTGTGAAACTATTATATTTCTGTATCCAACATTTATTGTTTAAATAGATGGATGTTAAATAAAATATATAATAAAAAAAATATATCTATAGGGTAGGTAGGAAAAGGGACATCCAAGCCAGGATATTTTTAAATAGGAAGGTGTTTTACAAAAGTCTCACTGAACGTGGAGCTTTTGGTAAAACACCAATAAGTTCATGGGAAACAAATGTGTATTTGATAGCGCATCCAGTGGGAATAGCTAGTTTATAAGTAACAAGTTCAAAAAAAGAGTGGCATCACTCAGGATTCTGCATGTGTAAATGCTGGCACTGAGCGGATAATTAGTAACAGGGTATCATGTGTATGTGTTATTTTATAAAGACAAGTAGGAGCCTACTTTTTTTTACTAGTGTTAAGGCGCTAACACATGCCTTCATTGCAGGCGCAAACATTTACATCAGAACTAGAGATGGTGTAAATGTCCACACCTAGATATTGCAGGTTTATATGTAAATTATAGCATTTTATGATTTGCATACATGCTGCCATACTCTGCCCAAATGCCGTCCAAGCTCCACCCATGTGCATATCTACTGGCAAAATATACGCCTTGATGTACACATGTGGCTACGTATGTATAGGAATGACTATAGAGTTTCCTCCTGAATATGCAAGTGGCACTTTTGGAACTTCCATGTGTTAAGTGGCAGCATTCACTTGATTTCATAAAACTGGCATGCAAGAAGAGTTTATTTATTTATTTGTATCCCACATTTTCCCACCTATTTGCAGGCTCAATGTGGCTTACATAGTACTGGAGAGGCGTTTGCTGACTCCGGTGAGAACAAATACAAAGTGATGTTGTGGTAAGATAAAGTTTGTGTGGCACAGCCACAATTAGGGAATTGTACAACGGAAGAGTTATGTCCATTATGTACTTTAGTTTTGTTGTGTCGCAGAGATCAGGCATTTAGGTTGGATCGGTAGGGTATGCCTTTTTAAACAGGTTAGTTTTTAGTGATTTCCGGAAGTTTAGGTGGTCGTACATCGTTTTCAAGGCTTTTGGTAATGTGTTCCACAGTTGTGTGCTTATGTAGGAAAAGCTGGATGCGTAAGTTGATTTGTATTTGAGGCCTTTGCAGCTTGGGTAGTGCAGGTTTAGATATGTTCATGTAGATTCTGATGTGTTTCTAGTTGGTAAGTCGATCATGTATCCCGGGGCTTCACCGTAGATAATTTTGTGAACCAGGGTGCAGATTTTGAAGGCAATGAGTTGATTAAGGAGCTGGGAAAAATCTCTTTTAAATGACATTTCAGCTGGATGTTAACAGCAGAGAAATAAGCACACATGCCCCCCTCAATCACTGGTGCTAACCCCAAATCCAAACGAGCTGTTAGCAGAGTAGGTGTAAATATTAACACAGAGATTTTTGAAACCACATTTCGTTCTTTAGATTGTAAGCTCCTTTGAGCAGGGACCGTCCTTCTTTGTTTATTTTGTACAGCGCTGCGTAACCCTAGTAGCGCTCTAGAAATGTTAAGTAGTAGTAGTAGTACTAATTTGGACAAGTGCCCAAAAATTGGCTTTTTAACAAGCAATTATTGGCAAGAAATAGATTTTATTAGTACTTGTGTATAAATTTAGGCATGGGAATCAGTGTCTAAATTTTACACATGGCCCAAAAAAGGGAGCATGGAAGTAGGAGGGTCATGGGCTTTTTGGGGCAGATCAGGAGTGTGGTTTTGAGTTACATGCATAATCAGTGTGTAAATGTTTTATGGAACTACCCCCTGTGCCTTAAAAATTGCTTAGGCGTATTCTATAAGCTCCACATAAAGTTAGACACGGTTTAAAGAATAAGCCTAAGCCCATCCACGTGACTAGAATTTGGGCGCAGAAAGTTATACAAATGAAAATCTGGTGTAAATGCACACGCCTAACTTTAGGTGCGGAGCGGGTTATTCTATAACACTGTGCATAAATTTTAGGAATGTCCATGACCCATCTATGTGTCTCCCATAGCCACACCCCCTTTTGGGATCCACATGGTAGAATTTACATGGACTAAGTTATAGAATATGCTTAGCGAGTAGTGTGTAAAAATTCTGATTAGTGCCAATTAGTGGTGAGAATTGCCTATTAACATCCAATTATCGGTACTGATTGGCTTGTAAACCAATTGAGTTGCACGCAGAAATCAGAATATGCCTACATATGCATGTGCGATTCTACTCACACTATATAGAATCTGGGGGTTAATGCCTTACTTCAAAGATGGAGGAAGAATTTAATTTAATTTGATTTATATTCCACTTTAACCCAAAGTGGATTTACACCAATACATACAAAATATAGTAAAACAAAACATACGTAAAACAACCAAAAAGACAAGCTGTACATTGCTTACAGCAACATAAAAAGAGGCAATCCTCACCCCATACAAGTTTGTACAAAATAATGAGCCTTCAAGAATTTCTTGAACTGGAGAACATTAGCACATAGTTTCAAAGTACCAAGGAGAAAGGAAGTAGAAAAGATCTCCCTGAATTTAAGGACTGTAATATTTTGAGTTAATCTCCAGCTTTTGACAGCAAATGATCAGTTTATGAAGTGAGTACTTGGCTCACAAGTCATCCATTTTCAGATTAGTAAGTTGGGTCCGAAAAGGGAAGAACAACTTAGGGTTGACTTGGACTGAATTCAGACCTTTCTAGAATGCAGATGTCCGTGGTTCAGATGATCAGCCATGTATTTCCATGCATCTCATATTAAATCAAGTCACAGCTCACCCACTAGTATTAGAAAACAATTTGCATATAGGAGCAATTTAACAACTGCCTGCATAGATGAAAAATGTACACATTCCCTTTCAAAGCATCAGCTCTAACTAATTCAGAATGCTGCAGCACGACTGATAGAAGGCTGCAAGCAGTGGGACCACATTGCACCCTTCCTGCAAAACTACACTGGCTACCAAATACCATACAGGGCTACATTTAAAACTCTATGTTTGATTTTCAAGGTCTTCAGACAAAATAGGCCAGAGTACTTAAAGTGTATGTTAGCCCTTTACACACCTTTGAGATCTCTAAGGTCCTCTCAAGGAGCATCACTATCTGTACACTCATCAAAAGAAATGGTACGTTGTGATACCCACCAGCGAACCTTCTGAAGTTAGATGTAGCCCTCATGCTCTGGAATTTACTCCCAGAAGGGCTACATCAAACTTGAGGAAGCAGGTGAAAGCCTGGCTCTTCTCTCAAGCCTTTAATACATAGGATGACTGACTATACACCACTCTGTACCTGGACTAGCTTGCTACACATACAACAAAAGAAAGTACCAGTTGGCGACCGCGGACCCTGAAGCAGGAGTCGAAACCTTGGCCAAAGTCGGGCCATGGTTAGCTGTTAGAAATTCAGCAGACGACTGGGCGGCTGGAAAGCTAAGTCTCTTTTTGCATTTATGACATAGAGCTATATAAGAGAGACATTACAATAAAGATAGGAGGCTTTTTAGCCAGTGATGAGTGCTTGGGCCTCCCTGAAGTTGATCTATATTGACAAAGGAGTGTCCTAGCATCTGCCCCACCGATATTGATAGATAACCTGGAATTACCGCCAGCCCAATGTGGGTGCCAGTGGTAGTTTCATCTCATATATAAGCACATAAGCACTGCCATACTGGGAAAAGACCAAGGGTCCATCAAGCTCAGCATCCTGTCTCTGACAGCGGCCAATCCAGGCTTCAAGAACCTGGCAACCCCCCCCCCCCCCCCCCCCACCACCAAAAAAAAAATTAATAATGTTCAATGGACTTTTCCCCTTGGAATCTGTCCAAACCCCCTTTAAATTCTGTAAGGCCAGCCGCTGCCACCACATTCTCCGGCAACGAGTTCCAGAGTCCAACTACACGCTGAGTAAAGAAAAACTTTCTCCTATTTGTTTTAAATCTACTATATTCTAGCTTCATCTTGTGTCCCCTGGTTCTATTATTGTTTGAAAGTGTAAACAAACGCTTCACATCTGTCCACTCTACTGCGCTCATTATCTTGTAGACTTCTATCATATCACCCCTCAGCCGCCTTTTCTCCAAGCTGAACAGCCCTAACCTTCTCAGCCTTTCCTCATAGTGTGTATCATTTCTGGTGCTAGCGGAAATATTGAAAAAATATTTCCGCAGGGGATTACCGCCAGGTTAGTGTGGGAGCCCTTACTGCCACCTCAATGGGTGGTGGTTAAGTGCTCTCCCCAAAATGGCTGCGCGGCAAGTGTGAACTTACCCCCATGACCACTGCATTTTTGGTTATTTTCATCTGCTGTGGTAAAATTGGCCAAAGCCGCTAGCACAGGGTCCCTTTTACCACAGTTTAGTAAAAGGGCCCCACAGCCCTTAGCAATACAAAGAGGATATATGTAGGGTCAATCCCTTTTTATTTAAGTAAAATGAGCTCCTACAGAGGGATTGTCTGTTAAGGGTTTCCATAAACTCAGGAAACATGGTAATCTGTCATACCATGTGGCAGCGGCCTCCTCCATGACTTTTAAGCATTATACCTTTTCCCACTAATCCTTCATTAGTGCCAACATTTATAATTTGTCTGCTCTGACAATAAGTGCCAGTATTCTAAACACTTACATGCCAAGGGTTACATAAATGTGGGCACTTAGATTATATTTATGTTTATTCCAGAACTTGATAACACCACTTTTACTTAAAACAAGGTCAAAGTGGTTTACATAAATCAATATTTAAAAGAGTCAAGGAAAATCAGAAAAGAACTCCATTAAAACAGGAAAGAACCCATTCACACAGACCATCCAGCAAGAAAATTATTGTAATTATTGATTACAGAATTGCCCTTCATTTGTGAATTCTTACTGCATATAAGGCTGGCAATTGTATAGAAGCCCATGTCCATGGGTAATGCACTATTTTACATGAGCAAATGGTTTTTAAAACTGCCCTCACGGAGAACAGTGTTAAAAGTAAAAGTGCTTAAGGAGTGGGAAAAAGTATTTATAAAATTGCGCTACTCCTGTGCAGGTAATGTTGCTCAGGTACAGCTTATATATGTGTTAAGTTTACCTGGGGAAGAGTTTGTGTTTGTGCATGTATTTAATAAAATATGTAGGTATCTCTGTTGCCTCGAAGCTAAGCAGGAGTCCTCCAGCTACAGTCCTGCCAGTGGGGGGTGCTGTTTCACTATCACATTTTCAATAGTGAAAGACAGGTAAGCTGTGCCGGTCTCAAGGGAACCTGCCTGTCTCTAGAGATTGAAAACAAAATATTGAAGCACCCCTCCCCCCCCCCCCCACTGGTAGCAGTGCACCTGGAAGACTCCGTCAGAGGGAACAGTGAAGGGCATGCGATAAGTTAACTTGGGATATTTGTGTGTTGTTGAGAGTGGGCGTAAATGTAAATGCACAAATTCCCATGTGCCTACACAGGGAGCAGTGTGTGTGCAATTTAAATGCAGGGCTGGCCTAACCATTAGACAAGACTAGGCAGTTACCTAGGGTAGCAAGAGCAGCCGCTGTCAAAGGAAAAAAAGCATAGACAACAACACATATTCAGTCATTAGCACATCCTTTACTTGCATTTTATACAATTTTTGTGTGGTGATTGTGATTGTTGATTTCAATTGTAAAAATGTAAGGGGGGGGGGGGGGTGTTGCATGCTAGGGACATGAAAGTTAATAGGAAGGCATAAGGCTAAAAGTTCACTTAGGGCACCCACTACCTCTTACACCAGCTGTGTTTACATGTGCTCTTGGTTTTATAGTTACCTGAATTATGACCAGCTTCTTGATTTTATAGCTTAATTTACCATCCAAACACCGTAACACTGCCTGGTAATTATTAGAATTTCTGTATCATCCAAGGCTGTTCAACAGTCCGTCTTTCCTGTCCTCCATCTACCCATTTCTGGAAATCGAGGACCGGGTGATCATGCTCACAGTAATCTTCTTTATGCTGTATGCAGCCCAAACACTTGGCCTTACCTGGTGGTCCCCTATCCAGATACTAAACAGGGCTGGCTCTGGTCAGCTGCTGAGATTTCTCTCCAGACAGTGTTGCTGGGCTCTTTCAGTGCAAATTAAAATAAATAGCACAAGAAAAGTTTATGTCAGTGTTCCAGAACATACTGGCTGTTGGTTAGATTAGTAGCCCACATAATCTCAGGAGTCCAGAACAATCTAAATTATACCACTGCACCCTATCTAGACTGTAAGCTCTTTGAGCAGGGACTGTCTTTTGTGTATGGTGTACAGTGCTGCGTATGCCTTGTAGCGCTATAGAAATGATAAGTAGTAGTAGTAGTAAACAAACGAAACTGAAGACAGGGAGATCGGATGTGAGAAAGGCTACCCTCCCCTACTCCCTGGACTCACCCAGGAGTTCCCTGGTAATATAGTGGAAAAGGATGGGAATGGTTCCTCTCCACTCCTGTTTATCTTGCTTCTAACTTCAAAATGGTGCTGATGACCCTTAGCAAGTAGTCTCACTGTACTACCACTAGGGGGCATCCTTTCATATATGGACTGCCTAATAGTCTCGCAGCACATGTTATGCTCCATACTAAACTATTGAAAAGGCATAATAGCATTTCCCTGAAATTTGCCACCCATTCATTTTGGACTACAACCCATTCTTTCTTCTGGTTTCTCTTCTGTAACCAATTCAACATTTCTGTCTCTGAGCCTAGAATTTTTCTCTTGCTTATCAAACCCAAGCTTTTTTCCATTCCTTGATCATCGGATGCTTCTCTTTATCATCTGCCTTCAAACGGCAAACGCCTTCAAGCTGAGGGCTGACCATTCAATATGTTCTTGATCTTCCTAGGGATCCAACCAAAAGGCTACCAGTAACAGGCAATGGGAGCTCAGCTTATGGAGTCAATGAGAACACAGGGGGAACCTGTATGAACGGATTGCCTTTGAGATGTAAGATGAGCCATAGGCTTTTGCATTTCATCTTGTAGAGTTTGTGAAATAGTTTTAATGTTTTAGAACTGGGTCATATAATAGCAGCACATATATCCCCTAATTTTATAAAAGTCCCCCAAAATTGCACACACAAATTTGGGCATGCGCCCAATTTGCATGCATAATTTAATTAAATAATGAGCTAATTAGGGCC